>NW_006783957.1:1872883-1914751 GCF_000442215.2 Lipotes vexillifer
CAGCAGGAAAAGTTTTGCTTGAAAAGGCTTTGCATTAAAACTTACTGAACACATTATACACAGCATATATAATGTAGTGTAAATCATTTAGAAAATGTTCGTACCTCTCACGGTACACATAATCTTTATTTCAGAATTTGAGGGAGATTGCAGGCAGTTTCATTCATAAATAAGAATGCTAGCTCAGAATTCTGAACTACCTAAGGCTGAACTTTGCTTTTTCAATATTTTTTTTCCTTGTTGAGTGTTCTTTGAGTAAGTTAACCTTTATAAACCATAATTTACTAATTTGTAAAATCTTCAATGTACTAACATTTATTTGTAAATGATAATAAGAATGTGAAACCATTCCAAAGGAGCATTTCTGGGTGATATGAATTATGAAACACATTATCCTAATATATTCAATTAAGTAGAAAATTATGTTTATAATTCAATATTTTCATGAAACAATACATCATAAATATGTACACTAATTAGAATATCACTGACAAATATGGGCAACAGAACTTTGTATGCAGATTCAAATGGCAAGTGAGTAGGCTAGAATATAAATTATTTACCCAGAGGAATCCAGAGGAGACATTTATATTGAAATAGAGGATTTTTGAGAATGATTCAGAGGAAGAGGTCAAATTAAAAAAATACTTCTCATCCATAAAATTCAAAAGAGGTTGTCTTCAATTTAGGATAGATATTCCTGAGAAACTGGACAACATATTTTCAAGCTGGCTTATATTTCAGAAATGCATTACCACAGAAAAATAATCTTATCCTCAAAAAAGTTTTTTTTTAAACCCATATACTGTTAAACCATTGAGAAACCATTAAAATATTAATAGCATCATTCAAATCTAAGTTTGTTAGCTTCCCCTCATGCATTTCACTTTTTATCATTGTTCCCTGAGGAACTTTGCACTAAATGCATTGAAACTATCACTGCACATTGCACATTTCAAGTTGATTACATGATCAGTGAAGATGCAATTCTTCCCTAATAAACAAGCTCTGGTGTCAACACAACTATTTAAAATTTAAATACGTGAGATCTCCATTTTGTAACACTTTCCTAAACAGAGGTACCTGTAATTTTTATCATTATTATTAAGGAGGATAATTCACCAGCAACTATATATAACTAGTTCTTGAATTAACTAAAAGTGTGCTACAAGTAAATGTGTTCTAAGGAATTCAAAGATGGATGAACCCATGTAGTTTGGAGCAGAAATGGCATCCACTGGAAACAGGGCTCTTGATTCAGAGCCGCCATTCATTCAATCAAGAAGTATTTCCTCAACACTGTATTCTACCTTTTCTTCAAGGCACATAATAGGAGCATAGTATATGTGGGTACAAAATCAAACGGTATAGATCACCAGAAAACATTACTAAACAAAAAAGATTACACATATTTTCAAATAAAATTTCTAAGTTTTCTTTATGTAGATCACACATCCCACTGGACTAAAGTTTTTACCACTTACTTCATATTTTAGTCACTATTAGCTCTTCTAATTTACCATATGATTTTACAGACATCATGCAGAAGTTTGCTTGTTTTATGCCATTATCAAATCCCTTTTGGTGACTTAGTTCAGGCTATTGTAACTAAATACCAAAGACTGAGTGACTTAAACAAACATTCATTTGATACAATTCTGGAGGCTGGAAGTCCAAGATCAAGGTCCCCTCAGATCCGCTGTCTGGTAAGAGCACACTTCCTGGCTCATGGATGACCATCTTCTCACTGTATCGGAACAAGGCAGAGAGCATAACGGAGCAAGCTCTCTAGTGACTATTACAAGGGCGCTAATACTTATAAGACATCTTATGACCTCATCTAAGCCTAATCACCACCCAAAACCTCTTACTACCATCACATTATTGGTGGGGGGGGCAGTTCGACATATGGATTTTGGAGGACACATTCAGACCATAACAATAACATGTTGTATTTTCACTTTTTTTTTCCTTATTATAAGACTGACCTGTTGAGCATTAAATTTAAGATATTGTTAAATTACAGTTTTGCTTTGTTTATTTAAATATTCATTTGTTCCCTCCAGTGCTTATATAATGAATGGTATCTTTATACAATTGTCTGGATAACTAATTGTCATAATTCATACATTTCCACAGCAATGCCACAGCCCTCCATTCAAGAATAAGTGATCCTGAAACTGTGGAGAAACATTTAGGTGAATTTTTCATTTCTTTAACATCAATTTATTTCAGTAAAATAATACTGGAAATATATAACTTATTTACACAAGTATATATCACTTAGTGAAATTCATATATGCATATATATGTATTATATGTGTATATATATACATACACATGTGTATGTGTGTATATACGTGTGTGTGTATATATATACATACACACACACACACACACACACACACACACACACACACACACATATCATGACCTTCAGTTAATAGGGGAAACGTCCAAAAGAGTTGACTTATACACAATGCACATTTTTCAATTTACACCATATATCAAGGTTCCCCTAATGTTTATAAACTTTGTAAATAATTTTCTCTGTATTAGTTTGTGTTTTTCATATTTTTCTTGGTAGTCTATAATGTCTCTCAAATTGAAAACTCAATTCTTGTTTCTACTTTGGACAGCAATTTAGTATTTGACATACTTTCTGCCACTTTGGAAACCAGTATACTCGGTTTGGACTTCTGTACTTTTTCCTTTGGGTCCTACATGATCTGTCACCTACTCTATCTTTTTAACAAGTTTTCCCATATTCTCCAGTTGTGTCAGGACTTTACCTTCTATTTCACTGATTTAATTTCCCATTCTGTGTCACTTTAATAATTTCTACAGTAGTTTTCTTTCTCTGGTTTTTTTTTTTTTTTTAATCCCATATTGTTTTGCTTTACCGCACGTTTTACTCTTTTATCTCTTGGAGTAAAGATCTGGATTCTTTGCTGGTTTCGATGTCTTTATTTTGTGGCGGAATTTCATGGCTTAGAGTTCATTTCTTCACTTTTACTGCCCCCCACCTTTGAGGTGTTATGTGTGTTTTCAAAACATTTAATCATCCAACATTGCTTTTTATGAACTTCTACTCCCCCTTTAAGTTATATTATTTTCAATGCACTTATTTTCTTTCAGGCAATTTATAGACATTTACATATAACTTAATGGGAGAAGATATGAGATGTTACTGTACCTCTACTAGGAAATATCCCCCCTTTCTCTGTCCAAATCTAAAGAAGGGGCTGTTTAATGTTGCATATGTGTTAGCAACACTTTATGATGAAACAATGTTTTAACAGTATAGATAGTACTGTAATGCCATTTGCAGCAAATACCAATGGACCTGGAGATTATCATACTAAGTGAAATAAGTCAGAAAGAGAAAGACAAATACCATATGATATCACTTACAGGTGGAATATAAAATACGGCACACGTGAACTTATCTATGAAACAGAAACAGATTCACAGACACAGAGAAAAGACTTCTGGCTGTCAAAGGGCAGGGATGGGAGAGGGATGGATTGGGAGTTTGGGACTAGCAGATGCAAACTATTATATATAGAATGGATAACAAAGCTCCTACTGTATAGCACAGAGAACTATACTCAGTGTCCTGTAATAAACTATAATGGAAAAGAATATAAATATATATATATATATATGTATAACAGAATCACTTTGCTGTACACCAGAAACTAACACATTATAAATCAACTATACTTCAATCAAATAAATTTTAAAAAAAAAGAAAATGAGCTGGAAAAGTTTATGTAATTTACTCAAAGTCATAGTACAAACAAACAGCAAAGCAGGGGTTCAGACTCATGTCAAGATACTGCATGAATTTTTTACTACACCAAACTCCCTCTGAAATTATTTCAAGGAAGAACAGACTAGGGTGGTAAAGCTGGATATTACAGAATCTTAGACTGGCTGCGCACACGGCTACTTACTATGTCAAGTGAGTTAATTTCTCTTAACTTCAATAATATTTTCCCCAAAATGTAAGTGATAATATATCCACTTCATGGGTCACTGAAGCAACTAAATGAAATAAAGTATGTGAAAAGGCCTGATACATTATAGATGTTGAGTAAATGTTGTTGAATGGAATTTAAACCTTCAAATAATTACTCACATTACAGAGTATCAGTTTGGGCTTTCCCTGTGTAACCACCTATTAGCAGGTATAAAACTGCTGAGAAGAGCTGAAGACAAAGATGATTCAATATGGTACGGCATAAAGATAGCTGGGCCCCTAGCACTGAATATTAATATTGTCTGCGTGATTCAAAATGCTTAATGACATAAACACGTGGAGACATACACTTCAAATTTCTAAATAGACATGTTATACTCAGTACTGTAGTCATGGAATCACATAATACATATTAAGAATGTTATTGAGTCTGACGATCTAATTAGCTGAATTGTCAAGCTGACAGAATAAATTCCTTAATTTATTCATCCATGCTTCGAATATTTGTTGTGGTCCAGAAATTCTGCTGGGTACCCGTTACAGTGGAAAAAAATGGCCTACCCTTCAGTCGGCTAAAAATGATTTTATAATTATTATCATTTGACTCTTCTTCAATATATGAAACGATTGATAAAAATGGAATCAACTGAGATAATCAGGCAGCAAGAGTATCTTTTAGCAGAATAATAGCATTTTGTCATAATCAGCTAAGGGGAAACCTGACGATTCTTCTTTAAAATTGAGTATTATATTTAAAGCCCAAAGATAAAGTAGTAGATACCTTATGATATTTATAAATAATAAAATACATTTTGCAATTCCCTTCTCGTACTTCTAGGAATTCCAGAAAATACTGTTGCTGAGTCTAAAAGCATGCTATTTACCTAATGAGGACCTGCAGACAGAGTTTCCTTATCATTCTTCAGGAGCATGTTCTTTGCATCTACCAGTGCTGAAAGAAAGAAGGTATTTAAGAAGCTAATTTCCCGCAGTAATGATATATGTTTCCACACTTTCGGGGGTGTTCTTCCACAATTATCTTTTACAATTTTACCTTCCAAAACGAATACATTCTTGTGCTGCTGTTGTTCCAAGTTAAACAGCACACTGGCAAAATGCCTTGATAGCTGATAGGTGCTAGTTAAGCATGGCGCTTTTGTGTAAGTTCACACAGTGGTTTTGTTTTCTGAGCAAATACAGAACAAATGTAATAATGAGCAAACTCTTACCTAGGGTGAGTAATAGGGATAGCTGCGTTTACTAAGTACAAAACACTGAATTGATGACACAGTTGCTTTTGGATCTCTTTTAACTCACATCTGTTTTTGGCTCTGTTTTTAATAAAGAAACCTGGGCTTTCGCTCAGTTGTGAACGACCTAATTTGAGTAGGCACAGAGATGTGTAAAGTCAGCACTGGCTTTTTCTTACCTATGATAATTCAGCATTTCCATTCCATTTCAGCATTCCATTCCATTTCATAGCCATTTCCCTTTTTTGCAATGCTGCTGTGGGGACATTGTATCTAACAGCATTTGAAATCAGAATGGCTAGAACATTCCAGGTATATAACTGGGGAATCTCCATAGGCAGCAATTGTTTTTTGTGTGTGAGGTTTTTTTTTTGGTGTTTGTATCTGCTTCTATACCCTTGGCTATACTGTATTACTTAGAATTGGACCTTTTAACTGCATGAAAATAAAGCCAGCACTTTTCTTTTGTCAAAGTTAAAAGTAATCCTATGATATCAAATCACTAAACAATAATCAGCTATTTTAAGTTTTTACAATCTTAGTTTTAGATGTACAGCACAGTGATTCAGTTATAAATATACATATATATATGTTCTTTTATATACTCAAAATACATATTTGGGCTTCCCTGGTGGCGCAGTGGTTGAGAGTCTGCCTGCCGATGCAGGGGACAGGGGTTCGTGCCCCGGTCCAGGAAGATCCCACATGCCGCGGAGCGGCTGGGCCCGTGAGCCATGGCCACTGAGCCTGCGCGTCCGGAGCCTGTGCTCTGCAGTGGGAGAGGCCACAATGGTGAGAGGCCCACGTACCGCAAAAAAAAAAAAAAAACATTCATTTTCAGATTCTTTTCCCTCATAGGTTATTAAAAAATATTGAGTATTGTTCCCTGTGCTATACAGTAGGTCCTTGTTGGTTATCTATTTTATATATAGGAGTGTGTATATGTTAATCCCAAACTCCTAATTTATCCTCCCACCACCTTTCCCCTTTGGTAACCATAAGTTTGTCTTCTATAGAATACAAAAATATATTTTATAATGAATTTTGAAAAAATAAGCAATTCCATGATTAATTATAGAGTATTTGGAAAATACAGGAAAGGCATAGAAACAAAAATAGTCCTGATACTCAAGAGATATTAATGTACTAATGTTCTGATACCCTTTTTCCAAGCTCATCTCTATGTCCATATGTGTCTGATACTGGAATCATACTATATAAACAGCTTTATTTATTGTTTGTTACAGTGCATATACTTTACCAAGAATACAAGCCAAACACAATTTAATAGTACATAGTAGTTCATTATATGGCTCTATCTAATTTATTTAACAATCTCCTACTATTAGCTATTTGGATAATTTTACTTATTATTACTAAGTGCATTATAATAAACATTTTATGAAATATATATTCATTCAACTAATAAACTTTGAGTACTCTGTATGAACAATTACATAATAAAATCAGTCTTTGCTCTCAAAAACTTACAATCTAGTGTCCTAGAGTTCTCCTGAAACACCAAAGATCAGGGACCTTGACTTAAAAAGAAGGAAGAGAGTATCTTGATGTATAAATAATTTATTAAGAAGGGATGAGTTCACGTAGGCTTTTAACCAAATTAAGAAGTTTCAGCTTTCACAGGAAGAAGAGCTGTTAAGGAATTTAACTTTGTGTTTTTGAAAGATTATTTTGGTTCCAACGAGGAAAATGGATCTGAAGTGGACGAGATTGAGTAGAACAGGCTGTTGCCACCATCCAATTATGAGTGGATGACATGAACTAGGGGGCTTTGTGATATTTCAGAGGTGGACTCAATAGGACTTCTTGGTGATTCAGTAAATGGGGGTAAGAGAAAGATAGGTGCCACCAAACTGAAGGCTAGTGAAATATTAAAGAAATTAACCCTTTTCCTGCCATACGTGACTCAAACGCAGCTCATTTTCTGGGGTTTTTCAGGCTGCCATTGCCTAGTGCCCTTCCAATGGAAGATGAACTTATTACTATTCTATAGGCTATTTCTCTTACTGTTTCAAAGGAAGATCCCAGGACTCATAAAATTTTATACCACTCCTCCTGGAATTCAATGTTTTATTGCCAGTGTCCACACTTCCCTTTATCTGGTCCTGCTGTATTGCTATGTTTTTTCTTTTTTCACTCATTTTTTTCTGCTCAAATCAGTTAAAAAAAATTCTTATTAAATTTTAACTGCTGGCATTCATTCTGAGGATTCATATGAGTTCTCCGCATTTTCAAAGTCTCCACACTTTCTGGAGTAAGATTCACAAAGACACTAATCAGGGACTTCTAGGAACTTCTAGATGCTATTTCAAGTAAAAGCCATGGTTTCTTTTAGATAATACATTACACATTAAAACGAGATACCACTACCCATCTATTAGAATGGCTAAAAAATAAGAATAAACCTGATAATACCAATTGCTACCAAGGATACAGAACAACTTAACGCTCATTCATTGCTGATGGAAACGTAAAACAGTACAGCCACTTTGGAAGACAACTGGCAGCTAAATATAGTTTTACTATAGTATCCAGCAATTACACTCCTAGGTATTTACCCAACGTATTTGAAAACATGTCCAAATTGTCACATTATATACATTAAATACATACATAATAGATACATGCATATCACAATATTACATGTCAATAATATCTCAGTAAATTGGGGAAGGGGGGTAAGAAACCCTGCATGTGAATGTTTTTAGCTTTATTCACTATCAAAACTGGAAGCAACCAAGATTTCCTTCAGTAGGTAAATGGATAAACTGCAGTACATCCACAGAAAATAAAATATTATTCAGCAACAAAAAGAAATGAGCTATCATGCTATGAAAAGACACGGATGAATCTTAAATGCCTATTGTTAAACGAAAGAAGCCAATCTGAAAAGGCTACACACTGTATGATTCTAAATAGATGATACTCGGGGAAAGCAAAACTATTGGGATAGTAAACAGATCAGTGGTTGCCAGGGGTTCTGAGGGAGGAAAAACAGGGCTGAATAGTGAAGCGCAGGAGATATTTTAGGGCAGTGAAAGTATTCAGTATGAAACTGTAACGGTGGATACCAAAACCCACTGAACTTTACAGTACAAGAGTGAAGCTTAATGTATGCAAATTTTAAAAATCATGTAGGAGATCAGGGAATCCGAGAATGGAATGCGGGATGTGACGAAGCAATCTGACTGCCTTACAAATGTATGAAATAATCTCACTGAAGGGGCAGGGGGAAAGAGATGTGACCTAAGTAACTTCAGAAATGAGGAGTCTGCAAGACTGAAGGGGAAATAAACTGCTCTAAAGCACTGTCATCTAGTTGATGCTATTTTCCACAGGGGTGCAGGTTAACAGTTCTGCTCCTGCTATCCGTGTAAACTGTCCGTGAATGACTAAGTAAATGGATGGCAGATGGTTTGAACCAGATTCCTCATATTTAGAGAGGGAAGCTACACATAAACAAGGGTAAGAGGCTAGAATGATCCATGTGGTAAGGGAATCGAGTTGCAGACATCACATGGACTCATGGATAGCTTCATACAGATACACACTGTTACACACAGAAACAATTATTGATGGGTGAATACACTCACTGTGTATTTGTTGCTCAGTCAGCTGAGAGGGCCTAAAACAAGGATACCCCGGTAGCAATGAGCACACCTACCACACGCGGTTTTTAACACCATTCTCCAATAAAAGGAACCAGGGCTCCTTGGAGACATGGCTGATTCTCGGACTGCAATGGAGAAAATAAAGATGAGTTTGGGGCATCTTATGGTATCAGAAAGTAAGGAAGTGCTAATAAAAAAAAATAGGAGTATGTCAAAGAGACGCAGGAACGCCTTTGATCATAGCTGGAACAAGAAAATAATGTAATATGGGATTATAACCCAAAGTATAAAATAAATATCCACATGTCCATACTAATAAAGGATTGAATAAATAAATAAATAAACAAAGAATAAAGGCCAAATCTTTCATTCAAAAGAATTCCAAATAATTCATATAGATACACCAGCTTCAAAATGGGTAGAACATAGTTCCCCCTTCCTTGAGTGTGGGCTGCACAATGACTGCAAAGGAGAAAAGGGTTACTTTACATGAGAGAAATCTGATAGACACTACCTCAGCCAGGTGATCAGGTTAACATCACCAATGGAAAATCACATTCACACATACACTAAGGCTGGTCCACACATGAGAAAACCATCAAATTCCAGTAGGAGTCACCCTACAGTGTACCTGGCCAGTACTACTCAAAACTGTCAACATCAACAAAAACAAGAGAAAATTGAGAAATACCCACAGGCAAGAGTTATCTAAGTGGTATCCTGGATGGGATCCTGGAATTGAGGAAGGGCAGTAGGTAAAACCTAACGAAATCGGAAATAAAGTACAGACTTCAGTTATTAATGATGTATCAACAGTGACTCTTTAGTTGTAATAAATATGCCATATTAATATAAGAAATGCATAACAGGGGAAACCAGTTGTCGGACATACAAGAACTCTCTGTATTACCTTAATCAACTTTTCTGTAGAAATAAAACTGTTCTAAAATGTTTTAAAATGTATTTCAAAAAAAGTATTACACTTTAACAATTTAAAGTGAATAAAAGCAACAGGAACTGATAACCAGAGTCTACACTATACACTGAATACAGAATAGATACCTAAAGGAATTTTAAAGGATCAAAGATATCTTAATATCTAATTTGTATCGCATAGGGTAGAACATATTCAATCAAAATTTGGTTGACAATCTTTTACCACTCCTGTTTATTCATTTCCAGGGTTTATTTCCAGAATCTGCCATCTACTAGTGTCTTGAGTAAGTTCTTAACACTCTGGATTTTGGTTACCTTATCTCTAACACGGAGAGTGTAAAAGCACTTACTTCATAGGGTGCTGAGGAAATAAAAAGAATTAATATATATAAACCACTTAAGAGGACACCTATCATAACAAAAAATACTAGTTAGCATTATGATGATGTTTATTATCATGAAGAAATTATCATTACAAATGATCAGCAATTACTCTAAAATTCCATTTTATTAAGTTATCTGTGGGGCAGGGGTGGAATTGCTAGGACAGACACCACACTGCTAGTAGCAACTGCCTTTGAGTGGATGGATCACTGGTGATTTTATTTTAATTTATGCTCTTCTGTATTTCTCAAATTGCTAATGAATCTGTATTAACTTGTAATAAAAATATTTAAACTTCTGAATCAATTTGATATATTAAGTCAATGCTTATATCATCTCTTTTTAAATGTTATATTATGAAAATCATATATTCACATACTTGCATGTTAGATAGTTCAGGAGGATTTATATTGAAAAGCAACTCTTTCCTTTCCCACCTCGTTCTGCATTCATTTCCTCATTTAGTGCTGGTGACACTAACATTTTTCTATTTGTGCTTATCCTACTGGTCACTTCCACACCTATAAATTATATCTCATGAATGCTTGTTATATCTAATTAGACATTGTCTTTTGACTTCCTACTTTAATATAGGAGAATTTAGCTCATTTAAACCATCCCTACTCTTGTCTGCTTCCCAATTTTTGTACTTAGAACTTTAAGTCCCTGTATTGGTTAGGTTTTTAAATTTAAATAATATTCATAAGCCTCTATTTCTTTTGCCACCAATGTTCCCCAGTATTACTTCAGCAATTATGGTACCAAGGTCACCAAGGCCAGAGAAATGAGAGTATATAACATACAGTTCAGAGCTGTGATCTACATGGTAGAATTTATTGGAAATCCAAGAAAACACAGACTTAATCTCGAACGTTACTTTAGAATTGTTCACTCTGTCATTGCTATAGATTTGTGTGTGCAAAGCCAACCGTAACACATTGCACATTTCCCCTTGGTACTTTGTCTGTAATTTACATGCACTGAGACCTATGAATGGAGACATCCCAGTTATGTCCGCATGTTCCACAGGCTTACTTAACCAAAAGGAAATGTATGCCATGGGTTTTCTATCAAATATATATTAAAACAGCCATTATTATTAGAACCGCTAAGCCGATACATTAACTGATATCATTCATGATTCTGTCTAAATTATGTGCTGTTTTCTACAGTGGTTCTCACCCTTATTTTTCACTTTGATGCAAAGCAAAAACAGGAAATATTCCACCAGTAATACTGGTTCCTTACAACAGAAATTCTCATCAGATGTAGGCTGCCAGGACATATCAGAATTTGGATGGATGGCATGAGCACTGTAGTTTGAAAATACATCCCATTTCCCTGTCCAAAGAGGTTCTAGAAGCCTGTGGCTACCTCCCTCCTTCTCCCCTACTCCACCAAACCACAATAAACATCATAGATTTGAAATATAATGTGCAGACTTACAGTCACTGGAGCATAACTAAAGACACTTCATCCACTTATGGCCAAATATTTAATCAACACCCACCACCTGGCAGGCCACGTGCTCAGAGCTGAGAAGCCCTCCCCCTATAACACAGAAACTACCACACTCAGAGCTTGTGGCCTAGAGCAGGGTACAGAGATATAAACAGGCAATAACGATGCAGCTCAGTAAGTACTAAGATCAATCATTACTTAACCTAAACCTAACCTCCAGTGGGAATTTTTAAATTTAGAATCAGATCCTCTCAGGGCTTTTCTGTACCTCTGGGCTTTCCAGCAGTTTCATGCCAACTGTTTTGTGGTGCTTTTCATAGCTGTCAGAAGCTGATTTCTGTTACAACTAGATGGCTTATATTTTAATATCTTTCCCTTCTAGTTCACCACCTTGGATTCACCGGCAACCAGTTATTTCATCTATGACAGGCACTGAGGCTAAGGAAATAGAAATCACGGTCATTCAGTGAAGAATTAGCAACAGAGACCAACATGTCTGTATCTTCCTAGATGTAGCAACCCTTCTCTATCCTGACCATGACCCCATCAATTTTTCAGTAAAAAAAAAAAAAAAAAAAAATTATTAACCTTCATCTTTTACAGGCTCCTCAGCTGGTTATCTGGATCCTTGGAATCACATATGTTTCCATGTTCAAATTCTTTTGGACTGAGAAAGCTGCATCTACCATTTTTAGTTAACACCCCCTGCAGGGTCCGGGATAGTACTCATCAACGAACATGCTGACATTTCTGAGACAAAAATAAGAGTACTCACAATAAGTGGGATAAACAATGATTATGTATAACTGTGCATCTGTCCAGGTTGATGTTGCCCCAATGGCTTTTCCATGAACACGTGAAAGAGCTCTTAGTTTTCCAAGCCTTTCTGCATCTCCAAATCGTGGGTAAGGCATCAAAAACTTGCACTGGCCACACTATTTGGCCCCTGAACAATCAAACACATGTCAAATCTGACACTGAGATTTCGTCTTTAAAATGATTTTATCCTCCTTTAGTTATTTATTCCAATCCATCAGAACATGTTTTAAAAACATTTCCGCAAAACAGATTTGTACTGAAATACAAAGCATATTTTCATCTCAATATTCATGTGACCAGAAGATCAGTGGTTATAAATAAGTTTCATTAAATGTATTATTATAAAAGATTTTGGAAGTGGAAATGAGAGTACTGACAACTACCAATAAGACATCCAAGGAGATACTAATGAAATTAACTTGAGCCACTTAGGTCCAAGTCCAATAAGAAGGGAAGGCTGACAGAATTATCAACAACGAAGCTGCTGGGGGCTACTTTAATCTGTGGGTAAAATGGAAGTGGAGGGTTCCCAGAATTTACCTCCCTGGAAATGATGCAGGTTGAGTTGAGCATCGAGCTAAATTCTAAATGTGTGTGCAAAACATGAAAGCATAAACATTTCTGCGATGAGGATGGGGGATCTGGATGTTTTCATAATCAGGTTTTCAACTATGGCAACCTTATTGTAAGCCTCTCAGCACGAATGAATTCTAAATGGGCTACCCATTATTCTAGTATTCCACGGAATTACACCACTCAAAGTGATGTAAACCATGCATAACATAATAGAACACAAAAGATGAATTTTGAGAGGTATCAAGCTTCAAATTCAAAAAGTATATGCATGTCACAGTAAGTTGGCAGGACTCTTAGTCATCTTTTCTTAGATTATATACTGGGAAGCTTATTTCAAAAATCAAGGAACATGCACACAATTTCATTACCCAACTCTGAATTTACCTCCACGGGATACCTTTTTATTTTATTTTATTTTATTTTATTTTATTTATGGCTGTGTTGGGTCTTCGTTTCTGTGCGAGGGCTTTCTCTAGTTGCGGCAAGTGGGGTCCACTCTTCATCGTGGTGCGCAGGCCTCTCACTATCGTGGCCTCCCTTGCTGTGGAGCACAGGCTCCAGACGCACAGGCTCAGTAATTGTGGCTCACGGGCCTAGTTGCTCCGCAACATGTGGGATCTTCCCAGACCAGGGCTCGAACCCGTGTCCCCTGCATTGGCAGGCAGATTCTCAACCACTGCGCCACCAGGGAAGCCCCATGGGATACCTTTAAAACATGAATGTAGCAAATGGTAAAGAAAGAGTGAGCCTTAGAAGAAATTCATCCGTTGTGGCACACAAAGGAATAACTCAGTGAGAACAAACTCCCAGGTCTCCAAAATCAGGTGGTATTTCCTCATCATCACCAAATATTGATTTATCACTAGGTGCACACAGAGACAAGGTAAAGCTCTTGTTTTACACCAAGATAAAGGAACGGGTCACAGCTCATAAAAGTCTCACAATTTAGCTGAGGAGAACCAGAAAAACAACTGTGAACAACAATCAATGGTATCTTTTGTCAAATGCATGGTGCAATCAATAATAGTTAAATGGTGCAAGGTATGAGGGAAGTCGCTGGTACCCTATCATGAAAAGTCTCTCTTTCAGGAGGGAGGACTTGGACCAGTTCTCAATGGAAGAGTAGAACGTAAGAAACACTATCAGCTATAAATGCAGGCATCAATGATCCAGTAAATGTATCAAAGAAAATGTCAGTCTCTGAAGCAAAAGCATGGAACCTGACAGTACTCTATGTTTCAAATACTGAAACAACCATATGCCCAGAAAAACTTGGCATCCTAAATATAAGAACTAAATTTAAGGCCATATGCACCCAAGTTGAACTTCATATTCTTGAATCTATGAAATATTTCCATATAATATGCTGTTTTTTATATAAAAAATCCATATCTGGTATACAGCACAGTAATTTTAAAGGGTGTTATGTACATTTCCTGAGCATTTGCTGAAGTTGCCATATGAGCTATCATGTTAATTGGAGTTAAATTGCTAAGATTATGACATAAGCTTAAAAAGCAATTAACAATAACCATGACACTGATGATGAAAAAGAAGAAAGGCCTTCATTAAGGACGGTTGTAGAGTTTGGGAAGATAATCATAATTTTTTAAAGGGTTTACTACAGCAAATTAATTTTTTAGCTTAATTTTGAAAAGCAATCTGATAAATTATAAGAAATGTCAAACCACTGCCTGAAGCAATGTTTTGAAAATTAAATGTGCATTGCACTAAATTTTTGAATGTGGATTAGTACTTTTAACAAATGTTGATTTCTAAATTAAAAATGAGCATATTTTCCACTCACTGTAAAATGTAAGTTGCAATTACATCAACTGTGTTGTGTTAGAAAAACCATTAATGTGAAAAACAACTTTGTTTCTAATGCTTTTTATAAGGCATGATTGTAATTTAAAGAGCAACCAAATTACCTGGGTGTGTTTGTGGGTGTATGTGTATATATATGTATGCTATTGATTAAAATGAAAAACAATGAATCTCTTAAATCAGCTAATTAAGTACTGGCATATCATTTTAAATGTTAGCTTAAAATCCTAGGGTAAATTAATCAATACTTGGAGTCAGTAGGTAAGGACCTATTTTTAAAGAAAGACATACTTTGTGACATACCATGCTGAAAACGGTTTGTATATTGGTATCCATAATACTACCCTTTATACGGATCAGAAACGTTCATTATACTTTAAGCCTTAAGAAATCATCTTAAAAATGAAAATTTTGTATTCAAAAAACATTATTAGAAATATATGAGGATTTTACATTCAGCCAACAAATACTTATTGGATTTCCTAGGAAGCAGGCACTCTCAGGTTCTGTAAGAGATACTGAGGAAATTGAGCCTAAGAGTTGACTGCATCACTTGTACAAACCTTCTCACATATCTTGCAGCTGAGCTAAAATCTGACCTTGGTATTCCAATTCCAATCGCCACATGCTCTCCCCAGCCCAACACTGCTGCTTAATTGACAGCTGGGTAGAGAGCATAAACTACAGAGAAGGTGGTTAAATACTGCCTTGGGAACTGAAAACACCAACTCCAGCTCAGTTTAATGGGTCGGTAAAACTGCTGATGGGATTTGGCCGATAATGCCATCTTAACTGCCCTGATTGAGTGCACATACGTAACACAACTGACTGATCCTAGATTAGATTTTTGTAAAAGACTGTAAGGAACTAAGATGATGTATTAACAAAAATAAATCGAGTAGGATTTCAGAAGTTTCCTTTGGATAAGCCAACATGTAAGGTGGCAAAAGTTCCCATTTAAAAGCTAGATCTACCCAATTTCAACAGAGTCCAATTGATGCCCTATATATATGCCCTATACTATGCATTGATAAAAAGTGACTTAAGCTTCTGATCTATTTTCATTTTGACATTTAAAGATAAAGGGGAGAGGGACCTTCAAGATGGCAGAGGAGTAAGACGCGGAGATCACCTTCCTCCCCACAGATACACCAGAAATACATCTACATGTAGAACAACTCCTACAGAACACCTACTGAACGCTAGCAGAAGACCTCAGACCTCCCAAAAGGCAAGAAACTCCCCACGTACCTGGGTAGGGCAAAAGAAAAAGAAAAAACAGAGACAAAAGAATAGGGACGGGACTTGCACCTCGGGGAGGGAGCTGTGAAGGAGGAAAAGTTTCCACACACTAGAAAGCCCCTTCACTGGCGGAGATGGAGTGGCAGGGGGGAGGTGGCAGGGGCTCCTTCAGAGCCACAGAGGAGAGCGCAACAACAGGGGTGCAGAGGGCAAAGTGGAGAGATTCCCACAGGGAGGATCGGTGCCGACCAGCACTCCCCAGCCTGAGAAGCTTGTCTGCTCACCCGCCGGGGCAGATGGGGTCTGGGAGCTTAGGCTCAGGCTTCAGAGGTCAGATCCCAGGGAGAGGACTGGAGTTGGCTGCGAGAACATAGCCTGAAGGAGTTAATGCACCACGGCTAGCTGGGAGGGAGTCCGGGAAAAAGCCTGGACCCGCCTAAGAGTCAGGAGACCACTCTTTCTGGGTGCGCGAGGAGAGGGGAATCAGAGCACCGCCTAAACGAGCTCCAGAGATGGGTTCGACCCATGGCTATCAGCGCAGAGCCCAGAGACGGGCATGAGGCCCTAAGGCTGCTGCTGCCGCCACCAAGAAGCCTGTGTGCAAACACAGGCCACTATCCACACATCCCCTCCCGGGAGGCTGTGGGCCCGCCACTGCCAGGGTTCCACGATCCAGGGACAACTTCCAGGGAGAACACACGGCACGCCTCAGGCTGGTACAACGTCACAACAGCTTCTGCAGCGACAGGCTCACCCTGCATTCCGTGCCCCTCCCTCCCCACAGCCTGAGTGAGCCAGAGCCCCCGAATCAGTGGGTCCTTTAACCCCGTCCTGTCTGAGCGAAGAACAGACGCCCTCCAGTGATCTACATGCACAGGCGGGGCCAAATCCAAAGCTGAACCCCAGGAGCTGTGAGAACAAAGAGGAGAAAGGGAAATCTCTCCCATAAGCCTCAGAAGCAGTGGATTAAATCTCCACAATCAACTTGATGTACCCTGCATCTGTGGGATACCTGAATAGACAAGGAATTGTCCCAAAATAGAGGTAGTGGACTTTGGGAGTAACTGTAGACTTGGGGTTTCCTGTCAGCGACTGACTTGTTTCTGATTTTTATTTTTATCTTAGTACAGTTCTTAGTGCTTGTTAACACTGAGAGATTTGTTTATTTGTTTGGTTGCTCTCTTCCTTTTTTCTTTGTTACTTTTTTAATTTTAATAATATTTAATTTTTTTGAAATTTAATTCTTTTTATTTATTTTTTTTTTCTCTTTTTTCCTCCCTATCCTTCTAAGCCATGTGTCTGACAGGGTCTTGGTGCCCTGGCCTGTGTCAGTCCCGAGCCTCTGAGGAGGGAGAGCCGAGTTCAGGACATTGGACCAGCAGAGACCTCCCGGCCCCATGTGGTATCAGTCGGAGAGAGCTCTCCTAGGGATCTCTGTCTCAATGCTAAGACCCAGCTCCACCCAACGGCCAGCAAGCTCCAGTACTAGACGCCCCATGCCAAACAAGTACCAAGACAGGAACACAAACCCACCTGTTAGCAGACAGGCTCCCTAAAATCATACTAAGTTCACAGACACCCCAAAACATACCACCCGACACAGCCCTGCCCAGTAGAAAGATAAGATCCAGCCCCACCTACCAGAACACAGGCACCAGTCCCCTCCACCAGGAAGCCTACACAAGCCACTGAACCAACCTCACCCACTGGGGGCAGACACCAAAAACAAGGGGAACTATGAACCTGCAGCCTGTCAAAAGGAGACCCCAAACAAAGTAAGTTAAGCAAAATGAGAAGACAGAGAAACACCCGGCAGATTAAGGAGCAAGGTAAAAACCTACCAGACCAAACAAATGAAGAGGAAATAGGCAGTCAAGCAGAAAAACAATTCAGAGTAATGATAGTAAAGGTGATTCAGAATCGTGGAAGTAGAACAGAGAAAATACAAGAAATGATTAACAAGGACCTAGAAGAACTAAAGAGCAAACAAACAATGATGAACATAATAAATGAAATTAAAAATTCTCTAGAAGAAATCAATAGCAGAATAAATGAGGCAGAAGAACAGATAAGGGACGTGGAAGATAAAATCGTGGAAATAACTACTGCAGAACAGAATAAAGAAAAAAGAATGAAAAGAATCGAGGACAGTCTCAGAGACCTCTATGACAACATTAAATGCACCAACATTCTAATTATAGGGGTCCCAGAAGAAGAAGAGAAAAAGAAAGGGTCTGAGAAAATATTTGAAGAGATTATACTTGAACACTTCCCTAACATGGGAAAGGAAATAGTCAATAAAGTCCAGGAAGCACAGAGAGTCCCAAACAGGATAAATCCAAGGAGACACACTCTAAGACACATATTAATCTAACTATCAAAAGTTAAATATAAAGAAAAAATATTAAAAATGTCAAGGGAAAAGCAACAAATAACATACAAGGGAATCCCCAGAAGGTTTACAACTGATCTTTCAGCAGAAACTTTGCAAACCAGAAGGGAGTGACAGGACATATTTAAAGTGATGAAAGGGAAAAACCTACAACCAAGATTACTCTACTCAGCAAGGATCTCATTCACATTCCATGGAGAAATTAAAATCTTTACAGACAAGCAAAAGTTAGGAGAATTCAGCACCCCCAAACCAGTTTTACATCAAATGCTAAAGAATTTCTCTAGGCAGGAGACACAAGACAAGGAAAAGACCTACAATAACAAACCCCAAAAATTAAGAAAATGGTAATAGGAACATATATATCGATAATTACCTTAAATGTAAATGGATTGAATGATCCAAACACAGACTGGTTGAATGGATACAAAAACAAGACCCACATATATTCTGTCTACAAGAGATCCACTTCAGATCTAGGGACACATACAGACTGAAAGTGAGGAGATGGAAAAAGATATTCCATGCAAATGGAAATCAAAAGAAAGCTGGAGTAGCAATTCTCATCTGGACAAAACAGACTAAAATAAAGACTATTACAAGAGACAAAGAAGGACACGACATAATGATCAAGTGATCAATCCAAGAAGAAGATATAACGATTGTAAATATTTATGCACCCAACATAGGAGCACCTTAATACATAAGGCAAATGCTAACAGCCATATAAAGGGAAATCGACAGTAACACAATAAAAGTAGGGGACTTTATCACCCCACTTTCAGCAATGGACAGATCATCAAAAATGAAAATAAATAAGGAAACACAAGCTTTAAATGACACATTCAACAAGATGGACGTAACTGATATTTATAGGAGATTCCATTCAAAAACATCAGAATACACTTTCTTCTCAAGTGCTCATGGGATATTCTCCAGGATAGTTCATATCTTGGGTCACAAATCAAAACTTGGTAAATTTGAGCATATTGAAATCATATCAAGTATCTTTTCTGACCACAACGCTATGAGAGTAGACATCAATCACAGGAAAAAAAAAAAACCTTTAAAAAGTACAAACAAGTGGAGGCTAAAAAATACACTACTAAATAACCAAAAGATCGCTGAAGAAATCAAAGAGGAAATCAAAAAATACCTAGAAAAAAATGACAATGAAAACACAACAACCCAAAATCTATGTGATGCAGCAAAAGTAGTTCTAAGAGGGAAGTTTATAGCAATACAATCTTACCTCAAGAAACAAGAAAACTCTCAAACAAACAACCTAAACTTACACCTAAAGCAATTAGAGAAAGAAGAACAAAAACACCCAAAGTTACCAGAAGGAAAGAAATTATAAAGATCAGATCAGAAATAAATGAAAACGGAATGAAGAAAACAAGAGCAAAGTTCAATAAAACTAAAAGCTGATTCTTTGAGAAGATAAACAAAATTGATAAACCATTAGCCAGACTCATCAAGAAAAAAAGGGAGAAGACTCAAATCAACAGAATTAGAAATGAAAAAGGAGAAGGAACAGCTGACACTGCAGAAATATAAAGGATCATGAGAGATTACTACAAGCAACTGTATGCCAATAAAACAGACAACCTGTAAGAAATGGACAAATGTTTAGAAAAGCACAACCTTCTGAGACTGAACCAGGAAGAAATAGAAAATATAAACAGACCAATCTCAAGCACTGAAATTGAAACTGTGATTTAAAATCTTCCAATAAACAAAAGCCCAGGATCAGATGCCTTCATGGGCAAATTCGATCAAACATTTAGAGAAGAGCTAAGACCTATCCTTCTCAAACTCTTCCAAAATATAGCAGAGGGAGGAATACTTCCAAACTCATTCTATGACACTACCATCACCCTGATACCAAAACCAGACAAAGATGTCACAAAAAAAGAAAACTACAGACCAATATCACTGATGAATATAGATATAAAAATCCTCAACAAAATACTAGCAAACAGAATCCAACAGCACATTACAAGGATCATACATTATGATGAAGCGGGGTTTACCCCAGGGTTGCAAGGATTCTTCAATATACTGAAATCAATCAACGTGATACACCATATTAGTAAATTGAAGGATAAAAACCATATGATCATCTAAACAGATGCAGAAAAAGCTTTTAACAAAAGCAACACCCATTTACGATAAAACCCCCCAGAAAGTAGGCACAGAGGGAACTTACCTCAACATAATAAAGGCCATATATGACAAACCCACAGCCAACATCGTGCTCAGCGGTGAAAAACTGAAAACATTTCTTGTAAAATCAGGAGCAAGACAAGGTTGAAACTCTCACCACTATTATTCAACATAGTTTTAGAAGTTTTAGCCACAGCAATCAGAGAAGAAAAAGAAATTAAAGGAATCCAAATTGGAAAAGAAGTAAAACTATCACTGTTTGCAGAGGACATGATACTATACATAGAGAATCCTAAAGATGTCACCAGAAAACTACTAGAGCTAATCAATGAATTTGGTAAAGTAGCAGGATACAAAATTAATGCACAGAAATCTCCTGCATTCCTATAAACTAATGATGAAAACTCTGAACGAGAAATTAAGAAAACACTCCCATTTACCACTGCAACAAAAAGAATAAAATACCTAGGAATAAACCTACCTAAGGATACAAAAGACCTGTATGCAGAAAACTATAAGACACTGATGAAAGAAATTTATAATGATACAAACAGATGGAGAGATATACCATGTTCTTAGATTGGAAGAATCAACATTGTGAAAATGACTATACATTGTGAAAATGACTATACTACCAAAAGCAATCTGCAATCCCTACCAATGGCATTTTTCACAGAATTAGAACAAAAAATTTCACAATTTGTATGGAAACACAAAAGACCCCAAATAGTCAAATCAATCTTGAGAAAGAAAAATGGAGCTGGAGGAATCAGGCTCCCTGACTTCAGACTATACTACAAAGCTACAGTAATCAAGACAATATGATACTGGCACAAAAAGAGAAATACAGATCAATGTAACAGGATAGAAAGCCCAGAGATAAACCCACGTACATATGGTCACCTTATCTTTGATAAAGAAGGCAAGAATATACAATGGAGAAAAGACAGCCTCTTCAATAATTGGTGCTGGGAAAATTGGACAGCTACATGGAAAAGAGTGAAATTAGAACACTTCCTAACACCATAGACAAAAATAAACTCAAATGGATTAAAGATCTGAATGTAAGTCCAGACACTATAAAACTCCTAGAAGAAAACATAGGCAGAATGCTCTGTGACATAAATCACAGCAGGATCCTTTTTGACCCACCTCCTAGAGAAATGGAAATAAAAACAAAAATAAACAAATGGCATCTAATGAAACTTCAAATCTTTTGCACAGCAAAGGAAACCATAAACAAGGCCAAAAGACAACCCTCAGGATGGGAGAAAATATTTGTCAATGAATCAATGGACAAAGGATTAATCTACAAAATATAAAAGCAGCTCATGCAGCTCAATATCAAAAAAGCAGAAACCCAATCCAAAAATGGGCAGAGGATCTAAATAGTCATTTCTCCAAAGAAGATATACAGATTCCCAACAAACACATGAAAGGATGATCAACATCAGTAATCATTAGAGAAATGCAAATGAAAACCACAATGAGGTACCTCACACTGGTAAGAATGGCCATCATCAGAAAGTCTACAAACAATAAACGCTGGAGAGGGTGTGGAGAAAAGGGAACCCTCTTACACTGTTGGTGGGAATCTAAAATGATAAAGCCACTATGGAGAATAGTATGGAGGTTCTTTAAAATACTAAAAATAGAACTACCCTATGACCCAGCAATCCCACTACTGGGCATATACCCTGAGAAAACCATAATTCAAAAAAAGTCATGTACCGCAATGTTCATTGCAGCAGTATTTACAATCGCCAGGACATGGAAGCAACCCAGGTGTCCATCGACAGGTGAATGGATAAAGAAGATGTGGCACATATATACAATGGGATATTACTCAGCCATAAAAAGAAACGAAATTAAGTTGTTTATATTGAGCTGGATGGACCCAGAGTCTGTCATACAGAGTGAAGTAAGTCAGAAAGAGAAAAACAAATACCATATGCTAACACATATATATGGAATCTCAAAAAAAAAAAAAAATGGTTCTGATGAACCTAGGGGCAGGACAGGAATAAAGATGCAGATGTAGAGAATGGACTTGAGGAAACCGGGAGGGGGAAGGTTAAGCTGGGACAAAGTGAGAGAGTGGCATGGACATATATATAGTACCAAATGTAAAATAGCTAGCTAGTGGGAAGCAGCTGCATAGCACAAGGAGTTCAGCTTGGTGCTCTGTGACCACCTAGAGGGGTGGGATAGGGAGGGTGCGAGGGAGACACAAGAGGGAGGGGATATGGGAATATATGTATACATAGAGCTGATTCACTTTGTTATACAGCAGAAACTAACACAACACTGTAAAGCAATTATCCCCCAAAAAAGATGTTAAAAAAAAAAATTAAAGAGTCAAAAAAAAAAAAAACCAGAAGATAAAGGGGAACAGCTAGTCAAGATTTCTCCACTTCAGGGCTTCCCTGGTCGCGCGGTGGTTGAGAGTCCGCCTGCCGATGCAGGGGATACGGGTTCATGCCCCAGTCCGGGAAGATCCCACATGCCGCAGAGCGGCTGGGCCCGTGAGCCATGGCCGCTCAGCCTGCGTGTCCGGAGCCTGTGCTCCACAACGTGAGAGGCCACAACAGTGAAAGGCCTGCGTACTGCAAAAAAAAAAAAAAAAAAAGATTTCTCCACTTCAATACTGGGAGGATCTGATTAGTAAAATCACATGATACTGAGTTCCACTGTCACTCTGTGAGTTAAGACTTGGTAGCCAGCCTCTTTTTAGACCCCAGATCTTCAGGTAAGCTGTATGTTGCAGACTGAATGTTTGTGCTCCATTCCCTTCCCCTCGCCCCAAATTCACATGTTGAAGCCCCAGCCCCAGTGTGGTTCTGTTTGGAGGAGAAAGTAATTAAGGTTAAATGAGGTCGTGAGAATGGGACACTGACTAGACAGGATTAGTGTCCTTATTAGAAGTGAAACCAGAGCTTCTGTGCTCCCTCCTCCTGCCCTCCTCGCCTGTCCCCCCCTCCCCCTTCCTCTCCCCTCCCCTGCCCCTCCCCCTCTCCATCTTCCTCCACGCTGGGAAGAGTTTCCTCACCAGAAAGTGAATTGGCCAAAACCTTGATCTTGCCTCCACAACTGCCCAGTCTCTGGCATTTTGCTATGGCAGCTCAAGCTGACTACTACACTATCCTTGGCTGAACAGAGGGAAGTTGGCAGTGTCTTAGGTTAGGAACAGTATCAGACATGGCATCCCTGAGCAAGATATGTGAGTGCTTTCCTATTCAATTATCTTCTTTAAAAATCTTTATTAAAATGCCATCCTCATAAACTTCAAGTGCTACTGTAACATAATAAAAGGATACATGATAACGTACCCATCAAGTATTTATTAAACACCTACCAAATGAAGCACCATTCCATTCAATGTTTGAAATCCCTGTTCTCATGGAGCTTATCTTCTAGAGGAGAGAAATAAACACTAAACACTGAAATAAATTACTGCATTACAGATGTTCAGTTGTGTACGAGAAATCAAGCAGAAAAAGTGAACTGGAATTGTGCTAAGAGACGTTGCTTTTTAAACGGAGTGGATGAGGATGTCCTCCCTGAGAACACAGACATCTGAAAAAAGATAAGAAGTCACCTAAGGGGCAGGAATCAAGTTAATTATGTTAATTACAATCACATGTTATTATCATTACTCCACGTTTGCAGTCATTGCTATTCTAGCCCTATTTTTTTTTTTTTTTTTGCCGTACGCGGGCCTCTCACTGTTGTGGCCTCTCCCGTTGCAGAGCACAGGCTCCAGACGCGCAGGCTCAGCGGCCATGGCTCACGGGCCCAGCCTCTCTGCGGCATGTGGGATCTTCCCGGACCGGGGCACGAACCCATGTCCCCTGCATCGGCAGGCGGACTCTCAACCACTGTGCCACCAGAAGCCCTCTAGCCCTATATTTATTCTTAGGTTATATTAGAACATTTTTTTAAGATTCTGTGAAAAACATACTCTTTAGTTAAGAGTTCAGTTTGGAAGTAGGTCCAAATCCCTTCTGTTGTTTTAGAACTGCAAGCTGGAAACCATTCTGAGGCTGACATGGCATGGCCCCTGTTTTATCCTCTGGTTTCCTATTTCACATTCACCCCAAGAGCAGACATTGCAGAGTTCTATTCCTTTTCTAGCCCATTTTTTCAGTGGCCATGGCTTTTGCTTTGGATTGACTTGATCAGCACACTGTGACAAAAGCTGGGGTAGTGATGGGTCAGTATCCCAGGTCTAAGCTAACCCAAGCGTGTCATTCCACTGACCTCAGTGAACAACTCAGATGCATACAAAATCTAAGATAGGAAAATGAGAGCAAACAAAGCTGAGCATTTTTGTTTGGTGGTCAGGAAAAAGAAGGTTCCTTTCTCTGGTTGATATATTTGGAAATGGGACACACAGAACTGTCATAGCCTTTGTTTTATGATAACGGAAGACAGCCTGGAATCAAGCTGCCTCTTACGAGAAGACAAACTAAGGCAAATCACATAGACATGTTATGGAGACCTGATCAAACCATAGCAGACTTTTCAGATATGTCAAGTAATAAATCCCTACAACTATTGTTTTTTCCTACTTTATGGGACCAAAGCAACCTAAACTACCACCTCCCCACATACACAAAAATGTACACACATACTCAGATATACACCTTCATGAGGCTTTTCCAGAATCTCATTTGTATTACACCCTTCCAGAATAAAGTGAAATAGCATAGCTCTGCCCCAGCTACCAAACCCTGGAATGTCTTCACAATCTGAAATGTTCTCTGTTAATTTATCATTTTAGTAGCTTGAAAAATCTCTCCTCCTCCATCACCTGTTACAGAAGTGTATTCAAATACTGCTGCTCTTAATTGGGTCTTGTATGAACTGACATGAATATCCAAATATTTCCCTAGCAACCAACATTTTTGGTGATACATATATCTCATTTTGTGCCAGCATCCACTTTCTAAAAGAGCCCACATCTGTTTTAGAACAAATATTTTAATACGCATTTTAATTGAAATGTTAACGAGGCTTTAAAATGAAGCTATAATCTTCATGCTTTACCACAAGTCATTAATGGGCACACTTACTGCTCCAGGTAAATCCTGTAAGAACTTGATTAATTATTTGAGAAGTATAATCTATTATAGCTACCATAAAATTGCTAATAAAATTATGCTGTTATTATAATTTGGGGACCTTTTAATTTATGCTTGCTTATGCATCTGATAATATTTTCATTATCTATGTGTCTTATTTAATGTATATATCTATTATTTCCAACATATGTTGTTTTAACATTGATGAAATTCAAATACTTCAGAGTTCAATTAGGTGGTACCCAAAATATTTCAAATCATGCTACTGCAGATTTTAAAATGAATATTAAATGTGTCTATACTTTGAAACAGAACACATTTCAGTGTACGTACAGAGAGCATTCAGGAATCTCATACTTAACAGTGAAGACATCTTGTTGTTGTGAAACACTGAGTTCCCAGTGGACACCCACTTAATTAAAAGATGTGGTAGACGATGGCAGTTCAAGTCTATGTGGGTGGGAGATCACTGATGGATGTATTAACACTGTAATGGATTGCTCATTTAAATAGTTCTATGACAGTAAGGCAGAGCCATCTAAAATGTACCTTAAAAGTTTGAAAGCAATAGTGACAGCATGTGAGCTGATGGAATGGAGAGAACTGCACGATATATATGAAAAGCAAAGTGAATGGCACCTGGCCAGTTGAAAAGAGAAAGCTATATAGCATATGATGAGCTACTGCTGGTTAGGGATCAGCTACTTTGAATCCTATCAAAGTTGCAGTTTTTGTTTTGTTTTGGTTTGGTTTTTTGCGGTACGTGGGCCTCTCACTGTTGTGCCCTCTTCCGTTGCGGAGCACAGGCTCCAGACGCACAGGCTCAGCGGCCATGGCTCACGGGCCCAGCCGCTCCACGGCATGTGGCATCTTCCCGGACCGGGACATGAACGCGTGTCCCCTGCATAATCAGGCGGACTCTCAACCACTGCACCACCAGGGAAGCCGAAAGTTGAAGTTTTAATGGGCAAATGTCAAGGATCTTGCTAGAGATTCCCAGGTCTCAGTCTGTCACCCAAATATAGAGAACTTTCTCCACTTGATCAAAATAAAATAAAGCATCAAGTAAACGTATAGCAGAGAAAACACCGTAAGTCTCATTGTGAGGTTACAATATAGATTTATAGCTAGGATTTCTTTCTTTCTTTCTTTTTAAATAAATTTATTTACTTATTTTTGGCTGTGTTGGGTCTTTGTTGCTGCACGCAGGCTTTCTCTAGTTGTGGCAAGCGGGAGCTACCCTTCGTTGCGGCATGCAGGCTTCTCATTGCGGTGGCTTCTCTTGTTGCACAGTATGGGCTCTAGGCACACGGGCTTCAGCAGTTGTGGCACGTGGGCTCAGTAGCTATGTGTCGTGGGCTCTAGAGCACAGACTCAATAGTTGTGGCACACGGGCTTAGTTGCTCCGTGGCAATGGGGGATCTTCCCGGACCAGGGCTCGAACCCGTGTCCCCTGCATTGGCAGGGGGATTCTAAACCACTGCACCACCAGGGAAGTCCCTAGAGTTAGGATTTCTTAACAAGATAAGTGAGTTGGTGTTTCCACTATTATGACCAAATGCAGCTAAGTTATAATTGACCAGGGCAAATCCAATAGATTTATATTATAAAAGGTAAATACTTTTCAGAGAACTTACCTTTAAGCTCTTCTCTCATTTTGTAGGATTCTCATTAATGAGAGTTTTGTGAATGCCAGGATCCTACTTGCTAAAGAAATCATATCTACAAATTATATCCAAAACCCAAATCCCTACAAAATGCAGGTTCATTAAAAGAGGACAGATATCACTAAGGTGTTCCGTACAACCAGATATAGAGATAACACAAGACTGCCATGAATGGAATGAAAATGAAAATAAGGAAATTTAAATTAATTCAAAACCACAGAGAAAGGTGAAGTTTCTATACCAATGAACTGAAATTAAAATTAACATTAAATCTTAATTAGAACCAACATTAATGTAGAACTTTTTACCTGTATTATTTTACTTTACATATTGAAATTGGAGGAAATATTGCCAACAATATGCCTACTTTCATACTTATACCAGTAACAGTAAATGCTTAAATGAAGGATATCATTTGACCAATTGTTTCAACCAATTGACAGCTGCTGATTACTATTATCTTATAAAATCCTTATGAGACTCAAACTGAATTCTTCTGATTACAGATCAGTTGCTCTTTGTGTTGTATAACAAACATGACCTGGATTACAATGCCAAATTTTTTTTTTTTTTTTTTTTTTTCCTTGCGTTATGCGGGCCTCTCACTGTTGTGGCCTCTCCCATTTGCGGAGCACAGGCTCCGGACACGCAGGCTCAGCGGCCATGGCTCACGGGCCCAGCCGCTCCGCGGCATGTGGGATCTTCCCGAAACGGGGCACGAACCCGCGTCTCCTGCATCGGCAGGCGGACTCTCAAGCACTGCGCCACCAGGGAAGCCCTCAATGCCAAATTTTTTAAATCTAATTCTAAGTGGTAAATACACACCTTACATGAAAGCAGTGGTCCTTAGTGACAGATTTGATCAAATCAACTGCATCATTCAGGTGTCATTCAGGTACCAGAGCTTGTGCCAACCACTGGTTAGTATAACAGGATGAAGGATGGAACCCTTCCTGCTGTCTGGGCATTCGAGCAGAATCCCAAAGCAGGCTCTCCCTCCAAGGAGAGCAGCTGAGATGAGCTGCCATCTGCCTCCTCCAAGACTCGCTAAGAAGTGGGGAGTCTGGTCCTAACTTCGGGAGACCAGAGAAGGAGGCTCCACTCCCACCCCTCATGCCATTGATGGGATCTCCAAGATACCCACTGAGATATAAGAGGGTACCTGTCAGGAGAGGAAACAGCTTCTCCCTGTACCCTGCTTACCAGCCGCGCTGCGGATCCCAGCTGTAGGAAAGGGCTGTGCGTTACTGAGACCCCGCTTAAAACATACCAGCATGGTAGGAATTCAATAAATACTTAATTAATACTGTTAAATCAGGCTTTATGAGTATGAGAGAAAAGAAGGTTCACAGATTGTAAAAGCAACAAAAATCTCTATTTTCTTAAAAAAAGAAAAACGTGCAAAACTCAAGTAATTTTCTTTTCAGATACTTTTGGGGACTGTATGGTCAGGCCCCCCACGATGGCTGTTCTCTTGCTCTCTGTGCATCACCTGCTCAACCAGTCGCTGCCTCACCTACACCTACTCACCTGACTGACCTTCCCTCCTCAGAAAATGGCTACGTACTTACCCCAGACCCCAACTAGTGATTGTTCTAATCTTTGTATCAGAACATCTCCACCCTAATAGCTTATCAAAGGGGCAGTGAGGGGTGTGCTCCTCTGCTGATTTCTCTGGCAACTGATGAGCCACCCTAAGGTCAAGGTCAATTCCCCCTATAACTGGTAACACCTCCCCTGTCCCTGAGAGCGAACATGACTGCCACGTCCTGCCCACCATCTGCCATACACGGTGGAAAGTAGCTCTAGGACCTTGCTTCAGACAAGTAAGCTCCTCCAACCATTAAACCACTGGTGTCTGTGTCACTGACTGCAGGCTCCTCCTTCAGTCTTGAGGATGGACAACCATAAGGCTTGCAGGCCTGCGGGATGCAGCCCCACAGGAACTATCCCAGCTCTGGTGGATCCATCTCTTTTCAGGGCTCTGTAGCTTGAGGCAGCAACAACTAATAAGTTTTTCCTATTTTCCTCTCCACTTGGGTCTTCCTGAAGACATACTGAGGAGTGGAGAGAGGTGAAGCAAGGAATTCAAAATGATTTTCCTTGTTTCTTAGGGACTTTGGGCGTATATATGCAATATGTCAGCTACAGTTTTTATCACCACGTAATAAATACACCTTAGAGGGCTTCCCTGGTGGCGCAGTGGTTGAGAGTCCGCCTGCCGATGCAGGGGACACGGGTTCGTGCCCCGGTCCGGGAGGATCCCACATGCCGCAGAGAGGCTGGGCCCGTGAGCCATGGCCGCCGAGCCTGTGCGTCCGGAGCCTGTCCTCCGCAACGGGAGAGGCCACAACAGTGAGAGGCCCGCGTACCGCAAAAAAATAAATAAATAAAAAATAAAACAAATACACCTTAGTATAATTTAACTACAAAAATGACAAAGTAATAAAAACACCACAGTGAAGTCTCAGCTGTCCACTCACACTCACGTGCCAGCATAAAAAACATATGTCTCCTATTTCTCCATAAAAATTTTGATTTCCCTGAGCTGAAGCCACCATTTGGCAGAAAATTAAATTTTACTGCAATGAGGTGATTCTTACAAGACTGAATAATTTAAACAGCCTAAAGGTAACAGTCTTTACCTGTATGTCTGGGATCAATGCTCAGTATTTCAGAGGCTGGCCAACCCCTTTCCTTCCCCAGACGGTACCCAATTTCAATGTGCCCGGAGTACGTGGATAGGGAGATGGACCCTGCAAATGCCTGACATTCTCCGGTCTGGGCTGTTTGCCATCTGGGGAGCCAAAGCGTTGCTGGGACTCTCCCTTGGCATTCTGTCAGGTTTTGCTACAGACGCTGGAAGCAGGTGAAACGTCAGAATCTCTTCTCATGCTCTGCTGGAGCAGAGTCAATTCAGCCTCTCTTAGGACTCAGGTGAGCCAACAGGTGCTCTCCATCCTCTTGAGGTTTGGACGAATCCAGGCCAAGACAATCATTGCTGCATCCTTGATGGCACGGCCCCTCTGACTTGGCAACACCTTTGGCAAACTCTAGGAGGCATCTCAGCAGACTCCTGGGTCCTGTCAGGGTACTTCACGACTTATTCCCTGATAAGAGATCTCAGAGTGCTACAGGAAAGCTAAACAAAGCTGGCACTCTTAAAAAAACAAAAAGCCCCCAAATTTACTTTCATGAGTCTGTTCTTACTTGGCAGTATGGAAAGTGAATTCTTCTCTGATTGCTACATAAAGAGCCCTCAATCACCCTCCGCCTTTGGTTTTCTCCTACATTGACCTAACACACCTCCTTTTCAGAACTTCCGGTTGGAAGAGGGGACACAGGACCACATGTCCAACTACCTGATTCCCCTATTTCGCCTCTTTCTTTCCAGCACCCACAGGCATAAAATGGGAGCTCTCATTTCCTCATCTGATCAGGACTCAGATAGGAAACTCTATAGTCTAATCTGCCAATCCTGGTTATATGGTAAACGGGATTAAGGAAATCTGGAAAATCCTTCCATATCTATACATCCCATGCCATTCACGTCTCTGTCATGTTAAGAGGACAAGAAAGTCAACTTGACATGCAAAGTTGCCTCTCCACACTAGCTAATATCTATCTCCTTCCCCAGAACTATAAACCTGAAGGCCCAAATGCAGAATGAGAATGGTGAACCAAACAAGTCTGCAGGTAGAAATTTAAATGCATTCCTTTAATATTTGCAAAGTATTATCCATACTACATTAGTGTGTGCTCCAAAATTAATCACACAGTCTGTATTGACACATACTTTATGGTAAATTAACACAAGGACAACATTTCCAACTCTCAAACTAAGATGTGTTCATAAAGCGTTTTACATATTCAAATGAAATTCTCTTGGCCAATGACCCTACATACAGGATTTAATTTCTCACAATTTACAGAATTTCTCCAATTCAGATTTTTTCCGTATGGTCTGAAAATTAATGTGCTACTTTGATATAAGGTCTTCTGTCAACATGGCACTCACTAAGATAGTTGCTCTATTTCTATTAAGCAAGTTGAGTAAATTCCTTGCAACTTCGGGCATTGCATGAAGTGGGTTTTAAAGGATGCTCACTCTCTGCACTTGCAGTAAATGTCAAGTTCAGTTCATTCCCCAATTGGCAGTAGTCTGACAGTCCCAGGATTTTCACAGTAACAGAAATGATCCTCAGTGGTAAATTAAGCTTGCAGAGGGATTTATAATTCACAAATTAACCATTCTTTATTGGTCAAACTACTGATGTCCATGGCATTCTCTAACAATGTCTCCCACTTATTATAAAAATAAAATCTCTATTTATAACTTTAATTCATATGATTTTTTGTAGGTAACTTTGGCCGGTTGTCTCTTTTTTCACACTGATTTTTTAAAATATGTATCACATATAAACTAAGGCTGAAAGAAAATTCATTCATCAGAACTAATTGAATGAACACAAGTTTATTCAAACCATTTTATGTAAAGTTTACCTAAGAAGAAACCATAAAGAAATACTGAGTTCTAGTTGACGGTAGGCAACATTAAACACTAGTTGGCAGGTATTTAAATATACAGTGAATATAGAGTATTTAACTTACACAACTTACTTTTTTTAATTGCAAGTTACTTTATTTCACTTTGTTTCCACACAGGGTAACAAATTTTAGAAAAGATGGTTATGTCTAAGTTAAACTTTCTCTTTTTATATATATGCCTCTTTTTTTGTGATGAGAACAATTGAAATTTATTCTCTTAGCAAATTTCAAGTACACATTATTATTAACTATAGTCACCATGCTGTACAGTAGATCTTCAAATCTTCATCTTATTACTGAAAGTCAGTACCCTTTGACCAACATCTATAGATTGATTTTTCCTTCCCTCCAGCCTCTGGAAACCACCCTTCTACTCTCACTGTCTATGAGTTCAATATTTTTAGATCCCATATATAAGTGAGATCATGCAGTACTTGTCTTTCTGTGTCTAGCTTCTTTCCTTAGCAAAATATCCTCTAGGTTCATCCATGTTGTCACAAATGGCAGGATCTCCTTATTTTTTAAGACTGAATAATATTCTTGTGTGTGTGTGTGTGTGTGTGTGTGTGTGTGTGTGTCACATTTTCTTTATCCATTCATCTGTTGATGGACATTTAGGATGTTTCCATATCTTGGCTACTGTGAATAATGTAATAAAAATGGGAGTGAAGATACCTCTTTGAGATACTGATGAATAATATTCTTGTGTGTGTGTGTGTGTGTGTGTGTGTGTGTGTGTCACATTTTCTTTATCTATTCATCTGTTGATGGACATTTAGGATGTTTCCATATCTTGGCTACTGTGAATAATGTAATAAAAATGGGAGTGAAGATACCTCTTTGAGATACTGATTTCATTTTGTTTGCCTATATACCCAGAAATGGCATTGCTGAATCATACAGCAGTGCTGTTTTTAGTTTTTTGAGAAAACTCCACATTGCTTTCTATAGTGGCTACATCAATTCACAATCACACCAACAGTGTACAAGGGTTCCCTTTTCTTCACATCCTCACCAACACTTGCTATTTTTTGACTTTTTGAAAATAGCCATCTAAACAGGTGTGAGGTGATATGTCATCATGGTTTTGATTTGCATTCTCCTACTGATTAGTGACGTTGAGCATCTTTTCATGTATTTCTTGGCCACTTATAAATCTTCTATGCAAAAATGTCCATTCAGATCCTTTGCCCATTTTTTAATCAGGTTATTTGTTGTTGTTGTTATAGTTGTTGTTGTTTTTTATATTGGGTTGTATGAGTTCCTTATATATTTTGGCTATTAGTTCCCTATAAGATATATGGTTTGCAAATATTTTCTCCCATTCTGTAGGTTGCCTTCACATTTTGCTGTTTCCTTTGCTGTGCAAAAACTTTTCAGTTTGATGCAGTCCCACTCGTTTATTTTTGCTTTCGTTGCCTGTGCTCTTTTTGCCACGTGCAAAAAGGTGTTGCCAAGACCAATGTCGAGGAGTTTTTTCCCTACGTTTTCTTCTAATAGTTTTATGGTTACAGGTCTTAAATTTAAGTCTCTAATCCATTTTGAATTGATCTTTGTGGATGGTGTAAAATAGGGTCTAATTTGATTCTTTTGCATGTGGCTGTCCAGTTTTTCCAACACATTCTATTGAAGAAACAATCCTTTCCCCATTGTGTATTCTTGGTGTCTTTGTCAAAGATTAGTTGACTTTATATGCATGGGTTTATTTCTGGACTCTCTACTCTGTTCCATTTATCTATCTGTCTGTTTTAATGCCAGTACCATATTGTTTTAATTACTATACCTTCATAATATACTTTGAAATCAGGTAGTGTGAAACCTCCATCTATTTTCTTCTTTCTCAAGATTGCTTTGGCTGTTTGAACTCTTGTGGTTTCATACAAATTTCAGGACTTTTTTCCTGTGTCTGTGAAAAATGCCATTGACATTTTGATAGGAATTGCATCAATGTCAATCATGTTGGAAAATATGGACATTTTGACAATATTAAATTTGGACATATGACCTCAGTAGTTGATTTATGGAAACTTCTCAATGAGGCATGGCTCCTTTGTAGCCCACAATTCAGTAACTAATTAATAATTGATCATTTCAATTCTATTTCACTTAAATACCACTTTAAATAAACAATCTTACCAGCAAAAATGTTCCAAAATTAGCAAACAACTTCAGTTTACTAAGGATGAGTTAAGTTTTTCATCAATAGGCTTCCTCATTCTTTAAGTAATGATATGCATAATACTGATAAAGCCCATTTATATAACAATGTGTACCAGTACTATATTAAGTGCTTTATTTTTATTACCTTATGTTAAACTGTAAAAACTATGAAATGGGATGGCATTGCTATCTCCATTTGAAAAAGAAGAAATGAGTCTCAAAGATATGTAAAAACTGGCAGGAAAAGAATTTGAATAAAATCATGTCTTGACTTCTTCCATTATGTTCCTAATAACCATCTTCATCTGTATTTCTAACACTGTGTTTTGAAATGAAACGTTGTTATAAATTATGGTACAATTTGAATTCAGAAAAAAATTTTGGTTGAGAAGAAATTTTGGTGACATGGTAAAAAAAAAACCATGAACAGTGTATGAGTTTCAAATTCTCCAAAGCAACTTAATATTAGGATGAAGAATTTCAGTTAGTCTAACAAAAGGTTCAAACAATACCTGGTTTGGGTAACGAATGCTTATTTCAATGTGTAGGAAGGCTTGAACACAGACCCCAATGACCCCCACATCCCCTTTTAACAGCCTTGTGTAATTCCTTCCCCACGAATAACTTCCCTCTAACCAATAACAGGCAATGTTGATGGGATGTCATTTCCATGATTAGGTTAAAATTGTGACTTCATATTGCTAGTAGACTCTCTTTATTGCTTCTTTGCTTGCACGCAGTGATGAAACAAGCTGCCATAGTGGAGAGGCCAACATGGCAAAGAACTGAGGAGGTCTCTGGTCAAAAGCCAACGAGGATATGAAGACCTCACTCTAACAAGTTGCAAGGAACTCAAGGCTACTAACAACTATGAGGGAGCATGGAAGTGGACCCTTCTGCAGTCAAACCTTCAGATGAGACTGCAGATCTTGATTCAGGCCTTGAGAGAGACTATGAAACAGAGGACCCATTTAAGGCCATTCCTTACCCACAGAAGCCATACAATGATGAATGTATATTGCCTTAAGCTGTTATGTTTACAGTTTTTTTGTTACAAAACAAAGGACAATGAAACATTCAATAATGCTATGTTAAAATGATTCAATTATTCTAGCCACTGATTATTTATATTTAGTTCTAATTTCCTTGAATCTATATCCTAAGCATAATTTTAATACCTGTGTCAATAATTCAAATATACATTGAAGTAAATTAATAAGAATTTTGTTCAGAAGTAAAACACTGATTAAAATGAGAAGAATTAAAGAGCTACACATGGTGAAGATTTTAAGCTTTGACACTTACTGCCCTCTAAAAAAGAAGATGAAAAGATCAAATTAAGGAAAACCACTAATGATGTCTGCAATTTTTCCCAATTACTGTGTTGTTGAGTTTGGGCTGGGTTGCACTGAGAGGATTATTATAGTCTATCAGGAATGTTATTGACTCAATTTGGTTCTCAAATATTTTCAAATACAACATCTCATTATTTTTAGCTCATTATTGACTCAATTTGGTTCTCAAATATTTTCAAATACAACATCTCATTATTTATTGTTAGCTTGATACTAAAAGCATTACAGTCACAGTTATGGAAATATACTAGCAGCCTACCCAGATATTAATCACTGAGGATATTTTCACATCTGAAGATAAGGTGTAAATATGAGTCATTATCAAACCATTGAATTTTTAGCTGTTATGCAGCTCATTTTCATTAACTAAATTGATGTTATATATTTTCTTTACATGACAAAAAATTTTATAAGGTAGAACAATGTTCTTATATTAGTAATTAATTGGGGGGAAGGTATTCATGATGATATGTAAAAGGTTTCTATGCTATTAGGTACCACTTTAGTGCTATATCATACAGTTTTACTTTAAAAATTAAATCTTTATTAGAAATTATGAATGACATCCCAGGAAGTGTTTACATGAAAAGTATGATACACAATGTGAGGCACTTTTAATCACTAAGCTCCAACGGTATATTGCTATGCTCTGTCACTAGCATCCTTATCACAGACCTCTTTATTTGTATAGACACACATGAGCATAAAGTTAAACAATTTAAGAATAAAGATAGTTTTTTTCCTTTCTTAAGCACTTTGCACAAAAGCATCAATAGCAAAATCATAAAGCATTATTGGTAATTTAAATAAATTTGGAAAGCATTAAAAAGGAAGTGGGTATCAAGCATTTCTATTCTGACCTGTACATTCAACAAAAAACAAGCTAAATGTACAGAGTCCTCCATCTGACACATTACAGAAACATTAGTGAATATTTTGTTTGTATTGTCTGTTTGTTTTAGTTAATTGATGAGTTGTAACTGTTATCTCTGAGGACAAGAAGTAGGGCTAAATTAAATAATTCTTAAAATTATAGAAATTTTCGGGCTTCCCTGGTGGCGCAGTGGTTGAGAGTCCGCCTGCCAATGCAGGGGACGCGGGTTTGTGCCCCGGTCCGCGAAGATCCCACGTGCCGCGGAGCGGCTGGGCCCGTGAACCATGGCCGCTGAGCCTGCGCATCCGGAGCCTGTGCTCCGCAACGGGAGAGACCACAACAGTGAGAGGCCCGCGTACCGCAAAAAAAAATTACAGAAATTTTCAAAAAATTATGTTGACAGGGAAGTACATGAAAGGTATTTAAAGCAGCTGTATTAGAGAAGTATAAAATGTCAGATTAGCTTCGTGGAGGGTTTGGAATAGGTAAGGAAGAGAACAAAGGCGTGAAACGTGAAGAGATTACACTGCTCTTATACACAGGGAATAGGGATACTGTGGTAATAAATGCCATTTCATTGTAGTTTTTACTATCTTTCAATATATGTGTAATGTCATAATTTTATATATGTATATATATATATATGTGTGTGTGTGTATGTATATATATGTACATATATTTGGAATTTTAGAAAACATTTATAAACACAAATAAAAATGTTTAGGTTAAAAAAATATGAGACAGATGCTCTTCTCACCAGGTCCCTCAGAATCCACCCAGACTTGAAAAGAAGTGAGTTAGACATAAGCACTGTTTCTGCCAATGAGAAGTCGCCTCATAAATGTCCATAGTACACAGTTAAAAATGCAACCAACAGGTAAAAAACACAGGCCTCATCCCCAAACCCTTCTCACATGGGAAAAAGAGCATTAAGCGGCGGCGGGGGGCGGGAGGGGTGGTGGTGTCAGCGAATGCTTTCACTCTAGGCCTGAGTGAGGGAGGGAGTGGGTAGTGGGACTGGGTAGTAGAAGCAAAAAGTGTCCTCCTGAGGAGGGGAGAGGGTAGCCCTCCATCCTACCTCCGCAGGAAGCAGAGGAAGGAAAAGCACTTGACCAACTTCAGCATCATAATAAAAACTCTCTGCAAACTAAGAACAGAAGGCAACAATCTCAACCTGACAAAGAGCTAGGAAAAAACTAATGGCTAAAATCACTCAGTGACGAAAGAGTTAATGATTTCCTCTAAGAATGAATATACAGTAAGGATGTATATTCGCACCACTTTTATTTAACATTGTCCTACAGAGTTAGACAGTAAAATAAAGGAAAGAAAATAAATGATACATCGTTTGGAAAGACAGAAATGAAACAGTAATTATTCACAGGCAACAGAATTGGTTATGTACTGATTCCCATGGAATTTACATAAAGATTACTAGAACTAGTAAGTTGTCTTAGCAAGACTGCAGGACACAGATGAATGTAGAAAAATTTATTTTTTATGTATATGCTTGCAATGAACAATTGGAAATTGAAACAGAACAATTCTATTTATAGTATCAAAGCATATATAATAGGTAGGGATAAATATCATAAAATAACAAGATTTATGCAGTGAAAATTATAAGGAAATTAAAAGAAAGGTAGTTTTCTCATGCATTGGAATACTCACTATCATTGGAAAAAGAAAAATAAAGTTGGAAGACTTACATTATCTCATTCAAGACCTAACACGAAGCTGGGGTGATCAAGGCAATATCTTTTTGACATAAGAACAGACTTATAGAACCAAGGAATAGAAGACATTTCAGAAATATGCCCACTCATAGGGGGTCAACTGCTTTTTGACAAATGTATCAACATAATTCACTGGAGATAAGAAAGTCTTCTCAACAAATGATGCTGTATTTTTGGACATATACATAAAAGGAACCTAACACCATGGACAAAAAATCAACTTAAAAAGATCACAGACCTAATGTAAAACTTAATGTGTAAAAATGCTCAAAGAAAGCACAGAAGTCTTTATAAATAACCCTGAGTTAAGTAAAGATCTCATACATATGACACAAAAGGTATGAGTCATCAAAGAGAAAAATGACAAAACAGAACTTCACTAAGATCTAAAACTTCTGCTCTTTGAAACAAAGTTGACCCTTAAACAATGCAGGGGTTAATCCACATAGAATTTATAATGGGTCCTCCGTACCCATGGTTCCTCCACACCTTCGGTTCCTCCGCATCCCTGGATTCAACCAACCATGGACTGTGGTACTGGAGTGTTTACACTTGACCAAAGAAGTAATACAGAGGGCAAAAAGGCCATTTAAAGTGTTCAACATCAGTAGCTATTAAGGAAATGCAAAGTAAACCCACAATGAAATCCCACTACCCATTTACTAAAATGTATAAAAGAGAAATATATTAAAACTTCAGAGTGCTGACAAGGATGTGGAGAAACTGGAACCCTCATACATTGGTGATGAGAATGGAAAAGTGCAACAGCAATTTGGGGAGAGTTTGATGGTTTTTAAAAAGCCAAAACATACACTTGAAAATGTGCCCCAGCAATCCCACTCGGAGACAAGGACTTGGGAAACAAAAACATATGTCTGATATCTGTAAGCAAATGGTTATAGCAATTTTATTCATAATAGCAAATAACTGGAAACCACGTAGAAGTCCATTATCTGGTGAATGGATAAACAAGTTGTGATACATCCATACAGAATGCTATGCAGTAGCTTTTTATTGCACTATTGATGCCAGATACAGTATAGTGGAACTCGACCACATTATGCTGAGTGAAGAAGCCAGACCCAAAAGGCTACATATGGTGTGAATCTCATATATGACATTCTGGAAAAGGCAAAACTACAGGGACAGGCATCAGATGTGGTTGCCAGGCAATGTGATGAAGAGAGGGGATGACTACAAAGGGGCAAGACAGAGCTTTGAGGAAGGAGAGAGCTATTTCATATCTCACTTCGGGTGGTGGTTATAAGACTGTACACATCTGTCAAAACTCATTGGATTTAAACCTAAAAACTTGACTTTTATTGTATGGATATTATACACCAAAGCCTCAATCTATCCTGAAACATACTTGAATTTTTAAAAATATGAATCACATGACAGAGATCCAAAGGACTAATGCCGTGACAAATTCAACGCATGTGGAAGAGGCAGTTGAGCCTGGAGGAGGGGAGGGGGTGGTGTGTTTTTGGAGCAGCCGGGCAGTAGCTTAAGATAAAAATCGAAGGAAAACTCCCAATCTATCCCTCCCCTGGAGTTTGGAATTGACATGTACACACTGCTATATTTATTATTTTTCTTTTAATAAGAAATTTAATTAATTCTCATTTATCATCACTAATACTATGTTTTTTTTTAAAACATCTTTATTGGGGTATAATTGCTTTACAATGGTGTTAGTTTCTGCTTTATAACAGAGTGAATCAGTTATACATATACGTATGTTCCCATATCTCTTCCCTCTTTGTCTCCCTCCCTCACACTGCTATATTTAAAATAGATAACCAACAAGGACCTACTGTAAAAAAATAAATCAATAAATTTTTAAAAATTAAAAAATAAAATCTCGAAAAAAAAACTAAAGAAAGAGAACTTTGGGGAATAAAATGAAAGCACACACCCAGTGACAAAGAGCTAATACTACTAATCCTTGCACCATCAAAATGCCTGCAAAAATATTAAGACCACCCCTTTAGTAAACCTACACATTTGAAAATAAATGCTTTACAAAACAAATCATGATCTCTTCCTCTGCTTCTCTCTCCTGGTCCACCCATGTTTACTTTCATCTGCAACACCTGAACCACTAGTAGCCACAGATATTTCCTATGCGTTCTAATTCTACTTCCCTAGATAGCATGAGAAGCCAAAACAAGTAATTGTGCAGTGTTGATTTTTGAGCATAAGATAAAAGGTGATCTGAAAGCACTCAGCTAAGTTGGAATATACCTGAACACATGTATCCTGCAGGGCCTTGGGATGGATGGCATTTTGAGTGTCCCTTTATTACATAACAGAGTACTGAACTCTGACTCTGACACTGGGGAAACCACAACGACAAACACAAGAAGCACATCTCCTGATTTCACAGGTCTCTCAACTTGCCCCCTTTCAAGGTGACATCCCTTGAAAGAAACATGACTACAGAACTTTTTAAACAAATAGTTGAGGAAAGGAAGAGAACAGAAATGTACTGAGTGCCTGCTCTCTACAAGGCTCTCAGCTTACCCTACCCTATGTTCTCCCATGAAGCGAGACTACTGAAGGAATCTACTCAATACATGGTATGTGGGACTTTCCTGGTGGCACAGTGATTAAGAATCCACCTGCCAATGCAGGGGACACGGGTTCAAGCCCTGGTCCGGGAAGATCTCAAATGCTGCGGAACAACTAAGCCCGTGCACCACAACTACTGAGCCTGTGCTCTAGAGCCTGCGAGCCACAACTAATGAGCCCATGAGCCACAACTGCTGAAGCCCATGTGCCTAGAGCCTGTGATCCACAACAAAGAGAAGCCACCGCAATGAGAAGCCCGTGCACCGCAACAAGGAGTAGCCCCTGCTCGCCTCAACTAGAGAAAGCCCGTGCACATCAACGAAGACCTAGCACAGCCAAAAAATTAATTAATTAATTAATTAACTTTAAAAAAATACATGGCATGCACTAAACATAATTAATGGCCATTTAATACTGGTAACTGATAATAATAAAAAGGTAACACCACCACTGCAAGGTAATAATTTACCTGTTGAAAACAATTCATTTCCAACGAATTGTTCTGACAGGGTACCTAACAGGGGTTCGTTTAAGTTAATCTAATATTTAAGATAGAAATTGGTGATGAATAGCTTGTGTATTTGTAGAAGAAAATCAAAACCAGTTGCTAGAATTTCTGCAATACTTTCTATATATATATTGTCCTCCTTGACGAGTGCATAATTTTTATATGATTATTTATCACATAACATGGAGCATTTCAGATTCATTCCTAGAAAACAGCATACAAACCAAATCTAATCAGGGAGCATGTGATCATATTAGAAGTGTTATGTTTCTTTAGATGACAATGAATCTAAAATTTTCAATTTTAGAAGTTATATATTATTTTCATCAACTGTAATTCAGCTATAAATACACATAATACGTGTGTGTGTGTGTGTGTGTATGAAATACTGTTTTTCTAAGTCCAGAGAAGTTAATTATTGTGAGGTTCCCCCCCCCCCAAGTATCTTTATCCTCTCTATATTTTTTGCAGCTTTTACCAACACTCTATCCTTTCTGTTACTTTTAGGGTTCACATTTTTAAAATTTTATTTTCAAATTAACAGGCAGTAAAATTACCTTTTTATATACAGTTCTATGAATTTTAACACATGCATAAATTTGCATAACCACCACCACAATAAAGACACAGAACATACCCGCCACTCAAAAAACTCCCTTGTCCCTTTGTACTGCACCCTCCTCTTTCCC
>NW_006783957.1:1914761-1935141 GCF_000442215.2 Lipotes vexillifer
TTGGCAACCACTGATCTGTTCTCTGTCACTCATAATTTTATCCTTTCATAAATACCACATAAATGGAACCATACAATATGTAACCTTTTGAGGTTGGTTCCTTTTTTAAATGCTTTGGAAGTTGCAAATATACAATAAGGACATTATTGCCAGTGGTCAATATCTGAGGAACAGAACTGATAAGGCCTCATGACTTCAGTGCTTTTATGGAATTTTTAACTAATTAGCTTTATTTACTTTTTGTTTTAACCAGCATATGATAAGGAAAGGAAGATTAGTCAAGGGCAGAGAAGACTAGTCACTATAAGAGGTGGCAATCTGGAATCACAATCCATAGCTGGGTATTTATGCCACTGCCCTAGCTGCTGGATTGTGCGAAAATGGATCTGTACATGTTTTTTAACTTTTATAGTATGAATATCTTTGAGGGCCAAACAGACCCTTTGGACAAGAGGTTTGAAGTTTCTGTTCTTGTTTTTCCCAGCTCAAAGATATTTTAATATTTTCTTGAATTTGTTTCTTCAGCTCAAAGACTTGAGAACACGTTCTAGACTGAGAAAATAATGTACACAATTTCTGGTCATGAATATCCACAAAGCAGTTGGTTACTGGGACTTTGGATCATATTTTGAGAAGAAATCAATTCTGAAAAGAGTCAAACGTATATACTTTTGCTCTTATTAATATTTCCAGGGCCTCGACTCTTCCTCACTACAACAGCCCCTCCCCCATGACAAGCTCTCATTACCTTTCCCCTGGACCGTCACAAGGCACGTATAACTGGTTCCCCTGACTCTGGTCCCTCACCCGTGCTGGGACATTTTACACACAGTTTCTGCTCTGAAAACACCACTCATCTTCTTCGAGCTCTCTTTCATTTTTATCCTTGTGTTCCCTCCTTAGAGAACCCACCCTTCCTGACATCCCAGACAGTCTCATATCTCATATATTTCCTCTCCCCATAAAGGAATTTCCTAATTGTCCAAACCTCAGACCTTTGCTTCCACCAAACAGCACAATTCCTAGGATTTACTTATGCTTCTTGGAACTCCTTTTCTTCCAGCTCTGCATTTTTAGATTTCCCGAGCTGTCCCTTAAGGCTTTCACAACCATCAGGCACATTTATTTTGCATTTTTTTCTGCCAGATGTGAAGTTAAGTATGTTCCAGAGTAACGGTTCTTAAACTTTGGAGTGTGTGAGAGTCAGATGGAAGATCTGGTAAAGATGCAGAAGCCCAAGCCCTGTCCTTAAATGAATGTCAGCCTTTTTGTAACTTACCAGCTCTCCCAGCAAGGATTCTGATATATGTGGACATCTGAAAGATACTGTTGTGGATTTGGGTAATATGATTCAGCTGCCCCAGAAAGGTTCTGTTTAGAGTAACTGACTACCAAATTCTATATTTTAGAACGAAAGTCAGGTCCTAGAGCAGACTCACCCAAATCACGTGCCGCTCCCTGATGCCTATCTTGAAATGTAATTTTTAGTTTTTAGTATTCTTTGCTAGAATATGAGAGTATCAATATTAAATATTATATTGCATCCATTTATGAGACACACTTTTTTCACATATTAATGTCTTTGATGTTGGGATTATGTTTTAAAATCTGCATCTTAAAAATATTTGTCAGCATCTCTTCTTTCACATTAACACCTAATATAATGGTGCAATGTACAATCAAAATTTAAAGATAAGGAAGTCCTACTGTAACTTGAACAATTCAAACAATATTACGGAAATAAGATGGCAGAAAGATACAATATTAAAATGATCTATTTAACTCAGTTTAGGATATTTAAATATGAAAGTATAAAAGAGAAATTGACATGGTGATCTAGTATTTAATCACCTAGAGAACTGAAGTCTTTCCTTCCAAGAGTGAATTTGGCTTGTCAGGAGCCATGAAAGGGAGGGAATTGGACCACATTTCAGTTCTGAATTTCTTGACTTGTGGGTCACCAAACTCGGGTTCATCATGAGCACCCTTCAGAAAACAGAGTGTTCCAGCGTTGCCTATTTCTGCATAACAAACTACCCCAGACCTAGTAGTATAAAACAATGACAATTTTAAAAATTACTGCTACCTATCATGGCTGCAAGGGTTACTTTGGGCTCAACTAAGTGGAGTTCATTTGGGTCCTGCAAGTGGCTACAGCCAGATCATGAGCAACTAAGGGCTGGAGGCATCTCACATATATGATGCCTGGGATGGAAAGACACAAACAGCTGGAGATAGGACATTTGGGTTCCTTGAGCAACTCTCTCAATCTCTATGTGGCCTGCTTATGAGGTCTCTCCAGGATGCTGGCTTCTAGTTGTCAGATTTCTTACACATAGGCTCAGGGCTCCAAAGGTGGGTGCTTCCAGGGAGAGAAAGAGAAAGAGATAGAGTTAGAGATAGGGATGGGGTAGAGACAGGGATAGAGGTAGGGATACAGATAGAGATATAGAGACACAGAGACAGAGACAGAGACAGAGACAGAAATGGAGAGAGAGCCTATGGAAATTGCTTAGCTCTTTATGACCCAGCCTACATAGTCATGAGTCCTCTGCATAGTATTTATTAGAATTGGATCACTAAGCCCAGCCTATATTCAAGGAGCAGATAATTAAATTTATGGATGTTTTAAAACTGCCACAAGGAGGTATTTTAAATTTTAAAAAGTGACCATTCTCTGAACATTAAAGTCAAGCCTTCTATTTTAAATAATCTCTACTGGGAAAGTTAATCACTAAAAAATCTGATTTTTTTTTCTTAAAAAAGTTATAAAAGTTACTGCAATATTTTTGACTAGTAGGAAAAAAAAATCATAACTACATGTAAGTATTCTTCCAAGGCAAACAATTCTAAACAGCATAAAAAAAATTCACAGATCTGCAAGCATGCCTTTCCTAAAGACAAACTGGATCAATACAAAATCTCTCAACAAAGTTGCTTAAGATACCATAAATAATGTTTCTTTATGAAATATTCATTGCTTACTACCATGTGTGGAAGACCAGTTTCAAAATGCTATGAAAGGATCTGTGTCCCTCAGAATGAATTATCTCAGGTTAGTGGAAGGTATTTCTTCTTATCTATGAACTGCATCTGGAGAAATGTGAGGTCTAGTGACCTGAATAATCAAAACAATAAACATGCTCTATACGTTTTATATTCTTCAATGAAATAAACATTAAGTGGGCAATACCCATTCTCTGTGATTTAGACTCAACTTTAAAAACCTGCACGCTCGGATTTAAATGCTGCAAGCCAAGCCCCCCAAAATAATTCTGTGTTATTTCATGTTATTTAAGATCATGAGTATATGTGAATGAGAATCTATGCTGTGTAGGGTAAAAAGCCTCCAGAATTAGCATTTTGAGGTTGATTTTCAGTGGGAATTAGGCACAAGGGGAAATCATAGACTTAATAGGAGGTAAGGTAATGTTGGTAAATAATGTATTCAACTTTAAAACAAGAAACACCCAAAATGTTTGTCCAGGTGCTATGAATTAAAGTGATTTAGAAATTCCACTTTTTAATGTACATACCTATCCTGAAAAGCAGCCACTAACAAACTTTAAAAATATGTTTTCAAAAACAAAACAAAACAAAATGGTCATGAAGAACCTAGGGGCAAGACGGGAATAAAGATGCAGACCTACTAGAGAATGGACTTGAGAATATGGGGAGGGGCAAGGGTAAGGTGGGACAAAGTGAGAGAGTGGGGCATGGACATATATAAACTACCAAACGTAAAATAGATAGCTAGTTGGAAGCAGCCACATAGCACAGGAAGATCAGCTCTGTGCTTTGTGACCACCTAGAGGGGTGGGATAGGGAGGGTGGGAGGGAGACGCAAGAGGGAAGAGATATGGGAACATATGTACATGTATAGCTGACTCACTTTGTTATACAGCAGAAACTAACACACCATTGTAAAGCAATTATGCTCCAATAAAGATGTTAAAAAATATATATGTTTTCAATGTAATAGAGAAATTGATGACACAAAATATTTCAATTAAGATATTTTCATGATTATGGTATTAATGAAACACATTTTAAACACCATCCTGAAATACCTTGTTTCAGTGAATTCTCACCACAAACCTACAGGACCAATGATATCCTCTCAATTTTAGATCTAAGAAACCCAGTGTACAAACCACCCAATTTTCTGCAAATGCTCAAGGAATCGTTTCAACTCTTCACAACAAACAATAATGAAAGAAGAAGTAAAATAACCTTCCAACAGGCAATCTTAACCCTCTCATTTCTTGCTAGTCCATTTTAGAAGCCCCTGTTTTCTCATGCCAGTCCTTTACAGAATCACTACCATCAGCCTTACAGGATATCTAGTTCCCAGACCGGCAATCAATTAATCCCAGACAAAACAAAACAAAAAAATCTAATGAGACACTGGGTCCTCCCCAGCCCCATAAGTCACTGCAGTTAAAGAATTAATTAAACTTGGAACATGATCACCGAATTTAAGCCTTAAATTGATTAAGTCAGTGAAAATCTTTACTGACCACATACTCTGTGACGGGCAAAAGAATAAAACAGTTAAAACAACAAATGCCTCTTCTCTTGGAGCTTCCATTCTAGAAGTTGAGGTAGACAAGAAATAAACAGCAAAGTAAAGACATAGTGGTAAGAAACAGACATGAAGCAGGGCAAGGAATGTAGAGAGTGACCCTGGCAGGGATGGCCTTTCTAGGGGGTTGACATTTCAGCAGAGGTGACATTATATTTTATGACTTATCTAGAAACTGGCTGGCTTTCCCCGGACAAATCACATAACCTTTTATTTCCAAATTTCCTGATCTGTAAAATTAGAGATTAGACTAGAATGGCACTTAATGGACCTTCAGGCTTTGAAGTTCTGTCACTCAGAGACCTTTCATTCAAAAGAAAGCCTTACAGGGGCTTCCCTGGTGGCGCAGTGGTTGAGTCCACCTGCCGATGCGGGGGACACGGGTTCGAGCCCCGGTCCGGGAAGATCCCACATGCCGCGGAGCGGCTGGGCCCCGTGAGCCGTCCGGGGCCTGTGCTCCACAACGGGAGAGGCCACAACAGTGAGAGGCCCGCGTACTGCAAAATAAATAAATAAAAGAAAGCCTTACAGTGAAGAGTTTGTTCTACTAACTAAAGACCCTCTGGTTCCAATCTACCACCATGCTGCATCTCCTTACGAACCTTTCCCGCCGAGAGGCAAGGTCTGCTCTCTTCTTTTTAATCTAAGAACGTTGTTTAACTAGCATTGTTATAAAAGACATAACACTTTTTAATTTTGTTTTTTAAATCCCCATGACCTATTTATTTTATAGCTGGACGTTTGTACCTTCTGACCCCATTCATTTATTTTGCCCACTCATACCTCGGGCAACCACCAATCTGTTCTCGTATCTATGAGCTTGTTTTCTTGTTTGTTTTTTGATTCTACATACAAGTGAGATCACACAGTATTTGTCTTTCTTTGTCTGACTTATTGCACTTAGCATAATGCCCTCAAGGTCCAGGCATGTTGTCGCAAATGAAGAGATTTCATTCTTTCTTATAGCTGAATAATATTCATATATATATATATATATATATATACATATGCGCTATGTTTTCTTTATCCATTCATCCACTGACAGATGCTTAGGTTGCTTCCATATCTTGGCTATTGTAAATAATGCTGCAATGAACCTGGGGGTGCATATACCTTTTTGAATTAGTATTTTTGTTTTCTTCAGATAAATACCCAGAAGTGAAATTGCTGAATTATATGGTAGTTCTATTTTTAATTTTTTAAGGAAATTCCATACTGTTTTCCATATCGCCTGCACCAAATTATAATTCCACCAACAGTGCACAAGGGTTCCCTTTTCTCCACATCTATGCCAGCATTTGTTATCACTTGTCTTTTTGCTGATGGCCATTCTAACAGGTGTGAGTTGATACCTCATTGTGGTTTTGATTTGTATTTCCTGATGATTAGTGGTGTTGAGCATCTTTTCAAAATGTATCTGTTGGCCATCTGTATGTCTTCTTTGGAAAAAATGTCTATTCAGATCTTCCTCCCATTCTATAATTAGACTGTTTGTGGGGTCTGTTTGTTTGTGTGCTATAGAGTAGTATAAGTTCTTTATATAGTTTAGATATTAACCCCTTATCAGATATATACTTTAAAATATTTTCTCCCATTCCATAGGTTGCCTTTTCATTTCGTTAATGATTTTCTTTGCTTTGCAAAGCTTTTCACTTTGATGTAGTCCTACTTGTTTATTTTTTTGCTTTTGTTGCCTTTGCTTTTGGAGTCAGGTACAAAAATTCATCACCAAGACTGATGTCACAGAGCTTATCACCAATGTTTTCTTCTAGGAGGTTTATGGTTTCAGCTCTTACACTCATGTCTTTAAGCCAGTGAGTTAAGTTTTGTGTATGGTGTAAGACAGTGGGCCAGTTTGATTCTTTTGCATGTGCTGTCCAGTTTGCCAGTACCATTTATTGACCAGATATAATATTTCTGAACATTAGCAATGAATTTTCAGGATTCCATGTTAACTTATCTTGCTGACCAGGTAAGATATCTAATTTGTTACTGATTATTTACTTCCCAAATCCTCATAACCTGAAAAATTGTAATCGATGAAATCAATGTCAGTGCAGAAACCCTGACATTTTTTTTAATGATATGAAAGATGATATTGAGGACGTGGTACCACGAGTAGAGATTACATGAAGGGAGGAGACAATTCTGAATACACTGGCTGAAGAACCAGGATCCTCGGTGACCTCTTAAAAGTCCAGTTTGATGGGCTGAATCCTGTAAGATGTATCAATAACAAATGCAAAATTCTACACTAGGGATTAGAAAACCAAATGAACAAGAATTGCATGGAGAGACTGGGTAGCAACACATATGAAGAAAATCTCCTTAGGAGTTTTAGCAGTAATAAGTATATGTTGGAATAACCTATAATAAGAGATTCTTGCAGGCAGTCGCCCTAGGCTCTTCCTACCTAAAGTGTGGTCTCTGGACCAGCTATATCAGTATTACCTGGGAGCTGGTTAGAAATGCAAAATCTTGGGACACACCCCAGACATACGTAAGCAGACTCTGCAGATTACAAAGGTTCCCAGGTGATTTTGTATGCACATCAAAGTTTGGGAAGTGCCACCCCAAGCTCTTAACCAGGTCACACCAGGTGAAACTCTAGTCCAGCCTAGGGAGACCACACTTGCAATATAGGAGTACCTGTAATCACATGTTAATGGGATGTACATCAGTTAAACCATGACAGGGGATAAGCTTAAACCCCTATAACTATCAGGATTATTCAAAGGCACTGGGGATGCTTAGTTCAGAATGTGCTCTGTAACACACAAATCCACTAGCCAAAGACATGCAAATATTTAGCACTTAAAATGAAGCTAGTCCCAATTAAGACGTTCTGTAAGCATAAAATACACCCCTAGCTGCAAAGACTTAGTAAGCAAAAAATGAATGTGAAATATCTCTTTAATAATTTTTATATTCATTATGTTGACATATATGTTGGATATATTGGATTAACTGCAGTATATTACTAAAATTAATTTCACTTATTTCTATGGGCATTTTTTTTTTTTTTTGCAGTACGCAGGGGCCTCTCACTGTTGTGGCCTCTCCTGTTGCAGAGCACAGGCTCCGGACGTGCAGGCTCAGCGGCCATGGCTCACGGACCCAGCCACTCTGCGGCATGTGGGATCTTCCCGGACCGGGACACAAACCCGCGTCCCCTGCATCGGCAGGCGGACTCTCAACCACTGCACCACCAGGGAAGCCCTATGGGCATTTTTTAACATGGCTTACTAGAATATTTTAAATTGACTATGTGGCTCCCATTTTATTTCTATCTGACAGTGCTACTGTAGAGACACTAAGGAGGAGACATGGTGGTTCTTTTCAAACGTGTGGAGCCCCACTGTATGGAAGAAATATTAACCTGTCTCAGATACAACCAAACATTAGAACAAGGACTTAATAATGTTATATGACCCCGAGCAGGTAAAGAAATCTCCTGTTTTCCAAACATGGCCAGTAGGGAATGTCATCACTTCCACAGATTCATCACTGAATCTAAGAGTCTCTGGAGAAGGACTGGTGGGGGTACAGACAGGCTAGAGCATGATCAGAGGAACTGATATCCATGCTTGCAGGTGGACATTTTCCCAAAGATGCCACGGACCCTCGCTATTGTCTATATGGATAAATTACACATCACCTATTAGAACAAAGATTGCTGTGTTGAGACTGTCAAGCTTCCCAGCCAGCCTGCTTCACTACTCTAGGAGGAGAAAATAAATAAGTGAACACAGTCCCCCTGTTTCCATAAATCTGATCAACAATATATGATGAAGACTGACAACAGAGTTTAGCAAGAAATATCTATCTCACCAATATGATATTGAAGATAATGCAAAACAATTAACTCTCTTGATTCCAAAACAAAGCTACAAAATTCTGGCTCATATTTCGGATTTAAGTAACTCATCTTCTAGCTGCCTATTAAAAATGCTAATCTCAAAAAGTAAATTTTTTCAAGGGCTATGTGGTTTTAACAGACCAGGCTTTTAAAGAGAAAAAAATATTATTGGATCTGGCACAAAGAATCTTAAGAGTAGCTGGATCTATCTTTGAATTTAAAAATATCCGGGGCTTCCCTGGTGGTACAGTGGTTGAGAGTCCGCCTGCCGATGCAAGGGACAAGGGTTCGCGCCCCGGTCCGGGAAGATCCCACATGCCGCAGAGCGGCTGGGCCCGTGAGCCATGGCCGCTGAGCCTGCGCGTCTGGAGCCTGTGCTCCGCAACGGGAGAGGCCACAACAGTGAGAAGCCTGCGTACCGCAAAAAAATTTTAAAAAATAAAAAATAAAAAAAATTAAAAATATCAGTAGCCCAAAGTGGTTCAAACACTGCTGTCCAATCTGGGTTTAGATTCAAGGGAACTCAGTTTGAATCCTACTTCTCATCAAGGTTAAATTATGAGATTTTAGTTTGCTCGGTGCTTAATGAGATCATTGGGTGTTGAACTATCATTCCTCCAGCTCCACTCTCCTTAGTCCATATTCCTATGTAAGTGGAAGGAAAATAGGACCTCTTTTTTAACCCAAGAAAACCCATATTCATCCAAACAAAGCCTATGTGATATTTAAGATTAAATAACCTTACATAAATATTTTAATACATATTTCTAAGAAGGATGTATATTAGCTCCCCAAAGACTTTTTAAAATTGATAAAGCCATCTATCTTGAATGCATTATGAATACTCCTAAGTAAGGGATGGATAGACTGAAATACACAAACACACACACACACACACACACACACACACACACACACACACCATTCCTTGCCAGATTCTGAAGTCTAACATTGCAACTCCTGAAGCAAATCAGGATATGCATGTGCAAATTCCCATTAAAATGAAACCAATCTCCTAGCTATAATTATTTCACTCATTCTGCAAATTAAGAAATCGGTTACAGCATAAAGTAGTATAGCCCAGAACATCTATATCACTTTGTTTTTCATTGTAAAACTTCTGGATCCACAGAGCACCTGTTGTTTACTTTAACCTCACCTCTTTGAGGTGATGCCATGATGCCATGTTTATCCTGTTGCCAGCCTTTTGATGCATTGATGGTTTTTCAGAAATCTCAGTTAACTGGGTCCCTTTTCTTACTAATCACTATAATCAGCTGGTAAACTACTTTGTTACTGCTAAACCTCATGCACGGGAAGTCTTGCTCGTGCCTTTAATCAAGCTTCATGGGAAGCGACTGAGTAGAATTTGCAGGTCACCAGACTTGCCGTAAGTTAAGTGGGAACATGAACATCAGGGAGTTATCCTGTAAATGACTGGGTGCCACTTTCCTCACGCACAGGGGCTGGAGTGTGCCCAGAACCGGGTCACCTAATGTGACACGGCACAGGACCTGATTGCCCAGTAGTCCAATGACGAAGGACTAACCAGGGAGCCACAGCTGTGCTGGGAGAGCAGTTCCAAAGTGGAAGGCAGCTTTTTGTCCTTAACTTTTAGGACCTGGAATAGCCAGTGGTATCAACATTTTGTCTCACCACCATCATGAGTATGACCCTGTGGTCAGTTTTATAAAAGAAGGGCTTTAACTTGCCTTTTTTTTTTTTAATAACTTCTGTATAATTTTTCCCTAACACAATGCCACTGTAGGAACATAATAAATATGTGTAGGGTTTTGTTTGTTTTAATTGAAATGTAGTTGATTTACGATGTTGTGTTAGTTTCAGGTGTACAGCACAGTGATATATATATAGGTTCCCCCAAATATAATATATATATATAATATATATATATTATTTTCCATTATAAGTTATTACAAGATATTGAATATAGTTCCCTGTTGCAGGTGGACATTTTCCCAAAGATGCCACGGACCCTCGCTATTGTCTATATGGATAAATTACACATCACCTATTAGAACAAAGATTGCTGTGTTGAGACTGTCAAGCTTCCCAGCCAGCCTGCTTCACTACTCTAGGAGGAGAAAATAAATAAGTGAACACAGTCCCCCTGTTTCCATAAATCTGATCAACAATATATGATGAAGACTGACAACAGAGTTTAGCAAGAAATATCTATCTCACCAATATGATATTGAAGATAATGCAAAACAATTAACTCTCTTGATTCCAAAACAAAGCTACAAAATTCTGGCTCATATTTCGGATTTAAGTAACTCATCTTCTAGCTGCCTATTAAAAATGCTAATCTCAAAAAGTAAATTTTTTCAAGGGCTATGTGGTTTTAACAGACCAGGCTTTTAAAGAGAAAAAAATATTATTGGATCTGGCACAAAGAATCTTAAGAGTAGCTGGATCTATCTTTGAATTTAAAAATATCCGGGGCTTCCCTGGTGGTACAGTGGTTGAGAGTCCGCCTGCCGATGCAAGGGACAAGGGTTCGCGCCCCGGTCCGGGAAGATCCCACATGCCGCAGAGCGGCTGGGCCCGTGAGCCATGGCCGCTGAGCCTGCGCGTCTGGAGCCTGTGCTCCGCAACGGGAGAGGCCACAACAGTGAGAAGCCTGCGTACCGCAAAAAAATTTTAAAAAATAAAAAATAAAAAAAATTAAAAATATCAGTAGCCCAAAGTGGTTCAAACACTGCTGTCCAATCTGGGTTTAGATTCAAGGGAACTCAGTTTGAATCCTACTTCTCATCAAGGTTAAATTATGAGATTTTAGTTTGCTCGGTGCTTAATGAGATCATTGGGTGTTGAACTATCATTCCTCCAGCTCCACTCTCCTTAGTCCATATTCCTATGTAAGTGGAAGGAAAATAGGACCTCTTTTTTAACCCAAGAAAACCCATATTCATCCAAACAAAGCCTATGTGATATTTAAGATTAAATAACCTTACATAAATATTTTAATACATATTTCTAAGAAGGATGTATATTAGCTCCCCAAAGACTTTTTAAAATTGATAAAGCCATCTATCTTGAATGCATTATGAATACTCCTAAGTAAGGGATGGATAGACTGAAATACACAAACACACACACACACACACACACACACACACACACACACACACCATTCCTTGCCAGATTCTGAAGTCTAACATTGCAACTCCTGAAGCAAATCAGGATATGCATGTGCAAATTCCCATTAAAATGAAACCAATCTCCTAGCTATAATTATTTCACTCATTCTGCAAATTAAGAAATCGGTTACAGCATAAAGTAGTATAGCCCAGAACATCTATATCACTTTGTTTTTCATTGTAAAACTTCTGGATCCACAGAGCACCTGTTGTTTACTTTAACCTCACCTCTTTGAGGTGATGCCATGATGCCATGTTTATCCTGTTGCCAGCCTTTTGATGCATTGATGGTTTTTCAGAAATCTCAGTTAACTGGGTCCCTTTTCTTACTAATCACTATAATCAGCTGGTAAACTACTTTGTTACTGCTAAACCTCATGCACGGGAAGTCTTGCTCGTGCCTTTAATCAAGCTTCATGGGAAGCGACTGAGTAGAATTTGCAGGTCACCAGACTTGCCGTAAGTTAAGTGGGAACATGAACATCAGGGAGTTATCCTGTAAATGACTGGGTGCCACTTTCCTCACGCACAGGGGCTGGAGTGTGCCCAGAACCGGGTCACCTAATGTGACACGGCACAGGACCTGATTGCCCAGTAGTCCAATGACGAAGGACTAACCAGGGAGCCACAGCTGTGCTGGGAGAGCAGTTCCAAAGTGGAAGGCAGCTTTTTGTCCTTAACTTTTAGGACCTGGAATAGCCAGTGGTATCAACATTTTGTCTCACCACCATCATGAGTATGACCCTGTGGTCAGTTTTATAAAAGAAGGGCTTTAACTTGCCTTTTTTTTTTTTAATAACTTCTGTATAATTTTTCCCTAACACAATGCCACTGTAGGAACATAATAAATATGTGTAGGGTTTTGTTTGTTTTAATTGAAATGTAGTTGATTTACGATGTTGTGTTAGTTTCAGGTGTACAGCACAGTGATATATATATAGGTTCCCCCAAATATAATATATATATATAATATATATATATTATTTTCCATTATAAGTTATTACAAGATATTGAATATAGTTCCCTGTGCTATACAGTAGGTCCTTGTTGGTTATCTAAATAAATATCTGTTCAACGAATATGTAAATCTCATCCACTAGATAGTAGCTGTTGTGGATTAAATTGTGTCTCTCCTAAAATTCACCTGTTGAAGTCCTAACCCTCAGTACCTCAAAATGTGACCTTATTTGAAGTAGGGTCATTGCAGATGTAATCAGCTAAGATGAGGTCATACTGGGGTAGGGTGAGCCTCTAACCCAATATGACTGGTGTCCTTCACAAAGGAACCCCATTTGAAGAGACGACATACACATACACACAGGAAGAACGCCATGGGAAGATGAACACAAAGACTTGGGTAATGAAACAGAAGCCATGGGACCCCAAAGTTTGCCAGGAGCCCAGAAGCTGGGAGAGGTGCAGAACAGAATCTCCCTCAAAGTCCTCAGTAGGATACCCTTGACCTTGGACTTCTCCCTCCAGAAGTGCAAGATAATAAATTTCTGTTATTTAAACTACCCAGTCTATGGTAGTTTGTTACAGCAGCCCTAAAAAACTAATACAGTGATCAAGACAAACTATGCCTTGATATTTACAAACAAAAATGGAAAGTTTAACTCTGAATAAAATCAAAAGTACATAAAAGCTAAAAAACAGATTTTCAAGGGGTGTTTATCACTATACTTAATGTTTAGATCCCTAAAACTTGTACCTAATCCAGGTTTAGAAAAGCATCGACTAAATTAAATCAGAACATCTAAAACCAGCCCTTTGATAAAAGACTTTCATTTGTACACTGACTTATCCACAGTAGCTACAATGCAGCCTAGCACATTATGGCCAAAAACCAAAATGATTTGTTGAATGAACGAATGAATGGCTAATACAGAGAAGTATAATTCAAAATACAGGAGCAAACTGGTGAACATGCTTAATAAAACATTAAAAACTAAAAGTAGAAATAGGCTGATAAAAAAGTAATTGTTTACCATTTCTTCTTGAAGAATTTTGCTATCTTTTTAAAAAAGTAAGTGTATGTCAGTCACTAAAAAAGAAATCCTAATGGAAAAATTAGAAATATGCCATATGTCCTCAGCTGGAGAAAAACACAAGTACAATGACATTTTCAACATTTCAAAGAAGTATTTATCAAATTTTTGCCTCATGCTATGCAGATAGGCAAAGTTGCTGTGCTTTTAAGGGGTGATTAGAAATAACAATGTGGAAATACATTCTGAAATTTTTAATGAAAAGTGTATATGTATGTGGTAACACATTCATAGATACCTCCCCTAATGAATTACTTGTGGATTACACTGTCAAGTACTATAAAAAAAGAATCTTTCAATAATAATAGTAATTATGCAAAAAGGTGGCCACTGTTTAAAATTCTGTAAAAAAAAAAAAGTGAGTCAATACTTTACTATATTTTAATGAGAATTCAAGATTCTTATAGTAATGAGGACTTTTTCTACTGCTACACATAATTTTCGTAGATTTCATCCTGTGCAGGGCCAAAGTTTGCCTTCTGTTCTTTCTACTTGAACAGTAAACTATTTACCAAATCACCTCATGTTCAAACACTCTTAGGTTCTATGGGAGAAAAAATATAACCTGTTCTAAAGTGGTATATCTTTCAAGAAAAACAAAGAACATCCAGTGTTTTGTTTTGTTTTATAGTGGCATCTTTTTGTTTTGTTTTTTACGAATTTATTTATTTATTTTATTTTTGGCTGTCTTGGGTCTTCGTTGCTGCACACGGGCTTTCTCTAGTTGCGGCGAGCAGGGGCTACTCTTCATTGTGGTGCACAGGGTTCTCATTGCGGTGGCTTCTCTTGTTGTGGAGCACGGGCTCTAGGTGCGTGGGCTTCAGTAGTTGTGGCACATGGGCTCAGTAGTTGTGGCTCAGGGCTCCAGAGCGCAGGCTCAGTAGTTGTGGCACACGGGCTTAGTTGCTCCGCGGCATGTGGGATCTTCCCGGACCAGGGCTCAAACTCGTGTCCCCTGCATTGGCAGGCAGATTGTTAACCACTGTGCCGCCAGGGAAGTCCCGAACATCCAGTTTCAAAGTACATTTATTGTAAAATCACCTAACCACCGACAAATATACAACTAGGCTAAGAGTTCTTAAATTTACAGCAATTGCTCCCATGAACTTTAAAAGTATAAAACAAATATAAATTATAAAATAAATAAAATTCAAATTATTAGAGTATGTGATGACCCTGCTTAGAAAAATAACTGCCCACACCATGAATTTGGGACTGACTGGTAGGGTATAAATCTTTTTGAGTTTTGTGTGTCATAGGATGACTCCATTTTCTCCCTACTTTGTTGGCAAATTGTACTTCCTATAGACAGGACAGCCTTCAGATGGCACAAACTCTTCATGGACTTACTAAGCCCACCCTTGTTCTTGCCTACAACAAATGTAACTGCATTTGTGATTATAAAGCCCGATACAAACACAGGGCATAAATTCTTGCTTAACACACTCCTGCCTGGTTTCCCCGCAACCCACACTTCACCAGGATGACTTCTGCTGATGGCACTGGTCATCACCATGCCAGTAAACGTACTACACACATTTTAACCCTCTCCGTGCCTCCCCCTTGCAGCTTTAGATGCCCCCAAAACGTTCCCCTCGAAACACTTGGCTTCAAGGGCACACTCCATCCTACTGGTGTTCCTCACCCTTCCTCCCTGGTCTTACTTTCTTATTTTTCTTTGCCAGTTTATCCTTCCCTATCTGATCTCTGAGTATTGAAATATCTCAGTCCTGTTCTATGCCATGCTCCATGCTCTGCTCTGACCACCTCTTCTATACCCAAAGCTACTATTATAAGCAGCTTCCCCATCTATGTCTCTACCTGCAATGAATCCAGCTGCTGCGAGGGACAGTGGTATAGGTAGTGGCCATGTCCTGGGATAGAACCCTGACCCAAGTCTGCTTAGTCAGAAACTTTCATCCTCTTGGCCAGGATGACTCCCACGAGACCTAAGCTGGCCCAAGCAGACTCAATCCTTGGAGTCTTCTAGAACCCCCAGGAAAAAGCTCAACCTTTTCCTAGACTGTTCAATTCCCAGAGTATAAAGCTGGAACTCTCACTGGCAATACTGACACAACGCGTGAAGAGTCTGCTGAAGTTAATAACGAAGAAAGCAGAATTAAGTGACAGAAAGAGACAGACGTGTCAGGAGCAGTAGAGCACCTGGACCAGTCAAAACATGAGCACTTTTACTTGTGAGAATCAATAAAGCCCATTAATTCCCCCATGAAGCAAGTTTAAGCTGGTTTTCTGTGATTTGCAAAGGGAGTCCCAGCGAATCAGAAACCTGCCCCCTGCTGTCAGTGACATGCCCAGAAACACAGACACGGGTGATATGCGTGGAGGGTGAATGTATCGAGGATGCTTTGTCCTTGACCAGAAAGGAAGGTATTTTCTCTCTCTGTAGTAAGGCAGCTATCAGACTCCTGTCTGCAGGCTTCAGATCCCAGGCTGGAGGTTCAGAGGATTTGATGGGGTGTGCTGGATGCTTCTCATAGCCTTTAGCAAACTCCTCCAAGGAACAGACAGTAATTTGTCCAGACTGGAGCATTGGGAAACAGAGAAGAAAATAAACTTATGACCCCAGGGCTACGTTCCATCCATGGCCAGCAACCGAGGGTGGCCAACACAGAAAACCACAAACCTTGCAGAGTTGGAAAAGCCAAATCTGGACTAAAGTGTCACATCCCTTTTTCTCCAGAGGTCTGGCAAGAAGATATAAGCTATAAAATACACCAAGCATAAAATGAAATAATGCTATTTGCAGCAAAGTAGATGCAACTAGAGATTATCATACTAAGTGAAGTAAGTCAGAAAGACAAATACCATATGATATCACTTATTATGTGGAATCTAAAATATGACACAAATGAACATATCTATGAAACAGAAACAGACTCATAGACATAGAAAACAGACTTGTGGTCGCCAAGGGGGAGGGCAGGTGGGGGAGGGATGGACTGGGAGTTTGGGGTTAGCAGTTGCAAACTATTATATATAGGATGGATAAACAACAAGGTCCTACTGTATATATACTGTATAGTTCCTACAGGGAACTATATTCAATATCCCATGATAAACCATAATGGAAAAGAATATGAAAAAAAATGTATATATATGTAAAACGGAATCACTTTGCTGTATGGTAGAAATTAACACAACATTGTAAATCAACTATATTTCAATAAAATAAATATAAAAAATATATCAAGCCAACTGAGAGGGGGTGCTCTAGGCACAAAGATAAACTAGGAGTTTTCATTTATACAATACATCCAAAGACAAGAGACTATCAACACGAAGGATATTTCATTCCACTTTGGCAAAAATTCCAAGGAAATGAGAAACGTAAGTGGAAAACGTAGGCTTAAATTGTGTGTCAAATTAAAAATGATGAACATATTTTGTTTCATAAAGACAAGCACATTTCCTAGATGTGAAATTCTAAAGGTAATACATTGGCAATAAAATAGCTACTAACAATCAACTGCTCATTTATACAGAAAGCATGGATTCATTTGCATTATTTCTACCAAATATCCAGCTTTATGTCCTTTACGAATACTGGTATTATTCCTACTGCACATTATTATTATTATTTTTTTTTTTTTTTTGTGGTACGCGGGCCTCTCACTGTTGTGGCCTCTCCCGTTGCGGAGCACAGGCTCCGGACGCGCAGGCTCAGCGGCCATGGCTCACGGGCCCAGCCGCTCCACGGCATGTGGGATCTTCCCGGACCGGGGCACAAACCCGTGTCCCCTGCATCGGCAGGCGGACTCTCAACCACTGCGCCACCAGGGAAGCCCCCTACTGCACATTTTTAATAAGTAATTAAATTGACAGAAGAAACTGGATTGGGGAATGAGAAGGAAGGCCAATATTACTAACATAAAAACATAATTTTTCCTAAAAATAAGGGGAATTCTATTTTTTATGCTCAACTGATTTAAAAAAAAATTTTTTAATGTAAAATATACATAGCAATTTACTATGTTAAGCATTTTCAAGTGTACAGTTCAGTGGCACTAAGGATACTTAAAATGCTATGCAACCATTATCATCATCTGCCTCCAGAACCTTTTCCTCATTCCAAACAGAAACTTCATACCCTTTAATAGTAACTCCCCATTTCCCTCTTCCCCTGCTCCCTGGCAATCTCTGTTCTATCTATCTCTATTCTAGGAACCTAATATAAGTGGAATCATACAATAGTTGTCCTTTTGTGTCTGGCTTATTTCACTCAGCATAATGTTTTCAAGGTTCATCCATGTTGTAGCATGTATTGGTATTTCATTCCTTTTTATGGCTGAATAATATTCAATTTAATGGATAATACCACATTTTGTTTATCCATTCATCTATAGATGAACATTTGCATTGTTTCCACCTTTTGGCTATTGTGAATAATGTTACTATGGACACTGGTGTACAAGTATCTGTTTGCTTTCATATTTTGGGCATATACTCAGAAGTGAATTTCTGGATCGTACTCTATGTTTAAATTTTTGAGGAACTGCCAAACTTTTCTACAGCGGCTGCACCATTTTACACTCTCACCAGCAATGCGTAAGGGTTCCAATTTTTCCACATCTTGGACAACACTTATTATTTTCCATTTTTTAGATAACAGCCACCCTAATGGGTATGGAGTGGTATCTCGCTGTGGCTTTGATTTGCATTTCCTTAATGGCTAGTAATGTTGAGCATCTTTACATGTGCTTATTAGCTATATGTATATCTTATTTGCAGGAATGTCTCTTCAAGTCCTTTGCCCATTTTTGAATTGGGTTGTTTTCTGTTGTTGTTGAAGTTACACACCTGATTTTTGACAAAGGTTCAAAAGCAATTCAGTTGAGGAAAGACACCTTTCTTTTTTTTTTTTTTGTTAATATAAGAAGACGCCTTTTACTCTTTTTTTTGAATTTTATTTTATTTATTTTTATACAGCAGGTTCTTATTAGTTATCTATTTTATACACATTAGTGTACACATGTCAATTCCAATCTCCCAATCCATCCCACCACCCCCACCACCCCACCACTTTCCCCACTTGGTGTCCATACGTTTGCTCCCTACATCTGTGTCTCTATTTCTGCCCTGCAAACCAGTTCATCTGTACTACTGTGCTAGATTCCACATATATGCGTTAATATGCAATATTTGTTTTTCTCTTTCTGACTTACTTCACTCTGTATGACAGTCTTTAGATCCATCCATGTCTCTAAAAATGACCCAATTTCATTCCTTTTTATGGCTGAGTAATATTCCATTGTATGTATGTACCACATCTTCTTTATCCATTCATCTGTCGATGGGCATTTAGGTTGCTTCCATGACCTGGCTATTGTAAATAGTGCTGCATTGAACATTGGGGTGCATGTGTCTTTTTGAATTATGGTTTTCTCCGGGTATATGGCCAGTAGTGGGATTGCTGGGTCATATGGTAGTTCTATTTTTAGTTTTTTAAGGAACCTCCATACTGCTCTCCATAGTGGCTGTATCAATTTACATTCCCACCAACAGTGCAGGAGGGTTCCCTTTTCTCCACACCCTCTCCAGCAGTTATTGTTTATAGGGGGGGAATTCTTTTGTTCATTTATTTTCAAATCTATTCTGCTACTGGGCACTAATAAATAAAGATAATAGCACCTGGATACAAATCTAAGATTACAGTATTTAACTCATAGACATTTGCCTCTGATTAATGAAAAATGAAAGTTTCTATTTCAAGTAGATATAATCCTTTATACCATCTGAGATAAGCTTCCTTAAATATAGTTCAGACATACTATTTATTTATAAAGTAAATTACTACCTAAAGCTTCCTCATTTACTGTGGTTAATTTTGTGTGTCAACTTGCTGTGGCTATGGTACTCAGTTCTTTGGTCAAGAACTAGTCTAGATGTTGCTGTAAACGTGTCTGTGGATGTGATGAACATTTATAATCAGCTGACTTGAAGTAAAGCAGATTACCCTCCAGGTGTGGATGGACCTCATCCAATTAGTTGAAAGCCTTAGGAAAAGACTCAAGTTTCCCAAAGAAGGGATTCTGCCTCAAGACTACAACATAGAAACCCTGCCTGAGTTCCCAGCTGACTAGCCTGCCATGCAGATTCTGAACTTAAGACTGTAACTGCCATGGTCTGAATGTATGTCCCCCTAAAATCCATATGTTGAAATCCTAAGCCCCAATATGATGGTATTAGGAGGTGGGGCCTCTGGAAGGCAATTAGGTCATAAGGGTGGAGCCAATAAAATGAAATTGATGCCTTTATAAAAGGGGCCTGGGAGAGTTCCCTTGCCCCTTACACCATGTGAGGATACAAGGAGAAGTCTGCAAGAAACAGGGAAGAGGGTCCTCACCTGACCATGCTGACGCCTTGACCTTGGACTTCTAGCCTCCAGAACCGTGAGAAATAAATTTGTTTATAAACTACCCGGTCTGTGGTATTTTGTTATTAGCAGCCCAAATGGACTAAGATGGTAACATCAACTCTCACCTAAAATTTCAATATGCCAATTTGCCCTACAGATTTTGCATCTCAGTCCCCACAATTACATGAGCCAATGCCTTAAAATAAATCTAGATAGATAGATAGATATGTATCTTTCTCACTCTCTCTCCCTCTCTCTCTTATATATAAAGACAGGGAAAGAGAGAGAGAGAGAGAGAACCCTAGTATATTTTATCTCTCTCTCTCTCTCTCTCTCTCTCTCTCTCTCTCT
>NW_006783957.1:1935151-1957926 GCF_000442215.2 Lipotes vexillifer
ATATTTAAATTTTTATTGGGGATAATTGATTTACAATGTTGTGTTAGTTTCAGGTGACAGCAAAGTGAATCTCTTATACAAATAAATATATCCACTCTTTTTTAGATTCTCTTCCCCTATAGGACATTACAGAGTATTGAGTAGAGTTCCCTGTGCTATGCAGTAGGCCCTTATTAGTTATCTATTTTATATATAGTAGTATGTATGTGTCAATCCCAATCTTCCAATTTATCCCTCCCCACCTTAACCATAAATTTATTTCCTACATCTGTAACTCTATTTGGGTTTTGCAGATAAGTTCATTTGTAGCCTTTTTTAAATAATTTGTATGGAAACACAAAAGACCATGAATAGCCAAAGCAATCCTGAGAAAGAAAAATGGAGCTGGAGGAATCAGGCTCCCTGACTTCAGACTATACTACAAAGCTACAGTGATCAAAACAGTATGGTACTGGCACAAAAACACAAATATAGATCAACAGAACAGGATAGGAAGTCCAGAGATAAACCCATGCACTTATGGTCACATAATCTATGACACAGGAGGCAAGAATATACAATGGAGAAAAGACAGCCTCTTCAATAAGTGGTGCTGGGAAAACTGGACAGCTACACATAAAAGAATGAAATTAGAACACACCTTAACACCATACACAAAAATAAACTCAAAATCGATTAAAGATCTATATATATATAAATCAATATATAGATAGATAGATATGTATCTCTCTAGATATATGTAAATATGTTTTATACATATTTATACATAATATATACATATATTACTTATATGTTATACACATATATAAGAGAGAGAGAGAATGAATCCTAATACATTTGCCAATGAAAATCTACATCTTTAAGGATAAAACAGAATATGGTCACATGGTTCACCACAGAGTGGATTTCTTTTATTGGAATGAGATTTAAATGCCATCAAAAAAGATCTTGGCTTAAACTCTACCTATCAGGAGAAGAAAAGTCCTTACTCTGCATGACTGAAAGAACTGGCGCTCTGTATTCTCAGCTCTACTTATCTCTCAAGGTAACTTCCCAGCTCCATTCTAGGGCCTGATGGTGGCTGGTTCCACCCATCCGCAGTCAACAGGAGCAGCTGGCTCTCTGCCTTCCTGTTAATTAACACAGAGCCTGTTTGGTGATCCTACTTCTAAAGTCATTCAACAGAGTCTCACCAGGACATTCTCTCATAAGTGCTGAATTCTGCTTGGAGTTCTGAATCCACCAGCAAGACTGTTTATATTTCTGGGAGTTTGCTTGGCCTGTGTGTTGCTGCCAGCTCTCCGTTTTGGCAATAAGCAATGCCATTTGTGATTTTGGTAAACACAATATGTTTCCTAAGGTGCTGATGGTAAAAGTAATCTCTAAAATCTAAGTCTTGATTTCCAAAAACCTAGCCAGAACAAGCTATTCATATTTTAATCAGTGGTAAACAAATGGGTTAGGTCAGAGGGCAGCTGAATGCATTCCACGCTTTCCAGAAACGGTAAGTAAAAGCTTCTGAGTATGATTTCCTAGTCAAACAGCCATGGTGCATTTTCTCCTTCTACCTCAAGTCAACCACAAGCCTTCTTTCCTCTCCATCTCCTTCTGTTCCCCTCTAGAGGCTTATAGATCTTGACCTTGCTCCCTCCTTCACTGTATCCAGTGTTATTTGTTGTTTGTTCTCCCTTTCCTTTACCTTTTTCATTCATTAGCTTCCAGTTATTAACTTTACATTTTTTCAGTGCCCACCATGGGCAACCGCCCTGTGCTCAGCTCTAAGAACATCACCCAGCAACTGACCTCGAAAGGCTCACTGCAGAGCCATTCATTATAATCAAAGGTGATATTTAAAAGTCCAAAAAAGATTAAAAGGAAAAGTGCATTCTTCAAATTAGAAAAAAATGATAATGGAATCCCTGTTTGCTAGTGATAGATAAAACTTGATCAGTACAATTCTAAACTAATTATTTTCCTCCCTTGACCCCAGTGATGGTCTAATCATAATATAAACAATAACAAGAATCAATAGAAAACTGAGGAAGATACTGTAAGAAATCATATTTGAGTAAACACGGGGCACCTCCTCATGGTGCAGCATCATACAAAGGAACCTGCTGACACTCTCTTTCCTCAACAGAGATTATGACAATATCACGGGTCAGAGAAACAACATTAGAGGCTCAACACCACCAAGGTGTCCAAATAGCATCAAGTTCAGAACTACACATCTCGTGAAAAGATACTCTACACTGACATTCTGAAACCTCAAAACTTTTGTTTAAATGGGGTTTAAACACAGTCTCTCCTAGATCTTGGAATTCCACTGACCCTTTGGAAATGGCTTATGGGATACATCCGAAGCTTAACCAGGTAAGAAATGTAACAGAAGGCCAAAAACATGTATTGGAGTTAGTGTTCACAGAAGACCCAACTGTTATTCATTAGAACAAACAGGTGGCTGGAAATGAACAATAGGAAACTGATTTCATAATGCATCTGCCCTTGTGCACTTTCACAGCTCAAAGTCCCCCCCCTGCCTGGTGATCTGGAGAGTCATTCATTCTGTTACATCTCTTTTCTTTCTCCTCTGCCTCTTATCTGCTTCCCTGTATCTATCTTTCAATGTTTTTTTCTTTTTCTCTTTTTGAACCTCCCCCAAATAATCAAATAACAGTCCAATCCGAGGAACCTAGTCAAAGCATCTCCAAATTGGAAGCTGAATAAACAAACTTGTGTGAAGCATCCACTGTGCCCACACCCCACCCCATCTCCCACTCCATGGGAAACGCTCCATTCAGCTTTGCTCCCGTCACTCCACCAAAACCACTTTGGCCACAGTCCTCCTGTGGCTATCCCTTTGGTAAAGCCAGGGTGGATTCTCAGGCCTGCCTTCCTTCATCCACCAACAGTGCTTTCAGGTTTCACCACAGCCAAGGTCTTGACTGATTTTGTTTGGCTTCATGGACATCATACTCTGATGGTTTTCCTCCTGCTTCACTGGCCACACCCATCCTCGCTCTTCTGCTGTATCTCCTCCTTACCCTGACCTCCCTATAACACGTGCGCCACGGCTCACTGGCCTGATGTCCTCTTCTCTACTTGTACACTCACTTCTTGGGGGATTGCAGCCAGTCTGGTGGCCTCAAACATCACACACCTGCTGATTATCACTCTCTCCAGCCTGGACCCAGACGCCTAAATGCTCCCCCACCCCGCCTACTCGACACTGACATCCAAATGCCCAAGAGGCCTTCTGAACTCAGCACTGATCTCTCAAGCTCACCCACCTCTCACACCTACTCTACCCACATCCTTCTACGATGTCTCATGTGGTGCCAACTCCATCCTTCGTGGTTACTCAGGCCAAAAATCTTAACCCGGCTTTGCCTCCCCCCACCCTATGCCCAACCCCCCTTGGGTCATTCACTTGCTTCTCCCTTCCAGATACATCCAGCGCTGGGCCACCTCTCACCACCTCCACGGTCCTCTGTCCCTAGTCTGAGACCCATCTTCACTCACTGGCCTCATGACACAGCGTCCTAACTGGTGTCCTGCTTCCACCATCGCTTCCCTACAGTGGATTCTTAACAGAGTCACCAGACTGATCTAAGCCCATGTCAGATCACAGCGGTCCTGAGATCAACACCTTCCACGGGACACAAGGCCCTAGAAAAATCCGGCTGAGCATCAGCTCTCTGATGTATTCCCCTACCCCTATCCCCACAGCCAAATCGTCCTTGCTATTCCTAAATCCCACGTCCAGGTGGCCTTTGTCCCGGCCGCTCTCAGTGCCTGGACCAGTCTTCTTCCAGACAGGTCCCCGGCTCACTCCCTCACGTTGACTCACTGCTCAGGCTCACCTCTTTCTCTCTACTCAATGCAAAATGTCAATAACCTCCTCTTCCCTGCTCACCGCTCTCCCTCGCCTTGCTCTTGTTTTGTTTAGTTTTCCATGGCACTTGTCGGCTTCTAACATACACTATAGTTCACTCATTTATGCTTACTGCTGACTGTCAGTCCCCCCCATGACAGCACAAACTCCCGGACCGGGGCATGAACCCGTGTCCCCTGCATTGGCAGGCGGACTCTCAACCACTGCACCACCAGGGAAGCCCACTAACCATCCATTTTTGAATACACGTAACGTGATACAAACGAGGCTGATATTAAATTGAATATCAAAATTGAATATGAATTAAGTAGAGTGACTATGATTTGAAGACACAAGATAAAAAGCCTTCTGCATCCCATTTTCTTTTTCCCAAAAGAAAAATTGGGGCCAAAATAAAATATGAAGACTAGTTAGACTTCAAGGCTCAGTTGTGCAGCTCACATCTGATCCGGAGGCTTTGATTGTCTAGGACTCCCCATTTTAGCAACGCAACCTGATGATATCTATTTTCTCATTTTTTATTTAACTCTTATACTTTTCGTTTTTTTTGCGGTACGTGGGCTCCTCACTGTCATGGCCTCTCCCATTGCGGAGCACAGGCTCCGGACGCGCAGGCTCAGCGCCCATGGCTCACGGGCCCAGCCTCTCCACGGCATGTGGGATCCTCCCGGACCGGGGCACGAACCCGTGTCCCCTGCATCGGCAGGCGGACTCTCAACCACTGCGCCACCAGGGAAGCCCCTCTTAAACTTATTTTTAAAAATGCTCATGTTTTATGTCTTTCTAATAAAATTGAAAGCTTTCTCTTAAAGAGAATAAATCATATATTGATGTCCATACACATTCTTCATGGTACCCAGCACACTGTTATGCAAATAAATATCCAATACTAAAGCTGTTGATTGCCAAACACTAGCTGTTTCTTACCGTAAATGGTATACCCTGAAAAACATTCTCTTTCAGAACCTGAGCTGTAGATCTCAAAGGATTTTACTCAATGGGAAAAAATCAAATTATGGAGCCAGATATATCACAACTAGATCCCAAGCATAATAGCTTCCCCAGCTTCCAAACCAATTATTTTTCATTGGTAAAAGCACTACATGGAAGGCTACTACCAATATTAATAACTTCCAGAAGTAAATTCAATTATTAGGACAATAGGTGCTTGTGTATGTCTTACATGGGCAAAGCAGGAGGGGAGGGAAGCTCTTTTTTCTTAGTGCTGATTTTCATGAAAATAATAAAATCTGAGCACTGGAAGCTCAACTTAACAACTGCTCGGTAAATATCAAAGTGCTACAAGTACATAATTAGCATAAAATTGTAACCACATCCATACTTTGCTTCTTCCATTAAAGCACCACTTCTGTCCAAACTAAACTTGAGAATATTAAAATCACATTTTGGGGGCTTCCCTGGTGGCTCAGTGGTTGACAGTCCACCTGCCAATGCAGGGGACATGGGTTCGTGCCCCGGTCCGGGAAGATTCCCACATGCCGCGGAGCGGCTGGCCCCGTGAGCCATGGCCGCTGAGCCTGCGCGTCTAGAGCCTGTGCTGCGCAACGGGAGAGGCCACTACAGTGAGAGGCCCGCGTACCGCAAAAAAAAAAAAAAACAAAATCACATTTTTGAAGGCAACATATTACATAGAATATATAATTAAGGGTAGTCTGATTTACAGTTGTCTGAGACAAAGAAATGGTTTTACACTTCTAAATTCTAGAATTTGCTCTAACATTCTCTATGAAACAGGAATGATGATTATTTGAGATCAGAATTAGTACACCCAGGCCTAACATCCACTTATCTAAGGTCTAATTTGTGGTCCACATAGAACAGAACTCTGATTTCTTTCAATAGTTCAGGCCTTCTCTACTGGTTTATCATAAGTGGATCATAAATACTGGCTATTGTTTCACTTCACTGCTCAGGTCAGGATTTCCACCTCCTAGTTATTCCTTGACTTGCTTTGTCTTCATTAATCACAGGAAGACATTCTTCCCAAGAGCTGACCTAGGGATGCCATCACCAAGGGCCTTCGATGACACCCAGTTCAAGAAAAAAGGTTTCATTCACAGAAGCAGAGTCATTTAATTTTAAGGTCAGACAAATGATGCTGCTCTTCTTAGACGTGTCTACGGCAGGTGTATAGTAGAAGTCATCACTGGACTACCAAGAAGTGGGGAAGCCGTAGTGAACACAGGCAAAACACTGCGTTTTTTGGATATTTACAAATCCTCTTAACACGATTCATGAAAAACAAATACGACAATCTTACAGTTAAGAAAAGTTGGAAGTTTATCTAAAAGCGTCATTTTTCTTCCCTGGAATGATAGCTCAGTTTACTGCACTCAGCCCCTGCGCGGCCGTCTGGCAGATGTGGGATTGGCACTCAGGCGACTTTCCTAGATCCACCATGACTCAGCAGAGTTTCTCAACCATGGGACTGCTGACCTTATGGGTCAGAGAACTCTTTCCGGGGTGTGGGCCTTGACTCTAGAAAACTATTATAGATGTCGGTAGCTCCCCACTCCTCCCCTAGTTTTGACAAGCAAAATACCTCCAGTTGGTGCCAGGTGTCCCGTGGGGGGGCAAAATCATCCCCAGATGAGAATCACTAACCTGCCTAGTCCCAGTTGCTGTTGTTAATCTGTAAAATGGGCTAACATGAGATGAAGAAAAGCATATTCACCAAGGTTTATTTCAGGATGAATATTCTATTGTTCTGAAGTTGCTTTTTTTTTTTTTTGGTAGCCCATCTGTGACTGAGAGATGTGCCTGAGATGGGAAGAATTCTCTGGTTTGAGAAAGGAGGGATATTTACCAATAACTGCAGAGAGAAAAGAAAACGAGAGAAAGGGGGAGAGAGGTGGTATAATCATCGACGTCTTTAGCCCTTGACAGAGTGAATAAACTCCTGATATAATTGAGATAAATGGCTTATTAATAGAGATGAGAATGGAGTCAGATTTTCACTTTCAGCCTGAGTCACTATGGGAGGCAAAACGATACCCCTCAGAGATGTCTATATCCTTCCAATCCCTGGAACTTGTGAATATTTCATGTTACATGCAAAATGGAGTTAAGTGTACAGATAGAACTGAGGTTGCTAATCGGCTAACCTTAAAATAGGGAGATAATCCTGGATTATCCCAATGAACTCACAAGGGCCCTGAAAAGTGAACAAAGGAAGCAAAAGGAGAAATTGAAGGGATGTGATGTAAGAAAGAGTCAACCTTCTGTTTCTGGCTTTGAATATGGAGGGAGGGGCCAGAAGCCAAAGAATGCAGGCAGCCTCTAGAAGCCAGAAGAGGCAGGAAACAAATTCTCCCCTAGAGCCTCCAGAAAGGAATGAAGCCTTACTAACATTTTAATTTTAGCCAAATGAGACTCATATTCGATTTCTAACCTAACACTACCATGTGTAAAATCAATAGCTAGTGGGAACCTGCTGTATAGCACAGGGAGCTCAGCTCTGTGCTCTGTGATGACCTAGATGGGTGGGATGGGGGAGGGGAGTGGGAGGGAGGGCCAAGAGTGAGGAGACACATGTATATATATATAGCTGATTCACTTGGTTGCACAGCAGAAACTAACACAACAGTGTAAAGCAACTATACTGCAATTAAAAAAAAAAACACTGTAAGGGGACAGATTTGTATTGTTTTAAGCCGCTCAAGTTATGATAATTTGTAGCAGCAAAAGCAAACTGCTACAGTCAGCTGCTCTACCTGACAGAGCATGGGAGGACATAGCGCTTGGCTACAGGGAAGCCTTAGCAACTGAACTATCAGGAATTTACAGAACCTGTACAGTGGAAGATGCCCATATCTCAACAGCCTTATCAATGGGAGTGTGGGCCACAGTTCATCATCTATGAAAATCAGGAGGCCCTAGCTGACATATGTGATACAGGAAATTCAAAAAGAAATCCATCTCAGAGACCCATTGGGAGAATTTAAGGAGATTTTGTACATAGAGCATGCAGCACAGTGCCTGGCACATTCTAAGTGCTAAATAAATGCTTATCATGGATATTCTACTGCATTTCCCCTGAGGACAAACAGAAAAAGCTTTTGCCACAATGGAAGTCTTTCCTGTGTTGGCCTGACAACAAGCTACACTTCTACTCATGCAAAACACACAGGGAGTGAGAGAAATCACATGCCATTAGGCCTCTCTCTGAATCCTCAGGATGATCAATAACTGTGTGCTATTCTGTGTGGTCCCGATCAATACACGATTCCAGTCATCATGAACTCACTCCAAGCTGTTGCCTCCCTGACACCTTATCAGGAGCAGTAGATAAGCAGTAACAATTTTTCTGGATGTCTGCAAGCACATCGATCATTGTGACAAATGCTTGATATGGCATTCTATTTTCTCCACCCAGCCTTGTTTTAATAACACAAGTCTGCATGTAAGGCCTCATGATTCTGATTCAAGCTTGCAGGTTAATGCCTTCTAGACTGTCAAGGCATAATGGCCTTGCCTAGAATACCCAGCTGGATGACTGATGCAAATATACGGTAAAGCCAGGGATAGTTTCAACAAATTACGTTACTCCAGAGAAGCATGAACTTGCTAAAGGCTGCAGAGCTAATTTTGTATCACGTTAATTCTAGCCAGGAAAAATTGCCCTTCGCTCAGACTTTGTAGTGATTTCAGAAAAAGATGTCCGATAATTATTTGAAGCAAGAAATAATTGCTGTTTTTGTTTCTACTTGGGGGAAGAAAACACAAAATCAGAGAAAACATTACAGACAAAAAGGAATGTCTCAGATTATTATAATCAGCCAATCAGAACTTTAATGAATTGTTTAAGATTCTCTCTCTCTCTCTCTCCTCTATGGAGATGGCAGTTCTGTCCCATCAACAGAATGCTCTGTCACCCTGTCAGAAAACTTAGAGGTTACTGCTTGAGAGATGAACAATCATCACTTTTCAAATTACTGTGGATTAAAGCTGAGGGTAACTTGAAAGAGCAATCTCTTATGCCCTTAGTGACAGATAGGGAGACTCTTTGCTTATTCGTTCATTTAACAATAATATCTATGCTCTCTAAGGCCTGTGCAGGTCTCAAATAGTCAGACGTGGGCCCTGAAGCACCCAGCAAAAATCAGTAACCAAGCTGTGTTCCTAAGACAAGAACTTTCACAGATCAGGGACTTCCCAGTGGTCCAGTGGTAAAGAATCCACCTTCCAGTGCAGGGGACCTGGGTTCAATCCCTGGTCGGGGAACTAAGATCCCACAGGCCTCGGGACAGCTAAGCCCTCGAGCCACAACTACTAAGCTCGCATGCCTCAACTAGAGAGCCCGCCTGCCATCAACTACAGAGGCCCGCCCTGGAGCCCGCGGGCCACAACTAGAGAGAAGCCCGCACACCACATCAAAGAGCCCACGTGCTGCAACTAAGACCCGACACAGCCAATAAGTAAATAAATAAAGGAAAGAAATTCAAAAAAAAAAAAAGAACTTTCACAGATCAATCGACATGCCTATTAAAATGCCAACTTACGTTGTAACTAAAGAAAATAATCAACTGCTCATAAATTGTAAGAATATATGAAAAACAGAAGTGGAATCTACACAGAGCTGGACATGTAAAATTTCTCCTTGTTTCATCAGATTCTTCTCCCCAGCCATCATGGGGTTGATGCCATTCAGTATCATCTTGGATCATCCAAGAGAAACCAGCCGTGTAGAAGCAGGGACAGCATGCACAGAGTCCCAATGTAGAGACTGGCCGTGACAATCATGACAACATGTGACCTCTGGCAAGTCACTTCCCCATTCTTATCCTCATCTTTCTCATCGATATTATAGAGCTGCCTCCATGCTCACAGGGTTCCTGGGGGATTTTACTGGTTTTTATATTTAGAAACTCTGCCACCTTCACACTGATGAGCAATGATTAGGATGAACCTCTTTACAGTGAGTTCTCACCATAAAATGAAAAGTGGATCCTATGACTCATGTCAAGATTTGCCAAGCTGTTCTGTGCACCATGACAGAGAACTGGGTTCCAGGGAGAGAAGGGATGCAGGTACGAACCCTCCGATCTAAACGAAGGCTAGATGTCAAGTGTAGACACTGCCACAGTGAGATGTGATGTGTGTGGCAGGTCTCCCAGCCTCACTTACAGCCTCTCTCCCTGCAGTGCTGCTTTATGACCAGGTTGACCACGACGAAGATCTGGGGCTGGACCACTTGTCAGGACAGCCTTCGTGTGTTCCTGTGTGACCTCATTTTTGTACGAATTCCAACCTCAAGGCAGTCTCATATGGAAAACATTAATATTAGGACACAGTACCAGCTCAAATGTGGGATGAAAGCCATACAAACTAAATGAATCAAACTAACGGCCTTTGCTGTTAAACAACTGATGGTCAGAATCAAGAAGACCATGGAATTCACCTGTTCTTTAAAAGTATCCCCTTCAACAATAACAACTACAAAAAAGGGCAAAAGCCTTGAAGAGACATGTCTCCAAAGAAGATACACAAATGGCCAAGAAGCACATGAAAAGATCCTCAATGTCATTAGTCATCAGGGAAGTGCAAATTCAAACCACAATGAGATAAAGATTCATACCCCTTAGGATGGCTATAATTTTTTTAAAATGGAAAGTAAGTGTTGGTGAGAACGTGGAAAAATTGTAACTCTAATGCAATGCTGGTGGGAATGTAAAATGGTGTAACTACCATGGAAAACATAGAGCAGTGACCCAAAAAGAAACAGAATTGCCATAAGATCCAGCAATTCCACACCGAGGATACACCCAAAAGAACTGAAAGAATGGCCTCAAAGAGATACGACTCATGTCGTAGCAGCATTATTCACAATAGCCAAAAGATGCAAACAACTCAAGTGTCCATCAATAGGCGAACGTATAAACAAAATATGGTCTACACATACAAAGGAATATTATTCAGCTATAAGCATCATGCTACATGAAATAAGTCAGACACAAAAGGATGAACATTGTGTGATTCCAGCTATAGGCTGTACCTAGAATAGCCAAATTCACAGAGACAGAGAAAGTAGAACGATGGATGCTAGTGGCTGGGGGGTATCCCTTTACAGTGTCGCACCCAGTCTACTGATACTTGTGGGTTTGCACCCAGTCTACTGATACTTGTGGGTTTGCGAATAAAAACTATTTGTCCGTAAACTTGAGAGATATTTGCCTGACACTGACAAGTTTAATTTCAAATTACTGTGGGCTTACCTCTGTGTGTATATTACATGCAATATGAATTTTTTTTTTTTAAAGAAGATGTTGGGGGTAGGAGTTTATTAATTATTCTATTTATTTTTGCTGTGTTGGGTCTTCGTTTCTGTGCGAGGGCTTTCTCTAGTTGCGGCAAGCGGGGGCCACTCTTCATCGCGGTGCGCGGGCCTCTCACTATCGCGGCCTCTCTTGTTGCGGAGCACAGGCTCCAGACGCGCAAGCTCAGTAGTTGTGGCTCACGGGTCTAGTTGCTCCGCGGCATGTGGGATCCTCCCAGACCAGGGCTCGAACCCGTGTCCCCTGCATTAGCAGGTAGATGCTCAACCACTGTGCCACCAGGGAAGCCCCAATATGAATATTTTTGATACAAAAGGAAGCACAGTTTTAATGGCTAGACTGACTAACAAGCAGGCTCAGCCTTCTCCTGGGGCAGGGTGTCTCCACCTCAGCTCCCGTGGCGTCGTGGGCTGGGTAACTCTTGGTTGTGAAGAGCCACCCCGTGCACTGTGGGACGTCTGGCAGCAGCCCTGGCCTCCACCCACCAGGTGCCAGCAGTACCCACTCCTGTTGTAACAGGCATGTCTCTAGAGATTGCCAAATGTCTCCTGGAGGTTGGGGTGGGAAGTCACCCATGGATGAGAACCATGATGTGGATCAAAAGAGGCTTTTACCAGACCCAATGCCCCCGCCAGCCACCCCATGCTCTCCCTTCTGGCCCTCTCACTGGGACCAGTATGACAGGGGTGGTGGACTTGACCATGACCTCTTTTCTACTCACAGTCACTCTGCATGTGAGTATCTGCCAAGTGGATCTCAGGTCCCAGCAAGGTCTCCTTTCCAAAGGAAAGTGAGCTCACGTCCTATAGTGCTTTTGAAGCAAACCTACAAAATGCATTCGATGCAGGCTGATTTCATGGAACCCCTTGTTTCTCTTTACTGTTTCGTTTTGTTCAGAACTATCAGATTTTGTAACAATCTATTTTTTTAAAAAAGAAAAGATGCTGAAATCTTCAGAAGCTTAACTGACAGTTTACCAAGTTCTCATAAGCTGTACCAAAGACAGACTTTCTGGCACCGTCTAGAGGATTTACTTGTGTCTCTAAATGATTCCCACTGAGTATGTAGTTCCTCCTGGTGATGCTCGTAATGTTTCAGTAATTTAAAGTGAAGCCGCTCTGCACAATTCATTTTGAGACCTGAGATTAGGGAAGAATAAGAGACAATGGAGGTAGTAAGAGCTGTTACTGGCCAATTTCCTATTCAATTATTGGGAAGGAGAAACCAATAACCATTTGGGGGAGGGTGGGTAAAGAAGAAGCATGATTCGACGTGACAACTTCTGGATGTTTCCCGCAGAAAACCTATTGATTCCTAAATCGTTACTCAGTCATCTCTTGCATGTCTGTCCAAAACTCCTACACAATAACAACAACAACAACAAAAAAGCCAAAGGTAGCTCCAAGATGTTTACAGTATTTAAGGCAGAGCATACTCATACACAAGTATCTAAACGTTAATCACTATCATGATACCACCTGTAATGACCTGAAGTGGCACTTTAAGATGGAAACAGTTACCCTAAAATGTGACCATCTTTTCCAAACCAAACAAGGCAACCAGAGGAAGGTGAGCTATAGAGTGTCTACTCCCAGGACCAGGGTGTGGACAGAGACGTATCCTGGGATGGCTGAGGATTCTTCTCACTAACCCCTATCTATTTATCTTCCAAGGTGAACTGGGTCACAAGGAGATTTCACTGATTGTCTATGAGTTTACTACCACTTTATCATAAAGTTAAAATCAATATAAACCACACTGCCTATAAGTCATCTCTCTATTCTGAACCAATTAGGAAGGAGTGGATGGAATTTAAAACGCAGCATCCACTTTGTGGCTGACGGAGCTAAATTGTCAGCTTGGACTAGAGGCCAAAGCAGCCACTCCACAACCTCCCTTTCTGAGTGGAACCTTCCCAACTGGGCAAGGGGTTGGAACAGAGGCCCGTCCCATGACATCAGCCCAAGGAGGAGGTGATAAGAAGGGGAGAACACGCACTTGACAGCAGCCTTGCGCTGAGTACTGACCTTCAACACATTCGTTCCAATAGAAGGACCAGCGGGCTGACACGCCTTCACTGGTGGTGACAAAAAAGACAACAGAGAAAGAGCCCGGAAGAGACCATTTAATATTACCACATCCAGGAAGTGCAGGGGATGGGAAAACTAGCACAGGCTTAAGATATACTTTCTTTTTTAAAGCTATTTATTTGGAAGATTTTTAGAGAAACACCTCACTAACCTAGAGTCAAGAATATGAAGGGTTTATCCATTACTTTTGATACTGTGTGTGTGTTACATGTGGGGAAGAGCCACGGTAACATGTCTGGACTCTTAAATTTGATATTCGGGTTGAAGTCGTACAACAGGGTTCTGATGGCATTATTTTAAATTAAGATGTATATGAAATCATTTTTATTGTATATATTTCACATGTTTTTTATAACTTCTTAGCTTTGCTTTTGCTAACACCCAAGGTGCATACTGTTTGTTATTCCAGTTAATGACTTTATATCTCACCTTCCCTCTGCACACCCTATCATTTTGTGACAATGCAATAAGGCTCTTCGCTTTGCAGGGAAACACTTTCATAGCTCATGCGTAAGAACACATAAAAGATCTCACATTTCTCATTTCATTGGACATTGTTATTTTCTTCTAAATATAAAAAATAGGCTAGTTACATTTTCATTTTTGCTTATGCCATCTATGTCCCAAAGAAAACAACTTGTGGGAAAGGTATTATAAGTTTGGTTAAATTGTCATGTTCGTGTGGAAATGCATAAATTTTCCATTTTCATAATAGCCATATCATGACTAATATAGACTTTCAAGCCCTACTAGTCTATGGTAAATAGAATATTGATCACTTTTATAGACTTGCTTTAAAGGAAAAGAGGGGGAAAAGGCAAACTTTGAACTCATTACCCATACACTGAGGCCCTATCCTAGTTCTATGTGAAAATGGCAACCTTTAATGATAAAATTTTCTCGTTCTTACCATCTCTTTGTGAAAAACTTATCATAACCTCCACACTGCAGAAAAACATGGTATTAAAATCAAATGTCATTGAACCAGTGATGTGTAATAACATTTACATTAGGAAATTAGCACCACAATCCCTCACCCAGATAACCTGTACTAAGTCAAGGTAAAGCCCATCATTAATTTTCAAAGGAAAATAGAACTCAGACACCTTTCACATTAGATACAAAACAATGTATATATACCAGCGATTAAGTTGATATTTTCACTTTTGCAAAAATTAACTAATCCCAAATATAAAAGAATGCATATGTACCAGTGATTTAAGTTGATATTTCCAATTTTGAAAAAATTAAATTAACCCCAAATATTTGCTTGTACAAGTGGAAAACAAATAAGACTTTTAACCTCTTACACTATTCATGGCTACATCCTCCAATTTTGTGAGTAATGTAGAAATAATTTTCCTATAGAACTACAAAGCCTTTATCCATTTAAGCACAAAGGTTTCCAAACTGCCAAATCATTCTGGTAGAAACCTGTATTCTACTGAGTTTCAAACACTAGTTACCAGCCTATTGTCCTATCCAAGTGGCCAACTTCATAATTATAATACTTCCCTTACCCCACAGTCTCAATTTTTGCTTCCTAACCCCCTAAATCCACCTCATGCAAGTATGCTGCTTTTATGGTGATTACTCGAAGATATGTAACTCAATCAAAAATCTTCATACCTGGCAAAGAAAAAGTGCTACCCAAAGGACCTTAGCGCTTGGGATTAGACTCTGGGTTTTACTGGAAAGAATCACTACTAGCACGTGGAGTTGCCAATCCATAAACATCGGTAAGACAGCAATCAAGGTCATCAAAAGTCAAATACTGGGGGCTTCCCTGGTGGCGCAGTGGTTGAGAGTCTGCCTGCCGATGCAGGGGACGTGGGTTCGTGCCCCGGTCCGGGAGGATCCTGCGTGTCACGGAGCGGCTGGACCCGTGAGCCGTGGCCGCTGGGCCTGTGTGTCCGGAGCCTGTGCTCCGCAACGGGAGAGGCCACAACAGTGAGAGACCCACGTACCGCAAAAAAAAAAAAAAAAAAGTCAAATACTGGCTCCCCATCAGGAATATTACTGCTTCCACAACAGTCTTAAGGGAGCATCCTTGGTAAGGAATTAAATAAAGTCATGAAGAAAGCATATAAATTCTCCATTTTCATAACAGCCCTATCATGACTGAATAATGTTACATAAGATATTTAACCTGGTGCTATTCACATAAAAAAGAAGAAGACCAGGTCCACTCCTATTCCTATTCCCCGAAAGAACAGAAAAACTATGTCATGTGTGTGATTATACATTTATATATATTTATAAATTTATACATATAATCTTTCAACAGGGTAACTCGGGTCACAAATGCACTTCATAGAGAAGAATTCCATTTCTAAAAGTCTACAAGTTTAACAGTTACTAATAGAGCTAAATCAGTATAATCATATTCCTTCAACAAACTGTGTGTGTGTGTGTATACACACATACATATGAAAATGCATATAAATATTTAAACAAAACAGAAAGATAACTTTGCATGGAAAATGAAGCTGAGAGATATAGTCTAACAGCCTAAACTGCATAAAAAGTTATCTTCAAAACATACCACATATTCATGAACATTTAATAATGTTATGAATTGAAATAAGTATTCATAGCCAATATTGTTTTGCTTTGTACTTTTGCCACTTTAATTGGCCCTGAGTTATAAACATTTTCTAGAGTTTATTATAATGTCTCAAAGTTAATTTTGCTTCTTATGTCTTTTCTTGTCTTATTGTGATGGCTGAGGTCAAAGAAGTGGTGACAGCAGGCATTCTTTTGTTCTTGTGATTAAAATGGTACTATAAACTTATGATTTCAGAATTTTTTAGTTTAAGAATATTCTTCTTAATTCCAAGTTTACTAAGAATTGTTAATTATGACCTAGTATTAAAATTTATTATTTTTATAAAACATTTATTGAAATGGTTGCTTTCCTTCACCTGTTAATGTAGTGATTGTTGGCTGGTCCCTTCTTTGTGTCCTCAGATCCACCCCTCCACCTTCCTGGCTCTGCCCTGCCTCATGGGGTTGCCCTGCAGGCAGTTTTCTGTGCTTCAGTAACAGCAGACTTTCAGCTGAGTTGAGCCAACAGGAGGCCCTACGGGGGAGGCTGGGTGGGAGGAGGAGGGAGGCAGAATATCACTCTCCTTTCCTCTGGCCTCCCACAGCCTCTCTGACAGCTATTGCATCCCCTCCTTGTCTCTAAGTCCTGCTAGATGGCTCCCTCCCTCTGGGAAGTCCAGGCCTTGGGTTCTGGTGGCCTTGCCTCCTCCTATCTTTCAAGGCCATAGTTTCTCAGTCTCCACCCTGCTGACATTTTGTGGCCAGATAATTCTGTGTTGTGGGGACTGTCCTATGCATTACAGAATGTTTAGCAGCATCCCTGGCCTCTACATACTAGATACTGGTAGCACCCTGACCCAGTCATGACAATCAAAACATCTCCAAAGTTTATGAGTTGCTCCTGGTGCAGAGAGGAAGCCACATAGTCCCTGACTGGGAAACATTGCTCTAGGCTAATGGAAGTCATGCTTCCTGAGGCTAGTCTCTTGAGTTTTCTCTGCCTCCTTATTTGACTTCTCAGTTTTTCTCTCAACTAAGGTAACTAATCCCCTACATTAAATTCTCTCTGCTGTAAATACTCAAGCAGTCTGTGACTAATGAAACAAATTTCTATTACTAAATCATACGCGGATTCTTAGGAATGACTGTAGCATGGATCTTTGTATAAGAGCTGACTTTTATCTGCTTTCTTTCATTTTCCTCCATTGCCTATTTTTTCTAATTTCTTGAGATGAACACTTAGCTCATTAATTAGCAGTTATTCTTCTTTTCTGATATATGCAATGAATGTGGAAAGTTGGTCTCTATGCACTACACTAAGTACATTCTTTGAATGTTGCTATTTGCAGTTTTAACTGGCATTCCGTTACATATTCTAAAATTCATCATGATGTCTCAAAGTTAGCTTTTAAAAATAACTTTGAATTATCATTATAAATCCAACTTATAAGAAATACACCATATTTAATTTGTAAAAGAAGTATTTCTCAAAAGATAAGGAAATAATTCTTAAACTTTATTACCAACACTTGAGTATGTTTGGAGATAATCCCCAGTGTTTAAGGTATCTATCATTGAGAAACTTTTACTTCATATTACTGCTTGATCCACAGCTGGAAAATAAAAGGTTTGGAAAAAATTGTCCTCACTTTTAATACCATCACCATCATCATCAACATCATTATCATCATATTCTGTTTGCAACGGTCGCTGATCTTTAGGACAGAGACATAAGAGAATCAAATGTGAAAGACTAATGCCTTATTTTACTTGGGAAGAAGTGCTATAGTACAAAGGGAAGAAAAATGCAATTTCAAGTCATAAACATCAAAGTCTATAAGACTATATATAAATCCACCTAATAAGTAAAAATATGTAAGCACCAAAGAGCAGCATGCAAAATTCTGAAACTTTCTGTAGGACAGAATCAAACAAACCAATCTTGCATATAAGGAAAGAAATGCAGAAGACAATTATCTCCTATTCAAGCTTTCTGCTTTTGAAAGTGCTTTCTAGAACAGCTTAACAATGTTATATATACACACAGAGGCACACACAAAGGAACAGAAATTTGGGAAGCAATCAGAGACCTACTCAAAAATGTGATGTTTTATATACACTAACAAACGTAAGGTAGATAGCTAGTGGGAAGCAGCCGCATAGCACAGGGGGAGATCAGCTCTGTGCTTTGTGACCCCCTGGAGGGGTGGGATAGGGAGGGTGGGAGGGAGGGAGACGCAAGAGGGAAGAAATATGGGAACATATGTATATGTATAACTGATTCACTTTGTTATAGAGCAGAAACTAGCACACCATTGTAAAGCAATTATACCCCAATAAAGATGTTAAAAAAAAAATATGTGATGCTTTTCCTGAATTGTTTTTCATTTTATACGTGAAAAACTACATCAGTGTGTGTTAACAAACATGTTATAACAGAGCTGTATTTTTTTTTTTAAACTATTACAGGGCTTCCCTGGTGGCGCAGTGGTTGGGAGTCCGCCTGCCGATGCAGGGCACACGGGTTCGTGCCCCGGTCCGGGAAGATCCCACATGCCGCGAAACGGCTGGGCCCGTGAGCCGTGGCCGCTGGGCCTGCGCGTCCGGAGCCTGTGCTCCGCAACGGGAGAGGCCGCAACAGTGAGAGGTCTGCGTACCGCAAAAAAAAAAAAAAAAAAAAAGAAAAACCAGAGCTGTATTTTTTTAAAAAACTATTACAGATATCGCACATTTTCCTCAGTCTCTTCCCTGAAGAATTTCTTCTCTGTCTTCTTTGCTGTCTCTCCTCACCAAGATGTGTTATGTCTTGTAAAAGTTTGCTCACTTGTTGCCAGGATCAGCTCCCCAGAGAACAGGTCAGGGCCAAGTGAGGCAGGGTTCAGAGGAACTCAAGAAACTAACGGCATCTGTACTGCTCTTTACTTCCATCCTTAAGGTGGATCAATGCTTAGAGAAAGGAGAAGCAAATGTCCGGCAGACTTCTATCACCCAGCACTCAAACTGAGTACATTAGAAAATTCTACAGCTCCCAGAGCTGCAAAAGTGACTAGAAGTTATTTCTAGAACCCTGAGCTGAAGTCTGTAGCTGAAGATCCATGGACCATGAAATTCGGTGTCTACATCTTTTTTTGGATTATTATTGCATAAGAGCCATGCCTGTTTCCTGCATGTGAGCAGGGGCTCAACCTGGACACTGCCCTCCCCAGATTTCCTCAGACCCTGAAAGAGAACACAAGGGCAGGGGAGCAGGAAGCACGTGGACGTGGCAGCATCACATCTGCAAGATGCGAGGGCAGATGGGGCCTCCTGGGAGCTTCGCCGCTGGCCTGAATGTCTCAAATTAATAACATTTTTCAGTCCTGTCTCCGCAATTACACTGGAAGCTTTTTCCAGGGCTCTTCAAGGCCTGCTCGCTCTTTGATTGCCTCTGCCAGCTCCAGCCGCCCCGCACGCAGAGCTGCCTGCAGAGCAGCCTGCGGTTTCCATGGAGACGGTGCCCGCACGGAGGGGGGCGGGGCGAGGCAGATGCCAAGTGGAGCAGCGGACCCTGACCGCCAAACCACGGCCTCCTGAGGTCCTCGGGACAGGCACGTCAGCCACAGGGACGGGAAGGCGGGGAAATGATAGGGCAGAAAACAAACTGAGATGAGAAAAGGACTTTTAGCATTGGCAAGCGTCTCTGTATATGACGCCCGGTTTCTACCAATATAAAATGTAAAAATCAGGTCTTCAAGTTTATTTAAAAAACGATACAGAAGCATTCGTATGCATGTGTGTGTATACATAGGAAAAGTCTGATCTGCCTTTTCCCAACATCAAAGAGTTAATTTTCATGGAAATATCGAAAAACAGCAAGAGGGCTTTGGAGTATACAGTTTGATTTGAGCACATTATCGTAACATTTATTCCCGATCATGATTCATGCCCTAGTCTGTGCCATTAATGAGACTTTGACATTCATCTTCTCCTACTTTTCTGAAATCCTCGGTTCTTATTTTATGTATAAGAATTCTGAAGCAAGATTTGTTTCACTAATAAAAACTGTAGGCTCACAAAGACTAACTCCTAAAGTTAAAGTACAAGTAAGCTGTCCAACTCTCATTCAAGGATTCCACCATTTTTTTTTTTTTCTATAATGTGTTCAGGGCTGCTCACCAGTATGCTGGTTTTCCTCATCCTCTGGGCATATGGTGGGACTGGGCTTCCCCCTCCCTTTAAATTTGCACATGGCCACATAATTTGGTTTGCCTGATGGAATAGGACTGAATGATATATGACACAATTTTCCATTTCCCTTTCGCTACCTCCATGATCATGGAAGAATAGGCAAAGATGTGGGAGCCATTGGCCTGAGTCCCAGAGTAAAAAGGATTATCCAAGTTTCCATTCCCACTTTTCACCAACCCATGCTGCAGATGGACCAACTTTTACCCTTTTAAGCTGCTGAAATCTCAGGGCTGTTTGTTATAGCAGCATAATCTAGCTTATCCTAGAGGAGGATACACAACCTCCTCATTCAATCATAAAATATTTTAATATTTATGTTCATTTGTATGAGGTGCCCAGAGAATTATAACAGATTCTTTCCTAGATGACTGATATAAAGGGCAATACATGAAATACTCCATACATGAAAAACAAAATTTCTGTAGCAGTTCACTTTGGCCTGAGGTTAAGACTAAAAGGCTTATTAGCACAAGAAAGTGGCATTTAAGATAATGATGTTGAATGATTAGTAAACCAAGAAGGCCTTCTACCACAAGGTGTGGCAGTCTATGACACACAATAAAGGCGCAACAACTTATTATTATTATCATTATTAAAGCCAGAGAACTGCAGGTCCTTATGGTGCCCAAAAGATTCTACGTGGGTAGGTCCAGTTGAATTTCAACTGCAGAAAAACAATGAATATTTTTTAGTATAAGTGTATCCAATGCAATATTTGAGACATACTTATACTGGAAAAAAAAAAAAAAAAACCCTATTATTATCTGCAATTCAAATTAACTAAGTGTCCTGTATTTTCATTTGCTAAATCTAGCAACCCTAACCCTAGGTGCATCCTGGGGATTTCATGGGTTGTGTATGAGGGCTAGTACTGAGTCATGAAATGATATCATTCTGTGACTGAGGGGACATGGTGTGTTCTCATTTTTGAATGAGGTAAAAGTCCCACCACTTAGCAAGGTATTCAATTATCCACTCAGTGCTATAGAGGAGTCTAGAGATCTCTTATCGGAATGTTGTACCATGTTCTCCTGGTGATCTGCAAACAACTTCACAAATTCCTCTGACATCATGACATTCTCTATAACGTCACACATCTGCACATCCCAACACCTGAAATCGCACTTTGCATCTGCACTTTTAGCTTAATATGCATCCACAACTTAGCTTCTTGATATGATGGTGGCAACTTTTCCATGTGCCAACAGTATCACTGCAAAGTGTTGAGTACCATATGGATATACTGGGATGACCCACCTGCCCGCACTGTCCTTCTCAATGCCTTGAAATGAATGTCGAAGCAACTTTACCCTTTGCCAAATGCCCAAAGATATCTATCTTCAGAGATACGTTAGCAGTAAACATGCAGGTAACAATGATCCACTTATACAAAAACTATGTAGCAGAAACACTGAAATTACTCCTATAGTATGCGAGCAGGTTTTTAAAGTAAATTATGGGCATACGTATTGAAAATAAGTTACAATAAATAAGAAACAGAATTCTCCCTGACAGTCCACAAAGCAACTTGTTCTAAAAAGTAAGAAGACAAGAGGCACCAAACACAGCTGGGTAAGCATAACATTAAGATGTTGAGCGAAACTGTGAAACAAGTTCTGAGTTTAAGAGCATCTTCTCTGTGTCAGAGCTAAAAAACTCATCCAGCCACCAAACCCGCAACCCGCCACATCTCAAATAACTAAAATCATGAATAACTGCAAGGATCAGCATATATATTTAAACTCAGATTTAAAAAAAATCACCCAAGAAGCTTCCGAGAATAAGCAAAACTGACAAAATCTCCTATTGGTTCGAAGATCTGTTACACTGCTTTCAGAATCCTTATCCTCCCTTCCAAAAGATAAAATATGGGAAAGCACCTGTAATGACTAACATGCTATGAAACTTAAAGGAATAACTCCGCTTATATTTCCTCTCACACCCTGTTCAACTCAAGACAGCGCTTTATCAGGCTGCCCCCAGCTCTCCCCCTTGTAGGTCTGTATCACCTGCTATTCTGTAGGTATACCTGCTATTAGAAAATGCATTCTTTGTCAGGCTGCCAGGAAGCCACATAAACTCATATTATTACACTATATAAACGTAAAGTATTTATGTTTAGCAATGAAAGATCTTGAGTCCTAGCAGCAATGAATGCATTTTAAATAGAACTGGCAGGGAGGAAGGGAAGGATTTCAGAGGGGTGATGGGAAACAAGGCAGCATGGCCACCTGAGTTTGAAATCCAAGACTGCAAAGGACAAGTAGCTACTGTCCAACTAGAGAAAATGGCTAAACTACTCAGAGCAGGGCACATTATCTGGCTCTGAGTAGCATGTTGTTTGCCACTATTTATAACTTACTGCTCCTTCAAAACTCACATTCAGCCCATTGTTGACTGAATGGATTAATCAGTGAACAGTTGACCAGCCCCGTTAAAAAATGTTATGTTGCCAAAAGTAGTTTAAGCTGCCTGCTTCTTCTCACTTAAAATTTCCACACTTCCTCCCAGGTGTTAGCAAGTTCCCACGCCATCTATCAGAGCTCTCCAGAACATACTGTCTTGTGTGTCCACAGTCTGTATCTGTGGAGGAAGACGGAACGTCGCCAAGTGTCAATTTCCCCCAGCCATCCTCTTGCCCCACCTTCTCACACTCTGCTTCTTTCTAGGGTTCATATGTACAAGCTAAAAGCACCCCATGAATCATCTCAACTGCTGAAC
>NW_006783957.1:1958026-1974193 GCF_000442215.2 Lipotes vexillifer
CTGCTGAACCAGGAAATATGAAATCACTATCCAATTTATCACCCAACCTCTGCCCTCAGCTGCAGAAAGAAGACTTCATGTTTCTAAGAGAAAAGGATCATATCTGAGCCTGCTCCAAGCAGTGAGCAAAACCATAATTTGCATCTCCTCCTGAGTACCTAAAACTCTGCTACTCACTAAGAAATGTTCTCAGTGATGCATATTAACTCCCCTTCCTTCAAAAGTCATATAAGAATAGGGAACAAATTAAAGGTTTGTTTTTTTTTTTCTGTAACTTACACATGATTTCTTCCTATTGGCAGGCTACAGTTACAGTGATAAGAATTCTCTGAAATTTTCTTCCAAGTATTTAAGGAAATCTGCTCAAAAAATGGAAGCCAGCTATGGTTCACACTTCTAAAACTGTTCTGATAAAGCCTTCCAGGCGCCAGACTCCGCATCCCACCAGGAGAGAAAATAATATTCTGGGGACATTTCTACAGACTTCAATCTCTGAGGAACAATAGGGCTTCATTCTACTTCCCTTTTAAGCAGCAAATATCTGTGCAAAAAAGAAAAAACTGGAAGGAATTTTATTGAGCCACTTTGGTATAACATATAATTTTTGAAGTGGTATAAAGAAAGAACAGGAATTACTTCCGCTGATGGATAAAGGAGAATTCTTCCTTTAGGCGATACCCAATGGCGTGAAATGTAGCAGTATCTTTACAACCATCAGAGAATTGGGCAGTTTATGATGCTATTAGTAATGGAGGTCAGAGACTTAGTTTTACAGACAAGAAAATCTTTTTATTCCAATTCATGCAAAAAAAAAAGATTACTCTATTTTTGAAGCACATTGAAAGTTCCAGGGAATATATTTTATACTTAAATGCTTGTTATGATTCGGCCTCCCAAAGCATTTTCATATGAATTATCATATCACATTCACAAAAGCCCTGTGAATTTTGATCCCAATTGAGCAGAAGACAAAATAAGCACAGACTCAAGGTCACAACAGAAAGCTAGTATCAAGCATGACCTGGATGCCAGAACTCGGAATTCTAAGCCACTGTTCCCTCCAGAGATCCACAGTGCTGAGCACTCAAAACGAACCAAAAGCAAACAAATCTTAGTTCACGAATCATTTTGGACAATGAAAACATAACTGTACGTATTGTGAAAGCACTGGAGTTACAACTAACTGCTGAACAATCATCGACAGGAAGACACTGGAACTTGCCAAAAAAGATACCCCACATCCAAAGACAAATGAGAAGCCGCAACGAGATGGTAGGAGGGGCACAATCACAATAAAATCAAATCCCATAACCTCTAGGTGTGTGACCCACAAACTGGAGAACAATTATACCACAGAAGTCCACCCACTGGAGTGAAGGTTCTGAGCGCCACAACAGGCTTCCCAACCTGGGGGTCCAGGAATGGGAGAAGGAACTCCCAAAGAATCCAACTTTGAAGGCTAGTGGGATTTGACTGCAGGACTTCCACAGGACTGGGGGAAACAGAGACTCCACTCCTGGAGGGCACACACAAAGTAGTGTGTGCATCGGGACGCAGGGGAAGGAGCAGTCACCCCAGACGAGACTGAACCAGACCTACCTGCTAGTGTTAAGAGGGTCTCCTGCAGAGGCGGGGGGCAGCTGTGGCTCACTGCAGGGACAAGGACACTAGCAGCAGAAGTTCTGGGAAGTACTCCTTGGCGTTAGCCCTCAGGGAGACCACCAGTAGCCCCACCAAAGAGCCTGTAGGCTTCAGTGCTGGGTCGCCTCAGGCCAAACAACCAACAGGGAGGGAACTGAGCCCCACCCATCAGCAGGCAAACAGATTAAAGTTTTACTGAGCTCTGCCCATCAGAGCAACACACAGCTCTACCCACCACCAGTCCCTCCCATTAGGAAGCTTACACAAGCCTCTTAGATAGCCTCATCCACCAGAGGGCAGACAGCAGAAGCAAGAACTACAGTCCTGCAACCTGTGGAACAAAAACCACATTCACAGAAAGACAGACAAAATGAAAAGGCAGAGGGCTATGTACCAGAGGAAGGAAAAGAAAAAACCCCAGATAAACAACTAAATGAAGTAGAGATAGGCAATCTTCCAGAAAAATAATTCAGAATAATGATAGTGAAAATGATGCAGGACCTCAGAAAAAGAACAGAGGCAAAGATCGAGATGAAGCAAACATTTAACAAAGAACAAGAAGAATTAAAGAACAAAGAAACAGAGATGAACAATTCAATAACTGAAATGAAAACTACACTAGAAGGAATCAATAGCAGAATAACTGAGGCAGAAGAACGGATAAATGAGCTGGAAGACAAAAAAGTGGAATTCACTGCTGTGGAACAGAATAAAGAAAAAAGAATGAAAAGAAATGAAGATGGCCTAAGAGACCTCTGGGACAACAGTAAATGCACCAACATTCACATTATAGGGGTCCCAGAAGGAGAAGAGAGAAAGAAAGGACCCAAGAAAATATTTGAAGAGAGTATAGTTGAAAACTTCCCTAACATGGGAAAGGAAACAGCCACCCAAGTCCAGGAAGCACAGACAGTCCCAGGCAAGATAAACCCAAAGAGAAACATGCTGAGACACACAGTAATCAAACTGACAAAAATTAAAGACAAAAAAAATTATTAAAAGCAACAAGGGAAAAAATGACAAAACATACAAGGGAACTCCCATAAGGTTAACAGCTGATTTCTCAGCAGAAACTCTACAAGCCAGAAGGGAGTGGCACAATATACTTAAAGTGATGAAAGGGAAGAACCTACAACAAAGAGCACTCTACCCAGCAAGGATCTCATTCAGATTCCACAGAGAAATCAAAAGCTTTACAAACAAACAAAAGCTAAGAGAATTCAGCACCACCAAACCAGCTCTACAACAAATGCTAAAGGAACTTCTCTAAATGGGAAACACAAGAGAAGAAAAGAAACTACAAAAACAAACCCAAAACAATTAAGAAAATAGTAACAGGAACATACATATTGATAATTACCTTAAATGTAAATGGATTAAATGCTCCAACCAAAAGACAAAGACTGGCTGAATGGCTACAAAAACAAGACCCATATATATGCTGTCTATAAGAGACACACTTCAGACCTAGGGACACATACAGACTGAAAGTGAGGGGATGGAAAAAGATATTCCAAGCAAATGAAAATCAAAAGAAAGCTGGAGAAGCAATTCTCATATCAGACAAAATAGACGTTTAAAAAAAGACTATTACTAGAGACAAAGAAGGACACTACATAATGATCAAGGGTTCAATCCAAGAAGAAGATATAACAATTGTAAATATTTATGCACCCAACATAGGAGCACCTCAATACATAAGGCAAATACTAACAGCCATAAGAGGGGAAAGCGACAATAATGCAACACTAGTAGGGGACTGTAACAGCACACTTTCACCAATGGACAGATCAACCAAAATGAAAATAAATAAGGAAACACAAGCTTTAAATGATACATTAAACAAGATGGACTTAATTGATATTTATAGGACATTTCATCCAAAAACAACAGAATACACATATTTCTCAAGTGCTCATGGAACATTCTATAGGATAGGTCATATCTTGGGTCACAAATCAAGCCTTGGTAAATTTAAGGAAATTGAAATCGTATCAAGTATCTTTCCAATACACAACACTATGAGACTAGATATCAATTACAGGAAAAAAACTATAAAAAACACAAACACGTGGAGGCTAAACAATACACTACTAAATAACCAAGAAATGACTGAAGAAATCAAAGAGGAAATCAAAAAATACGTAGAAACATATAACAATGAAAACACGATGACCCAAAACCTATGGGATGCAGCAAAAGCAGTTCTAAGAGGGAAGTTTACAGCAATAAAATCCTACCTCAAGAAACAAGAAACATCTCAAATAAACAACCTAACCTTACACCTAAAGCAATTAGAGAAAGAAGAACAACAACAACAAAAAAAAACCGAAGTTAGCTAAGGAAAGAAATCATAAAGATCAGAGCAGAAATAAATGAAATAGAAACAAAGAAAACAACAGCACAAATCAATAAAGCTAAAAGCTGATTCTTTGAGAAGATAAACAAAATTGATAAACTTTTAGACAGACTCATCAAGAAAAACAGGGAGAGGACTCAAATCAATAAAATTAAAAATGAAGAAGGGGAAGTAACAGCGGACACTACAAAAATACAAAGCATCATAAGAGACTACTACAAGCAACTCTATGCCAATAAAATGGACAAGCTGGAAGAAATGGACAAATTCTTAGAAAGGTATAATCTTCCAAAACTGAACCAGGAAGAAATAGAAAATATGAACAGACCAAACACAAGTAACAAAAGTGAAACCGTGATTAAAAATCTTCCAACCAACAAAAGCCCTGGACCAGATGGCTTCCCAGGTGAATTCTATCAAACATTTAGAGAAGAGCAACACCCATTCTTCTCAAACTCTTCCAAAAAGTTGCAGGGGAAGGAACACTCCCAAACTCATTCTACAATGCTACCATCACCCTGATACTAAAAACAGACAAAGATACTACAAAAAAAGAAAATTACAGACCAATATCACTGATGAATATAGATGCAAAAATCCTCAACAAAATACTAGCAAACGGAATCCAACAACACATTAAAAGGCTCATACACTATGATCAAGTGGGATTTATCCCAGGGATGCAAGGATTCTTCAATATATGCAAATCAATCAATGTGATACACCATATTAACAAACTGAAGGATAAAAACCATATGATCATCTCAATAGATGCAGAAAAAGCTTTTGACAAAATTCAACACACATTTATGAAAAAAGCTCTCCAGAAAGTGGGCATAGAGGGATCCTACCTCAGCATAATAAAGGCCATATATGACAAACCCACAGCAAACATCATTCTCAATGGTGAAAAACTGAAAGCATTTCCCATAAGACCAGAAGCAAGACAAGGATGTCCACTCTCACCACTATTATTCATAATAGTTTTGGAAGTCCTAGCCACGGCAATCAGAGAAGAAAAAGAAATAAAAGGAATACAAATTGGAAAAGAAGAAGTAAAACTGTCACTGTTTGCAGATGACATGACACTATACATAGAGAATCCTAAGGATGCCACCAGAAAACTATTAGAGCTAATCAATGAATTTGGTAAAGTTGCAGGATACAAAATTAATACACAGAAATCTCTTGCATTCCTATACACTAACAATGAAAGATCAGAAAGAGAAATAAAGGAAACAATCCCATTCACCATTGTAACCAAAAGAATAAAATACCTAGGAATAAACCTAACTAAGGAGGTAAAAGACCTGTATGCAGAAAATTGTAAGACACTGATGAAAGAAATCAAAGATGACACAAACAGATGGAGAGATATACCATGTTCCTGGACTGGAAGAATCAGTATTGTGAAAATGACTATACTACCAAAAGCAACCTAAAGATTCAGTGCAATCCCTATCAAATTACTAATGGCATTTTTTACAGAACTAGAACAAAAAATCTTAAAATTTGTATGGAGACACAAAAGACCCCGAATAAGCCAAAGCAAACTTGAGGGAAAAAAACAGAGCTGGAGGAATCAGACTCCCTGACTTCAAATCATACTACAAAGCTACAGTAATCAAGACAATATGGTACTGGCACAAAAATGGAAATATAGATCAACGGAACAGGACAGAAAGCCCAGAGATAAACCCACGCACCTATGGTCAACTAATCTATGACAAAGGAGGCAAGGATATACAATGGAGAAAAGACAGTCTCTTCAATAAGTGGTGCTGGGGAAACTGGGCAGCTACATGTAAAAGGATGAAATTAGAATACTTCATAACACCGTAAACAAAAGTAAACTCAAAATGGATTAAAGACCTAAATGTAAGACCGGACAGTATAAAACTCTTAGAGGAAAACATAGGAAGAACACTCTTTGACATAAATCACAGCAAGATCTTTTTTGACCCACCTCCTAGAGTAATGGAAATAAAAACAGAAATAAACAAATGGGACCTAATGAAATGTAAGAGCTTTTGTACAGCAAAGGAAAACTATAAACTAGATTAAAAGAAAACCCTCAGAATGGGAGAAACTATTTGCCAATGAACCAATGGGCAAAGGATTAATCTCCAAAATATATAAACAGCTCATGCAGCTCAATATAAAAATAACAAACAACCCAATCCAAAAATGGTCAGAAGACCTAAATAGACATTTCTCAAAAGAAGACATACAGATGGCCAAGAAGCACATGAAAAGCTGCTCAACATCACTAATTATTAGAGAAATGCAAAACAAAATACAATGAGGTATCACCTCACACAAGTTAGAATGGGCATCATTAGAAAATCTAAAAACAACAAATGCTGGAGAGGATGTGGAGAAAGGGAACCCTCTTGCACTGCTGGTGGGAATGTAAACTGATACAGCCACTATGGAGAAGAGTATGGAGGTTCCTTAAAAAACTAAAAATAGAACTACCATATGACCCAGCAATCCCACTACTGGGCATATACCCTGAGAAAACCATAATTCAAAAAGACACATGCACCCCAATGTTCACTGCAACACTATTTCCAATAGCCAGGTCATAGAAACAACCTAAATGCCCATCGACAGATGAATGAATAAAGAAGATGTGGTACATATATACAATGGAATACTACTCAGCCATAAAAAGGAACGAAATTGGGTCATTTGTAGAGACGTGGATGGATCTAGAGACTATCATACAGAGTGAAGTAAGTCAGAAAGAGAAAAACAAATATTGTATATTAATGCATATATGTGGAACTAGAAAAATGGTACAGATGAACTGGTTTGCAAGACAGAAACAGAGACACAGATGTAGAGAACTAACATATGGACACCAAGGGGGAGGGAACACCAAGGTGGGGAAGCAGCTGGGGGGGGGTGATGAATTGGGAGACTGGGATTGACATGTATACACTAATATGTATTAAACAGATAACTAATAGGAACCTGCTGTAAAATAAATAATTTTTTTTAAAGTGTACATATAGCTCACCATGATTAGCAGAGTGTTTACTGTGGGCCAGCTATGTCCTAGGATTTTAGAATCAGTGATAAAAAGGGACTCTTAGCAATATGAGGTGGGGGTCGGGAGAAGCATGGGCCTCTATGACTTGTACATTGTATATATGATATATGTAGATATATATGTACCTGTATATATGATTACTAAATTACTAAAGTAAGTGAGGTTCACTAATGTACTAGTTTCTCGCTATGTATTTTAAGCCCATACTCTCTTAGTTTGCCCACACAAAAACCTGAAGACACAGGAATTTTTATTTCCCCTCCATCAACTATGACACTTAGTGGTAACTTATCTACTCACTAAAAAATGGAAAAGTTGAACTATGTACTCCGTCATGTTGAGATACAACTATTAAGCTATTCCCTCCATGTGTTCCACTGGCATCTTTACTACTGGGACACACAGAAGCAGAGAGCAGTAGAAAGTTTCCTTAAAGAAGAATTCCTTCTAAGAAATGGGGATATACTGAACTACAAGCTTTAGAATTATGCTTTAAAAATAAGAATTTAGGGCTTCCCTGGTGGTGCTGTGGTTGAGAATCTGCCTGCTAATGCAGGGGACACGGGTTCGAGCCCTGGTCTGGGAAGATCCCACATGCCGCGGAGCAACTGGGCCCATGAGCCACAACTACTGAGCCTGCGCGTCTGGAGCCTGTGCTCCGCAACAACAGAGGCCGCGATAGTGAGAGGCCCGCGCACCGCAATGAAGAGTGGCCCCCGCTTGCCACAACTAGAGAAAGCCCTCGCACAGAAACGAAGACCCACAGCAGCAAAAATAAATTAATTAATTAATAAACTCCTACCCCAACATCAAAAATAAATAAAATAAAATAAGAATTCATAAAATGAGGGATAAACGGATAAAACATGGCAAAGGGTAATGTAATTACTATCAACAAGAACACAAATCAAGGACAAGGCAAATAGACCATTAAGCAGTATGCAGAAGATACAAAAAGATAATTCACCAAAGAATTAGGAGTGTGTCATAAACTTATACAATATTTAACCTCAGCCATATTCAATGAGAAGGAAACTAAACCACAGGAAAACACAATATTTCCCCTATTTAATTGAAAATTGTTGTTTTTGGGTTTTTTTTAATTATAATACCCAGTGTTATCAAAATTATGAGGAAATTGGCACACTCTTGCCTTGCCTGAAGGAATATAAATTATGGAATCTTTCTGGAGGACAATGTGACAACATATATCAACAGTCCTGAAAACATCCAGTTCTAGAGAAGTAACCTAGAGAAAATAACCAGATGAAAACTATTTAGCTTTAATTATAACATCATATATACCACCCCAAAATGAAAATGCCATCAATCTCCAAAAACAGCAAGTTATTTAAGTAACTGATGTTATATAAAGGTATGGATGAATATTAATTATATGACAAATGCCATTTTACATGTTAAAAGGGTAACAAAACAGAATGAGAAGTCTTCTAAATTTAAATATGTGTATGGGATAGCATTTCTACTAAAAATATACTCATTTCGGGAGCTTGAGATCATACATGAACTTTAGCTTCTTTGAATCAATTCTCTATTTTCCAAATTGCTAATAAACGTGCATTACTTTTAAAAACGGAAAACAATAATAAAGCATTAGTTGAAAAAGAGAAAAATATTTCACTAACGGGCTGCAGAGTTCTCAAGAAGACAACAACTTGCTAAAACTACACAATACATCTCTCAAATTTTAAAGCAGAGAAAACCTAGGTGGGGCACTGATTAGAATATGTGTAATATGCACTCCACGAACAATGAACTCTGTTTACTTTCAGTCAGACATTCAGCTGATTAATGAAATTTATCCCAAAACAAATATATAATATTCTTTTCAAAAATTTAAAGGCATGATTTTTTTCCTGTGTGGTGATGTATTATATATAAAGTTATGATATATTTGGTGGAGAGATAATATATAAAGAACAAAACACTTGAAACTGCCATAAATACTATATTCGTGTGCTTGTGTGTCTATGTGAGTGGGTGTGTAGGATGGGTATCCTATTCAATATAGGTTTTTGTCTGGATTTTCTTCTTCACCTTCAGTGCCATGAATACTGCCCATATAATCAACTATTCTTTGAAAAGATAACTCATAGCTACATAATATTCTTTTGGATAGAGGTGCCATTGCATGTCTATACATCTACTATGCATTCAACACTATATTCTTTTCCAACCCAACTCAGGCCAAACAGTTTGATCCACACACTACAAGCCCCAGTCTTTCTGCACTACCTGCCACGCCCTGGGTAAATGTGACATGATTCCTCCTGTCTCTCAGACTATCTACACGATGCCCACGTCACCTGTCTGTCTTTCTGGAGAACTCCTTCCCTCCTCATCCAGTGAGCCTAAAAATACCATGCTCAGCACCAACGAGGAATGTGTTAGAAACAAGAGGCTGAATTTTGGCTCTTTTATATTCGGAAGACTTGGTTTGCTGCCAAAGAAGTTGCTCTTCCTGGAAATTAAATTATTCTGTGTTACTGAAGGTAATGACCGCTATGTTACTCTAATGTTTGAAAGTCCAAATGAAATATTTGAGAGAGAAGAAGAAAATTTATTTTAAGAAATGAGCTTTTCGGTTTTTGGGTTTTTTTAGGTTGAGTAGTCATGCTTGAAGTCAAGTCAGACATCATGTCTATGGAAATCCTGTTTTTTTCTTCTTTCTTAATGGTGTCCATTATTGCTCCTATTCAAAGTTAAAACATGAAACAACAGCCAAACTCTAATTATCTACACTGAGGTAGAAAGTGCTGTGAATAATAGCTAGCATGGGTCACCATTTATATACAGTTTGGGAAGTCAGATTTTGACACTGTCCTTTTTATGTCCAATTCGTACCACTTACAAGGCCATCCAATTACTGACAGTCAAAGTCTAGCATGGGGAGTAAGGGAAGAAATGAGTTATTTTTAAGCTGGCAATACATAAAACAGCTGAATTTCATGGACCATACTCTATAAATCAGCCAGGGCATTGCACACTCCCCTGGTAATTCCTGTTATAGTGTCAAAATACCATAAAATATTTAAAGAGTTCAACCATCAAGCAAAATACCATTAAAGCTACTATATCCAGAATTCTACAACCAGAATTCTTTATAAACCATATCAATAAAAGGAACACTTTTTCCCTACTGCTGACATTTCCTTCCAGGCGAAAGGAACTTAATTAATGTAACACTTCTGGCCTCTCCCCAGCCCTTGGTTTTCTCTGCCTCTCAAGAATAAAGGAAGCAGCTTGGCTAGCTTCTTCCTTCTTCCTCTGGAGATCTCCCTGCCTGCAGAGAGCAAGGCTTGGGCTCTAGAGCTCAGAGCCAGCTCTGTCCCTGTGGGAAGGGGGGAGGGAGGAAGGCCAGGGTCCTGGATGTCATTTAGCATCACATCAAGCTATACTAATCAAAATGGATATTTCCCCCATGGTGGCCACCCCTTTCTCCTTTTTTTCTTCCCACATCCCAACTTTTTTCAGAATCAGGGAGGGTTGATATTTACTGGGTTCCTTAGAGATACCACCAGTCCACATTTCTGCACATTTTATAATTTGAGGTAAATGCATACCTTTCTGTGATTTATGTTGTTGCATATTTAAGGGAGAAAAGATTACAATAAGCATTATAAGATTATGAAGATGCTTCTAAACCAAATCATAAATTATTCAAAACATGTGTACAAAATGCATTTTTCTTAATACATGTATATTAAACCAAATGTCTAATGAAAGTTGAAATAATGACATCTATTAAGCAAAAAATGTTATTAATGAAAAATCTCCAGTCCTCAGCTATTCAGGATAAATGTAATAACTAATTTCAATGATAGAATTAACTGTTCCCTATCATCTAATGTTATAAACTAAACATCCCATCTAGTAACACACTCCGTATCATTCAAAACTTATAGAAACTCGGACACATAGTTATTTAACCAAACATAATTGGCTCACCCATATACTTTGATCCAAAAAGCAGAATGGTCTTTTATGGTAACATGGATTTCACTCTGGTAACTTATAACTGGCAGTTCCCACAGCAATACATAAATCTGAATATAAATACCCACATTTATTGTCAAAATGTTTTTCTGACTGAAGATAAATTAGCCTCCTGTTATACGGGTCACATTCTGTAACAAAGTCTAAGATTCATCCAAGCATTATTATCATAAAAATTATGCTGAAGATCTCAGTTCTACCTCACAGGAGCTGGGCAGAATCAAACCCAGAGGGGTTCAGCATTTCACTGAAGCAACTAAGAATGAAAGGACAAGTGGAAATGACCATTTATTTTCAAAAAGGTACCAATGGACTCACACTTTTTTTTTTCCCAAAAAACTTGATTGTAATTATGGGTGGGGTGTGTCTTCTCCTTATGCAATAAATTTAGCTGTTTAAGTTTCTTTTTTTCTTTGTCACAATGATTTTATGATGGGATTCATGCTCTGTGGTTCTAAACAGAGCGGATGTTTAACATTTGACCTCGTGGAGAGGGATGTTTATTAAACTGTCTATAATATTCTTTGTACACTGTTCATCTTTGTAGAAAATTTGACTGTAATCAGGTGAACAGTATAACGCTAATAGAAAATATCAAAATTTTGCAATTTCTGACTGTTAGATTAGAATCTTTTTAAATAATCGTGCCAGGAGATATAATTTGCTTCTCTTTTAGCTTAACTATTATATATTTTCATATGTGAAGGACTGGCATGTTGAAGAGCAGAAAACATATTTTATATGTAAATCTACATAACACAGTAATAATATCAATAGTAGTAGGGAGAGAATATATCTATTTAAAAGCCTTTGTTAGAGAGGGTCATGGCTTTTATAACGTATTTAATACATACATGAAGCATAAGTACTCATGCTAATATGTAGATATCCACCTCTTGTACAAATATTTATAATTACAAGCTACTTATGCACTTACTTTACCCTAAAACTCTTTGAGATCCTGTGTTACTGTACTCATTTTTAAAAATAAGACATACAAATCTATTATACATTATTATTGACTATATTCCCCATGTTGTACATTTCATCGCCATGACTCGTTCATTTTGTTTGTTTATTTATTTATTGAATGTATACATTTATTTATCATACCCATTTTACATCTGTAAAAACCAAGCTAAAAATTGAGGATCACATAAATGGCCAAGGACACACAGCTCAGTATAGACAGAGCTGGGGTCCATCCAAAGCCGGTACTCTCTCACCTCTCCACTTACTCGAAGCAGAATCCAAAATAGCATTACACTATGATATATATATATTCTAATATTATATATAAGTATGTTAAATAGTAAAAATATGACATATATATGTTATAGGGCAAAGCCCAACTTTTTCTCTAGAAATATATTTCTCACCTGAAATAACAATTAATGGAATAATAAGTTTCAATACATGTAATTCATTTCACAGATAACTTTTCAGGAATCTCACCAAGGGACACAGGTGAATATTTGCCTAAGATGGAAAGCTTCTAGGAAGCATTGTTTCACTTAGTCATTATTTGCAGTATGTCAAAAACTAATTGATACAGTGTAACTTCCATAGCCTAATATAGCTAAGACATTTCCTACAAAGCAATTAACCATGATACAGAACTTCAAATTACACTCAGCTGCTACGTGATCAAAAGATAAACAAGTGGACGTGTCATAACTACACATTTCTGTAATGAGTCTTAACATTTTTCATCGACTAAAAGCACAGTATGGTAAAATATTTCTGTGAGATTCCTGGGCTGGAGGTACTGTTTGTGAATATAACTGGATTCATTAAAGCTAACCAGGCAGTTTATTAATCAGTAGGCTAGACTGGCACAGAATGTGATAGAAATTTTACATTAATATAAAAACCTGTTGCTTTGGCATATTATCAGATAAACTAAAGCCAGCAACAAGTATCATGAACTATTCTCTTGCTCAAATTAACTTTTCATCCCTATCCATGTGACACTTATTACAAAGCCATCCAAGTACCATAGTCCTGAGAACTCCTTTGGAATATGAGTCATGAAAACCATCATGGAAGCCAACTGAAGAATTTGGCTTGAAGGTGTATTTCAGCCCAGCAAAGACCCACTGTACTATGCCTTCAACGGAAGTACTGGATTTAAAAACACCTGCTGGTCTTCTCTTGATTATTTGTTCACCCTCTGAATTATGTGTGTTCAAGTTTAGGTACTCTCAACTACGTGGCATCTTTTAAAGATAAAAATCTTTATAAAAAAATAAAAACTTTTAGGAATAGTAATCCTAGCATAACCAATTCCCCAATAAATAAATTAAAGTTCACACAGAGAAATAACCATTAATGGGCATTCATATCTTCTGGGGATAATCATCAGAAAAAGAAAGAAAGAAAAAAAAAGAACACTTTTGGCAGTTCAAAATGGCAACAGTTCCTATTTTAGTTCAACTGACTTGTTGCAACCAGAAATACCTGTCCATACAAACTATCCCTCACTTTATGGACAAATTACAATAAATTATTTTAAATGTAACTTTAGTATTTTCTTACATAAAGACAACCTGATGAAATTACTCTGGAGAACTCTTCAACAATTCTACATAAATGCATACCATATAAAACAGAACTTTGAAAAAGCACAATAGAAACTGTCAAGTTCCAAAACACTGTCAGGAAAAGTACTGCGTATTCACTTACATGTCAAAAGTAATGTTATATTTGATAATATTATAACTTCATTTTAATTTTAAAGGTCACTATGAACGTGATATCATCCTTAGAAGTTATTTAACAAAATTATAGATCACATTTTCAACTAATATCATCTGAATTCCATTTTTCTCTCTGATGAACTATTTCAGTGGAAGAAAGTAGTGGCTTGTATTCTAATTGTGAAAGATGTGAATTTGCTGGAATTACTGTAATTTGACAGTGCATGGGTATTATTGCGAACAACGAAAACATTAGTGACATCTCTAATGATTAGGTTCTACAACGACACAAACATACACCAAATAACTCCTTTCCACAAGACTGACAATTTTACTAGGGCAACGACCTCCTGTACTCACTACAATTGCCGTTCAATCAACTATCATTTTCAACCTGCAATATAACATAAAACTCACACATCCGATACATGTAGTTTTTCCCACGCCCATCAGCTGCTCTCCGTGTGCACACATAGGCACAGAGTAATCTCTACTAGTCCTCTAAGAATCATGTTTAAAACTGAAACACTAAATTCAAAAGGAAAATTGAAAAGAGAAATGAATGTGTACGTCACCTATTGCTTCTTTCTGCAAGAAATCTGATATTAAAACAATGCAACAAGCACAAGAGTGTGTTCAGAGTGCTCTTGGAAAGTTCTCTGAATATGAATAAGATGAAACTAAAGCAACATTGGTAAAACTAATCACAATCTTCAATTAACTCGAGCCATATAGACCTTGCTAGTCCTTCTGCGACGCTGAGCCTTGTTAGCTGTATAATTACAGGCTTCCCAAATTTCAACATCTAACTCCAGATGCAATCATCTTCATTCAATCCCTGAGATCGTGTAACCCACCAATCAGTGAGGATGCCATCGATCCCCAAAACATTAAAAATGGATTCTGCATGTGGCAAAGAGATTTCACGGAGCTTTAAAGCATTGAGTCTATAGTTGAGGATGCCCACCCCTATCTGTCATACTTCTCATAGAGCAAGCGCCCCAAATGAGGCACAGGTTCAGCCCTGTAATTCGGTATGAGTCATATCAAACACTCTTCCGTGAGATTTTTAAAGTGGTACAGCTCTAAAGCCTTTTAATCCTGCAGGTGAACTACTAACAGCAAAGAGGTGAACTAAACTACCATCAGTAGCCATGGTAATTTAAAGCTGCAGATGGAAAGATGCACAATGAGATAACTCTTAAGTAGTTTCAGCACCTCCTTATTTTCATAGAAGACGTTGCAGAAAATTCCAAGCATCTTAAATATCGGTCACCTAGTTCCTAAAAGTGAACATATATACATATCAGACCTGACACTATGGTTGTAACATATCCCTTTTCGAAACTAACGTATTTGCTTGGTAGCATTAGGCATGCATGCTTAAAAACACCTTCAGAGCCAAAGCAAATCAGATCAGTTCAAGAGAAGCACGCAAGGGGAAAATAAACATCTTGGAACCACAACCTGCCCATCTTTTTTTCCACACCCTTCACTACCCCAACATTCGCAGGGAAACACAACTTTAGGCATTTTTATAAGTAACTGTTCGTGGTGGGAACCACACACACAGACATACACACATCCCAAAACCTCTCAGACTGTTTTCCTACCACACAGACCAGGGAGGCTGCACCACCTCTCTAGCGACTTAATTCGGGACGCAGTGGTTGGAACCAGCTGAGCAGCAATCGACAGAAACACAGTACACAACAGAATGAGAGGAAGGTCGGCGAAAAAGAAAAGCAGCTCTGCTTTCGGCCATTAATTACCGATCACCCAAATATCGCCTAGCCACCTCCCACCCACATGCACAGCGTTCCGAACCTGGGTTTCAGACGGCGCTTGCCGGAGCCTCGCTCTCTATTGTCAGGACGCAGAAGCCCCCGAAACCTGTGAATCGAGCTGCAAATGCTTCCTCTGAAACAGCTAAATATAGACCAAAGGGGCTCTGGGTCTGGCAAGCAGCGGGAGACCGAAGAAACAGCCATGGACACATAAGACCAAGTATTTCCATTTTGTTCTAGCCAAACATCGTAATGACATTGAACATAAGGGCGAAAGACTGGAGGGAAGTCCTCCCCACCCCCACCCGTCTTCTCCCGTATATTAGGGACGTCATGGATGCAACGGGTATATTCGGGAGGGTGGCAGGGAACAGTATTGTTGGTGTTGCCCTATATACGCCTCCTCCGGGGGAGATGGGTGGCGGGGAGCGGGAACACGCAGAGGAGCCACTTGGTCACCGCTCCGAGAAAGGCACTAACCCCGCGCCCCTTTCCAGGCAGAGCCGTCTTCCGAGAGTGGAGCCGGCGCGATCGCGGTCCTCCCCGGGCTGGCAGGACCGCGCAGCAGCCGCCGCCGTCACCGGCCGGCCGGGAGCAGCCGAGGAC
>NW_006783957.1:1974220-1988938 GCF_000442215.2 Lipotes vexillifer
CCCCACTGGCGGCGAGGAGGAGGAGAACGACGACGACGACGCCGAGCAGGATGCGCCTGGCCCCAGCAGCCCGGCGGAAGGCAACTCACCGAACGGCGCGGCGCCCGACTGCCTCCTCGCGAACATGCACCCGCCACCAGCGACAGCTTCTCAGTCCGGGGAAAGGCGTGCGCGCCGCCGCCCGGCTTCAGGGCAAGGTCCTGACCTTGCCCAACTGCAGCATCTTCCGCTTTTGTTGTCTGAGTGCGGCCGCGGAACAAGGGATGCGGGCCGCGAGCAGGGGCGAGCGCCGCGGGGGAGAGGCGGCTCCCGACGCCAGTGCGCGGCGCCCGGCCCGGCGGCCCCTCCGAGCGCAGAGAGCGCAGCGCCCCCTGCCCGGTTCCGCGGACTCCGCGGGCTCGGGGCTCCTGCGGACTCCCGCCGGCTCCTCCGGGCTCCTCCCGGCTCCTTGGGGCTCCTCCGGGCTCCGGGCGCCGCCGCCGCCGCCGCCGCCGGCCGGCCGGGCTGGGAAAGCCGCCACCGCCTCGGCCGCAGCTCCGCTCGGCCGGCTGCCGCCGCGGGCGCGAGCCTGGGGCCGCCGCGGCGCCCGGCGCCGAGCGCTCCCGTGCTGCGCCCCGCGCGCGGCCCGCGCCACCTGTGCCGCCGCCGCCGCCGCGGGCGAAGCTCCTCCCGCGGCGCGCGGCAGCCTCAGCCTCCACCTATACCTCGGCGGCCGGCTCGGGCGCCCGGCTAGTGAAGCAGCGTCCGCCCCGCCGCCCGAACCTGCCCTGGGTGCCGAGCATGCCCAGTGCCGCCGCGAGAGCGCCGCGCTTCGCCGTGCGCATTCCACTTCTCCTGGTTTTCGCTGCAGCAGCGGCAGCAGCAGGCGAGAGGGGAGGAGGCCGCGGGTTGGGAGAGGGCCGAGCATCCTTGCGAACGCAGACTCCGGCCCTCAGATGGGTGGGTGCTCGCGAACCAGGCGAAAGCTAGGAAGGACCCGAGGAAGGCCTGGAACCCGGGGTTAGAACGGTGCTCATAGGGCCAGTGCCTTCATTTACGTGCAAGATGCTAACAGTTTATGGTGGTCTGGCAGATGTCAGCGTGCAAACAAAGGGCAGGGATGGAGGGGGTTCTAAGACAGCATGTGTGTGCGCTGGGGCAGGCTGCAGGCTGAATGTGACTGCTGCTGGGTGGAGATGGAGGCTCTCAAATCCTGTGGTTCTAGAGCGAAGAAGGCAAGACATCCATCTCCGATCTTCCCCACAGCGTCTGTCCAGTCTTCTGTCACTTCCAGTGCTTCGATTAAACATGCTTTTCGCGGGTGGAGAGACTTTCTCCTTAAACGAAATCCCTCTGGTTTTGAACCTGGAAGTATGTAACTTCCTGCGAGAAAGACCTTTGTCTAGTCTGGATCTTGAATGGATCGTAATGCTAACTTCACCTCCTCCTCCAGCGCCACCTCTTCTTTCTTCCAACTTCCACACCTCTGCCACCTTGTCTTCCTCCCCCACTACCCCCTCTCCCAGGCTAAGATGAAAACCCTCACCCGTTTCTTCCCCCAAAGTCTTCCTATACCCCCTGTATTGTTCTTGTCACTTTCAGATTGGTTTTCTGTGTCACCTCCTGGTTTGACAGCTCATTGACTCCATGGGGACTTCTCTTTGCCTGCCTCTCTTTGCTGTGAAATACAGCAAGGAGCATCACCGCAGTGAACAGTGAAAAGTCTTGTTAGAAAACAAGACCCTTGTGCCAAGGAAGTCCTCTGGGCCTTCACCCGTGTCCCTCGGTTTTGGAAGTCATGACGGGGCTCACCCCTGTTGCAATTACAAGACTTGGGCAGGCAGAGCGCAGCGTGCCCGGGGACCAGGGCAAACACCCTTCCTAATGATGCCACCGCGCACCATCCCTGACCCTGTGGATCCCAGACTGTCTGAGGTTGTGATCTTCACTCCTCCCCTCCCCAGAGCTGGTTTCCGAGACACAGATAAGCATGGCAGCATACAGGAAGTTGTCATCAGAGGGATTCCAGGGGCTTGTGGTTCTCAGAAACAAAGTATTTCTCTTTTGTGTCAGAAGAAATTATCCAACAAAGTTAAATGACCTGAATATTTATCCCAGGCTATTCTCTAGCATACTTTGCAGGAAGTTAAAATTTGAAGTAAGAGCAAAGGAGAAGTGTTTAGACAGGCTAAACGGGTAGAAATATATGCAAGGGGCAAGATTAAGCAAGGGCTTTCGACAACAGTGCAAACGTACGTTTTTAATCCTCCTACCTCAAGGCTGGATAGGCATATATAGGCTTGGTCTCACCTCCAAAAGTAGTTCTCCAACCTGGCTCCAAGTTTAAAGCTGGCTCTATGTTAAAGTACTTCTGACTTGGGGCTTCCCTGGTGTCACAGTGGTTAAGAATCTGCCTGCAAAGGCCGGGTACACGGGTTCGATCCCTGGTCGGGAAAGATCCCATGTGCCGCAGAGCAACTTAAGCCCGTGCAGCACCACTGCTGAGCCCACAAGCCACAACTACTGCGTCCGTGTGCCACAACTACTGAAGCCCGTGTGCCTAGAGCCCATGCTCCGCAACAAGAGAAGCCACTGCAATGAGAAGCCTGTACACCACAACGAAGAGCAGCCCCCGCTCGCCACAACTAGAGAAAGCCATGCACAGCAACAAAGACCCAAAAATATAAATAAATTTATTTTAAAAATATATACTTCTGAATCCTCTGAAGGAGGACACTGCTGGGCCATTTTTCAGCAGATGCTGAACTGTATTTTTTATTTTAGTTCTCAGAAAGGCAGTTCAGTTACTGTGGAGTATTTGGTACAAGACTAATTAGCAGTGCTGTATCCATTAGGCCACATTATATTTTAAAGGATGTTCTTTGTTTTCACCATAGCTTTGGTCAGATATTTAGAAAAAATAAATTTATCCTGTACTCCTCTTTGCATCTTTTAACTCAGGAAGTCTTTGGCCAGGGTGGGGGGGGAGGCGGCAGATGCAGACTTGGAGGGTAGGTCAGTTCCATTTTGGATTAAATTTGAGGTAGGTGTATAGATACCATCCACAGCAAATACAGGTGTCTTATATGCCCATATAGATCTAAGTTAAGAAAATAATTTTCTAAAGTTTTTTAGAGTTATTTTTGAGCTGAGCAATAGCAAACCCTATTCACTAATTGTATCCCTTGGAAATGACCCGTAGGCAGTCCCTATAGACTTCTTTAGAGGGCAGATGATTTCTGTTCTTCTAAAATAATTTGTAACTGAAGATATTAGTAAATGCACAATTTGATAATATTGAAAAATAAAATAAAATGATTCTGGGTAGTGTGAGATCTTGGAACGACTCACTGCTGCCATCTTTTGCCTCCTGCTTCAGATGGTTCCTGTGAAAAGGAATATTCTGAATTCCCTAGTTCACCATGAGACCAGGAAATTATTAACTTATTATTTTCAAATTATAGTACTCAATGCTAAAAGAGAAATTTTTTACTGTTTCTTCTGTTTATACACCAAAAGAGTTATGTGATGCAGAAATAACATCTAAATATTGAATGTTCTACCTCTGGATTTTTCAGATCAATTCAAAATTTGAAGCAAATATATTCTATATGGAAATTTTACTTATTTTTTTAGGAATAAGACCAAATAGTTTAAAATATTCTTAGACATTAATGTATCATATTTTATACTTCAAAATATGCCAATTTTAGGACATTGACACTCTTGTTTGATTTGAAGTGATTTAAATATAGCAATGTAACTTGCCATTGAGGTTCAAAGAGAAGGTAGTATTCCTGTAATTTTTAAAGTGAATTACCCACTGGATAAACAAGTGGAAATTTCTCAAGTTGGAAAATTAAACTATGTGAGTGATTGTTGTTGCTGTCCAGCATTTAAACAGAGAGAGTAATGATACTCCTTTAAAATTTGCAATTTAAATTTCAAATCAAATTCTCTAAAATAGGGACAAAACTATATATATATATATATATATATATATATATATATATATATACACATACACACATATATATGGCTAATAAACACTGTTACTGGTCATAGAAGTATGCATTTGTTTCTAGAGAATGTTATTGAAAGACTTTCAAAGTAAGTTAACTAATTTGAATTAACCATTATAATTAAGACCAATGTGTGGGTTATTTCATTATTTGATTTGAAACCTCTCACTTTCATACAACCTACCTTTTACTGCTGCTACTATTCATGTGATGGTGTCATTCATTCATTCACCAGCAAACATTTATTGAGCATCTACTGTGGTTTAGACACTGGATAAAATTTGGAGAATCAATAGCACACAATAGGCAAGAAAACTAAATCCCTATCCTTATGGAATTATAAATTGGGGTTATTAGACAATGGGAGAAAAGAAAAACACTGACGAGGTAACCACACTCATATAGCCTTATTTCTTTCTAATTGTCTATGCTGACGGTATTGATGATTCTTTTAATCAATGTCTTTCTTTCCATGTTTTCTCATTGTTTTTGCCTCTTCCAGGAATTTCGTGTTTTATGCCAGGACATGGGTAGCATGGTGAGGAAATAGGACCTAAAGTACTGAAGCAAAGCAAGAAGAGGGCTACAATGAGTGTGTTCAGTAAGGGCTGAGGTTCTTGGACATACAATGGAACAGGAGTGAACCCAGGGAAGGAATCAAAGAGCAGTGAGGGATCTAATGAAGGCCCCTACATGTATCAAAAGTTACAACCTAGTATTAAAATGTCTAAATCTGGGACTCCCCTGGTGGTCCAGTGGTTAAGGCTCCACCCTTCCCCTGCAGGGGGCTGGTCCGGGAACTAAGATCCCTGGTCCGGGAACTAAGATCCCGCATGCCGCATGGTGCAGCCAAAAAATAAAAATTAATTAATTAATTAATTTTTTAAAAATGTCTAAATCCAATGTAGGCTGGTCAGGCATGGAGAAGGCTAAGCATTACAGATCAGAACCGGGCAATGAGTCAGAAGTCTAGGTCAACAGGCATTGGTGAATTACATATACAGAAAGAAAACATCAAATTATGGAGTGTGGACGCAGGATCTTAATAACAGGCATTGGTAACAAGGAGAAATAAATATTATGCTATAATTTATCAGCAATGCTTATAAATTTAATGCACTTCTAGAGGATGAAGGAATTGACTCCCCAAACTGGCTGGCTTGATACCTACAGACAAAGAATAGGAAGGAGGATCCTGTAAAATAAGATCCAAAAGAGTGGACCAGGCAAGATCTTATCAAGGTTCATTCAGACTTTCTAGATAAATTTTAAGGCAGAGTTGATTTAGTATAAAAATTTCATCAACAAAATTTCAGTTTTTACACCAAACATCTAGGCCAATGGTTCTTAATGGAAGCATTACTGTTTCCATTTTAGAAACGTATAAGAGGGTTTTTTCTAATTGTCACTAGCAGTCTGTGGTCACGAGCCACACATTTTACACATTCTGCAATATATGTGACAATCCCACAGGAGGAAGGATACAGGAATCTTGGATCCCTCACAGCTTTTCATCCATGTTGTTAAGAACCTGTTCACATGTAACTAAGCCTACTACATTACTCCATTTTACATAGAAGCAAGAAAAATTTTTGCATGCTTTTAATATAACTTGAATTTTGCAGGAGTGCTATTAAGATATAAATATAACTTGAATTTTGCAAGAATGCTATTAAGATATAAATTATGGAAAGATTTAACATTGTTTTGTTCAGAAATTGACCACGGTTTGTTCAGAAGATTAAGAACAATCTCACCAGTAGTATACTTCTCACCAAAAGAAGACTCCTGTATCAGTCTGTTGTTATAGCCATTATCATTACAGTGATGCTACATGTAGGGGGAAGTAACTGAGTATTTGGTTAGCTCTTCAAACCTACTTGTGACCAAGCATTTACATAAAGAAAAACATAACATTTTATTTTAAATAAGTTTCCTTTTGTTTCTTCTCTATATTTATCTTAAAGTATTGTGTAGGCCCTTAAAAATCCATTAATATCTGTGAATTTCTTTTCAAAATAGCAAATTAAGCATTATACAATATTTGTTATAGGAATAGGCATTGGGGTTTCAATAGGTTTGAGAATGAAATATCTAAATGATTCACTTAGGAAAATCAATAGTTATCTATTATAATCATGTATACTGTAGCCCCAGGAAGGGAAGCTGGGTTTATTAAAGAGTTTGGACCCCACCAAACATGTTAATTATTATTCTATTATTTTTATAGTGTAAAAATTATAATTAATGATTACTCACATACACAGGCCTCAAATTTGGCATGCATGCATAGGAAGAATATACAAATTAATCCTGATTTTCCCTCAGTCTTACAGCTTCAGATTCAGCTTCTTCCCTGAATCCCAAATATTTGTCGATATCACCATTTATTGTGTTGTTTTGCCTTAGAAATTTGATTTGGCCTTTCAAATTTATTTATCCTCTACTTTCTCTATTCACTCTTCTAATTAAGCCAAACTAATCTAATTAAGTCCAAAACGGTGTTGGTTACCTTCCCAATATCTATCTTCCCCATCTTCCTTTTGTACAGGACCCAAATTTTGTTTGGAGAGGAATGTGACCACCTATAAAACAACACTTCTCAGACTTCCCTGGTGGCACAGTGGTTAAGAATCTGCCTGCCAATTCAGGGAACACGGGTTCAAGCCCTAGTCTGGGAAGATTCCTACGTGCTGTGGAGCAACTAAGCCCCTGCACCACAACTACTGAGCCTGCGTGCCACAACTACTGAAGCCCACGCACCTAGAGCCCATGATCCACAAGAGAAGCCCACACAACGCAACAAAGAGTAGCCCTCGCTTACTGCAACTACAGAAAGCCCGCACACAGCAACAAAGACCCAACAGCCAAATAAATAAATAAATAAATTTATTAAAAAAAAAAAAAACACTTCTCAGCTTCTATTGCTGCTCCCTGTCATCTGTCATCAAGACAAACATGAGAGCCTAAGGGAGTGTTCAGAGAGCAGTTTGCTTTTGTGGAAAATTCCCCAATGTTGCTTGTTCCTTCCTTCTTCCCACGGTCTGAAATGCAGACTGCAGGCTGGATTTGGACCTGCCACATTGCAACTGGGAATTTTCCATAGAATGAGAGCCACAGACCAAAGGTGGCTAAACCTAAAATAGAAGGATGTTGAAAGTTTCCTGAAGCTGCTGTACCAACTTGGGACTTCTACTCCCTTACCTTCTTATTATGGGAGAAAAATTAACCTTTATTTGGTTAAGCCATTGTAGTAGGTTTCTGTTACGTGCAGCCAAATGCAATATCGGATATATATGTTCGTAATCTCACCCCTCTGCTTACTATAGCTGTTATCACTTTAAGTATTTCCCTTGCAATATATTTCTATGAAATTTAAATTATTTCAGCGAAATGACTACATGAATATGGTCAGAAATTACATGTATTAGAAAATAAATCAATGATTAAAAAAATCTAATAGGGCTTCCCTGGTGGCGCAGTGGTTGAGAGTCCGCCTGCCGATGCAGGGGACACGGGTGCGTGTCCGGAGCCTGTGCTCCGCAACAGGAGAGGCCACAACAGTGAGAGGCCCGGGGTCCCCAAAAAAAAAAAAAAAAAAAAAAAAAAAAATCTAATATAGAATGAGATTTTTGTCACTGACCAATAAATGAAGTCATGTTCAAAGTTTTGCAAAATGAGTCCACCCTACATAACCCAATGATTTTAACACAGTCTCCCAAAATGAATAACGATTTTCAGTTTCTGGGTCTCCTTATTGTTTTCCACCATTACAATGTTACTCTAAGGTTGTATAGAGTTCACATTCTGAAATCAATTTACTGATTAAATTTCTTGAAGAACTCATTTTACTACCTATTTTTTAGGTAGTATAAGCAAAATTTTGCTTCTTAGATTATTGTGAGAATTACATGAATGAATGGCTCTATGCCTAGCATACAGTGAGCAACTAATAAATTATGGAGAATATAAGTGATGACATTCAAATGCCCTTTTACTCCTGCTGTTTTAGCTGCTATAGCAAAGCACACCTATTATCTGATTGTTCGTATCTTATTCAGTCATCAAGACACAGAGGTGATACACTCCTGTCAATGAATGCTTTTCATATTCATTATTCCTAATAAGCATTTCTTCCACATGCAGATCAGTATATCTCATAGACTAATGATGAGAGTTTACACTGATCTTCATTTTGTAAACCAGCTGTGTTTATTGCTTTCACTGAAATTTTAGGAATTCCAAGATGCATGACATCCAGACCAGTGTCAAGTAGCTTTCCTCTTTGTTATAGTTCATGCTGGTATATATCTTATATGCATTAATTGGGTATTGTATACAATTTATCACTTTAGTTTATCTTTTGATAATAATGTTATTGAATAGTTCCCATATTCTCTAAGATTTTGTCTGTGTACATGGAACACGTACATGGCTGGTTAGACTTTATATTTCCTGCAGTCATACCCATCAAGCTTGCAGAATTGTTGGGGATGAATTTTCCAAGTAACTGAACATTAACTTTGTGTAAAACTTTACTTGTTTTAAAAGCAACAAATTCTCATAATAAATAAATTAGAAAATTCAAAAATTATGAAAAAGAAAAAAAATCATAATCACATGACCCAGAACTAAAGCAGTTTGTTTAATTATAGTCCACAAATGTACATCCTCTTATTCAGTTAGAATTATATTCTTGTAATTTTCCCATTTCATTTTTATGACTATACTTTCTTATTATAAGGTTATTAATTATATAGTCAATTTTCTATATTATACATTTAGCTGTTATTACATGATTTCTTCCATGATAATAAAGTTTCAATTAAGACTGTTTTCTCAAGTTGTTGGAAATGATAAACATCCCAATTGAAAAATAGATCAAACTTCTATTTCTGATTAAGATGGAATCACTTGTGGCAGCCCAATGCTTCTACTGAAAATAATTATAATTAGTGAATAAAAACCAAAATATTTCTCTAAAGTATCAGAAATCTGCTGAAGCAAAAATGACTAGAGGCTCCAAGATTTCAGAACAGCGGAGGATATGGAAGGTTGAAATGACGCTGTGTATCTGCTTTTTCCCTGGAACCTTTGCCAATACTGGATGCAGTGAAAGAGGCTGAGTTTTGAGAATTTTCCTGGGCAGAGGGTCATCGTTTGAGACACAGATGCAAGCAGAGGTTTTGCTGATCTCCTAGGGCTTCAAATTAAAACCTAATCAAGATCCCAGTGAGAAGGGGGAAACAGAGAGAGAACTGAGGCTGAAACATGGCTGATTTTCCCTTCAAAAATTTGCTAATTTCTGAAACTGCATTGGACTAAAAAGTTAAGAAAAAAGGCTCTGAAAATCAGAATATAATTTTAACAGTCTTGTTATGCAGAAGACAAAAACATTTGCATCCAAGACCTTCCTGAGATAGTGTCTTGGGAAGCTCATCATGTTTTAAGTTAAAAATTCCTAGAAGGTTGCTCTCTGAGAACTGGGAAAAACAGAGATAGATGGACGCCTAACAGTGCTGTGGCCCCAGCTAAATTCAGCTAAAAGTCCCTGATTACATTAGAGGTGACCAGGTCATCTATTTGACTAACAGAGAAAAGAGTGAACCCTTTCATGCAAAACTCCACAATTTTTAATCTACAGTGTCCAATATTCAGGAAAATTTATTATGCAAGGATAGGAATAAATGACCAATAGCCAATCAACAAATCTATGATAAAAATAGAAATATAGGTGACCCAGATATTGAAACTAGCAGACAAGATTTTTAAAATAATAATGATCAATATGTTCAAGAAAATATAGGAAGGTAGGAAAAAATAGAGAAAAACATGAAAAGATGGAGAAGTTCACCAGAGAATTGGAATCTATGAGAAAGAATCCACTGGGAATTCCAGAACTTAAAAATATAACTGAAATTAATTTTAATAATAAATTTAACTTAACACATTATATGCAAAATATTATCAAATGCACATGTAACATTTGACAAAAATCTATCACATGCTGGATTATAAAGCAAGTCACAACAAGTTTGAAATGTTTGGAATCATTCAGAGCATATTCTCAGGCAGTTGTGGAATTAAGTCAGAAATGAATAACTATTGTGGTGATCATTTCATAATGTATAAAAGTATTGAATCACTATGTGGTACACATGAAACGAATATAATATTGCTTGTTAATTATAACTCAATTTAAAAAATAGAAAGCAGAGGGGCTTCCCTGGTGGCGCAGTGGTTGAGAGTCCGCCTGCCGATGCAGGGGACATGGGTTCGTGCGCCGGTCCGGGAGGATCCCACATGCCGCGGAGCGGCTGGGCCCGTGAGCCATGGCCGCCGAGCCTGCGCGTCCAGAGCCTGTGCTCCACAACGGGAGAGGCCACAACAGTGAGAGGCCTGCATACCGCAAAAAAAAAAAAAAAAAAATAGAAAGCACAATATTCTCCCTGTTAGGAGATTAATCTATACTACTTAAGAATAAATCTACTTAAGAAGGTTGAATTATATTCACATAAATGATAAGCATATGTATATCAAAACCTGTGAGATGCAACTATGACATCTTTACAGTATCCATAAAACCTATTATGTCATGTACAAAATATATGAACTACAGCAAGTTGCAGATATTGGACAGCAGTCAGTGTGAGGCTGAGGTCCTTCAGAGAGAGGATACTTACAAAGGATGTCCTTCTTTTATACTGGTTTTCTTCCTAGGAAAATTTTCTGGGGTGTGGTGCATTTATCTAGAATGCAAACAAGAGCAGTAGTTTCACTGGACAGAAAAAGGCAGATATCAGAGTTGGGGATTACTAAGCTGGTTGTGATCTGGAAGACAGGGTACTTGAAAAGGAGGAGTCATGGATAGGGAAATCCAGAAGTTTCCACTGAGCTCCCTCTTGGGTGTCTTGACCAAATCCTGGATTCATTAGAGGGGCACAAGACTCATAAAAGCTAGGTAGAGAGTAACTGCTGGGCAGCAGCAAGCTGAGCAGAGAGCCTGGAACTTGTTTTGTATTATGGAAACTTGGGTGGTCAGGCCTAAATAGAGTAGAAAGTCTTTATGAACAAATCAAAGATTGAGTTGAGATATCAGGTTAAAGAGTGTATGGACTGAATTCTGTTCTCTCAGAATTCATATGTGGGAACCTTAACCCCCAGTGCGACTGCATGTAAAAATGGAATCTTTAAAGAGGTAATTAAGGTTAAATAAGTTCAGAGAGTTTGGGCTCTAATCCAATAGGACTGGTGTTCTTATAAGAAAGGGAAGAGGTAACCACAGATATCCACACACAGAGAAAAGGCCATGTGAGGACATGATGAGAAGGTGGCTATATGCAAATCAAGGAGAGAGACCTCAAGAGAATTTCATCCTGCTGAGACCTTGATCTTGGACTTCCAGCCTTCCGAATTGTGAGAAATTATATTTCTGTTGCTTCAGCCACTCAGTATGTGGGATTTTGCTAAGGCAGCCCTAGCAAACTCATACAAAAAGTAAAGCTAGCTGCACGTTAGGATTGAGGGCTACAATCTAGAAGTATGGGGGGAAAAAAGAAAAAACTGTAATAGACCTCTTTGAAGAAAGCCTAAAACCAGAGCATGACAGATCAACATATCCTATTGGACTTAACTGTCTGCCAACATAAAGCAGTATTTTTTGAGGAAAAATAATGTAACCCAGTGCCTCTTCAAGCTATTATCTGAATTTTTCAGAATGCAATAAAAAACACAATTATGTATGGAAAGAAGAAGGGGAAAGAACCATACAAAGAAAGAAGGAAAAGGACTCATCAAAATAAATGTGTTGAAAACTAAAACGTTTTAAAAACCTTAAAAGCAGTTAGAGAAAAACAATACATTCATAGAGGAAAATAACAACTGGGAAAAACCCACAGATTTCCCAAAAGAGGTATGGAAGTATAAAACAGTGGAACAAATCTTTAAAAAAAAAAACAGAAAGAAAAGAATATCAACCCAGATTTTGAAATTCATTGAAAATATCCTTTGGGCATGAATGGCAAAATAAAGACATCCTCAAATGAAAGAAAACAAGAAAATTCATTACTAGCAGTCTTGCTCTAATAGAAAAGTTAAAGGAAGTTCTTTAGGCTGATAGGAAATATCAGAGGAAAACTCGAAACTTTAGAAAGTAAGGAAGAGCAACAGAAATAGTAAATATCTGGACAAATACAAAAGACTCTTCTCTCCTCTTAAGTCTGGTTATAGATATATGACTGTTAAAAACGAGACTTCTAACATTTTCTCGTGTGTTTTTTGATGTACATAAATGTAACACATTTAGCAACTATAACATAAATGTCAGTTGGCATTTATGCTTATAGGATTTCAAGGTTTCTATGTCTTCATTGAGGTAGTGCATTATTTCCCCTAGCAACCAATAATAAAAATAATACAAAGGGATATTGCTAGAAGAACAATAGACAGGTTAAAATAGAATAGCAAAATATTCTAAGTAATCCAAAGCAGGGTAGGCAAGGGGAAACAATGGAACAAAAAAGAAGAAACAAATAGAAAAAGAAAATAAATTGGTGCATCTAAATTCAACCATATTAATAATTATGTTAAATGTTAATTGTTCAAACACTCCATTTAAAAGCTGAGTAACAAGGAAGATCCTACTAGAGGCTAAATACAAAGGTAGAAATATATTGAAAGTAAAAGATGAAAAAAGATCTACCACACAAAAGTAAGCAAAAGAATGCTATAGTGTCTATAAAATGAACTTTAAGACAAAGAGAATTTACTGAGATAAAGAGGAACATTTCATAAAGATAAAAAAGATTAGGGTTGAATGAGTGATACACCTTTCTTCTGTCTGATTGGCAAAGAGGGAAATTTGGAAGGCGGAGTAGGGAAGAAAGCTCTCCTTTTAGACAACAATCATAATATGGGGTTATAACATTTTTTAAAGAACATGTATGGACATTGATTATATGGAAAGCAACTTCCTTAAACTGAACAGTACCCTTGGAAAGTCAGTGTGTACCACTAGGAATAAAAGTATATGGATGTAACCTTAAAATGATTGATTGTGCATGTGATTATGGAATATTTATAATACCCACATATAGCTATATAAAATACACAAAAATATGTAAAATGTAATCACTGAAATGAAGTTAGTAATAACAGGCATAATAACTAAAACAGTTTTACCATGCCAATATGCCACTACCAAATTTGCTAATTCTCCTTCGCTTATAATATTCAGTGTTGGTTAGAATGGAAAAATGAGAATAAAATTCACATTTATCATAACAGTTTTAGTGGTTAGTTTGCAATATATGGCAAGATCCTGAAAAACATTCCAAACTTTGTCTGTGTTGTGTAAAATGTTTTTGAAGGGCATATTTCTTTTTTTATTAAGCAGAGCATGGCAAACAGTCAAACCTTTCTATGATTACTCAGAGCAATAATTTAAATGTTAATGCACTTAAGAGGCCATGATAGTCTCCGGTGTCCTTGTTGTTCCCCTTGCCCCCATTTGAAATGATCCTGGTCTCTGAACGTCTAGCCGTAACCAAGCAAGAACTTATCAATATAGGTTACTTGAGTGCCTCTGCTTTCACGACACACACGCATGCATGCACGCACACGTGCAAAATTAAGATACCTATCTCGTTTCGTCACAGAGTCCCTGCTCTGGTAGAGATCACGAGACTTCCTTAGGACTTTTCTAACTTTATTTTTCCAGGACATATAATAAAATATTTTGTAAAACACTTCCAGACCAAAAAGAGTGAAAAATACTGAACAGGATGATTTTGCTGTGGAGTGGATTTCTGGGGTTGTTTAATGGATAGACGTCAATCAGAAAAGAGGTTTCTGAGTGATTTGCAAGTGACCTTGCCCTGTTTCATACTGTAAGCTCATAAAAGTAAATGAAGGCACAGAAAGTATAATATGAGGTTGGACATGCAAGAAATAAAAATCAAAGGATTGAAAGAGAGCAAAAGGTTTCAGGACATATTTTAGGAGATGAACACAGTGGTCTAAAATTAACAAAAGGAAATTCACTGCAGAGAAACATAAAGTCCTTCCCTTAGGTTAAAACAATGGTACGAACAAGTCCAGCTTGGGATGTCATAGATTCTGGACAGTGATCCCCTGTACCAGGCCTGCTCTGGCTGCACCCAGTCCTTGGGACATGAGTATTCATGGAACAAAATGATACACACTCCATTCGATCTGTTTAGGGAAATTTCCTTCCAGTGCCTTCCAGTGCCTTCAAGGGAAGATTGAATTTCCTAACTATTGCAAACTGCTGCTAATTCTATTCAGAGGTGAACATCAGTGACACCAGCTAATCTAATTCCCCACCGGCTTGGAAAGCTATCTTCATCCTAGTATGGACATGAAAATTAAGCCCCATTAGGTCTACTATACCTAGCAGACCTCTGATGCCACCTGGATCCTCTTCAGAGTCACTTAGTTGTGACTCTCGGCACTGCCATCCCCAGCTGCCACGTAATATTCAAACCCTCTGGTCACTTTGCTTCTCATTAATTGTCACCCTCTCACCATTCTGTGTACTCTTCTGGAATTTTTGGCTTAACACAATTAAACCCTCCTACATTATTATTTTTAATTAGTTTTAATTTTATTATTAAAATTCATTAATTTGTACCAATTTTTAGGAGACCTCTTCAGGCTGACATGTATCCATTAATTTCAAGTTTCATAATTCTCACTC
>NW_006783957.1:1988948-2044016 GCF_000442215.2 Lipotes vexillifer
TAACATTGTTCTTCATTAAGCATAAATTACTCTTACTTACCTGCACTGCTTAACTATCAATGTACTAAAGTGTGGCCAAAAACTAAATTTCAACTTTAGTAGATAGATTTACAGTAGCTGTTGCTCTAAATGAGGAGTATTCAACCAGCTTGTGCTTATTTAACTCAGTCTCTTTTATTTAAAACTAAAATCTGTTCTAGTTCCAGCAAAATTTAACAATAGGTCATCCATATGCCTTTTACTTAGAAACTTACATGAATTTCTTAATAAAATTTTGTCAGAAATGTGATTTCCCTAATTTGTTAAAAAGATTTTTAGGCTAGATTTAAAACTTTGAATCAATTTGCTTAATAGCCTAAGTACTAGTTCCTTCATCTATTTTTACTGTGCTCACTTCTGTATTTCTAAATGAGTTTCTCTGCTACTGATTCTTGGTTTATCCTATTTAGCTACCATCTACTGATTGCTTGTAATGATAATTGAGGGTTTAGTTCTCTTTAAGTCAATCATCCTTCAGTTTCACTCTCTTGGCCCAATCATTCCCTCATTTGTTCACCAGCTCGTCAATTATTTACTAAATACCATTTCAGCGACAGACCATGTTCAAGGCATTGAACATACAGCAATATTACTTACCTCATCACAGCAAACACAGAAATTCATTTTTCCATATTATACCAACAGATTGTGAGTGGTAAGGTCTCTGAGGAAAAATATTGAAGAAGATGGTGCTAGATATTTAAAGAGTGCTGCCTTTGATTTTCTAAGTAGACAATTATATTGTTAACAGATCATCAGGTTGGTGTCTTCCCTTTTGAAATCTCATACCTTTTTTTCCTTATCTCATTACACTGAATTTTAATAAGCGTAAAATTTTCCCATAAAGTATGATGTCCCATATAAGATTTTCCTATCAGATTTTACATTATGGGGTCAACGTTTTCTGAGTCCTTTTTTCCATGATTTCTCTTTGTGTAGAATGCCCTTCCTCAACTCAGTATCAGTCTCACCCAATTTGGTTGCCTCGACTGATAACTACACTTTGTTAGGGTCCAGGCTAAAGCTCTATTTTTATTTTTACTTTCAAAGTGTTTCTTGATTCTTCAGGAAAAGCCTACATTTTAACAAATTAGGAAATTTAACTAATTTGTCATATATACATTTACAATTTTTAGCAATATGTACTCACGTTTGTGTCCATGAAATCTCAAAATGTCCCAGAAATCAATAAATAACTTACCTTTACTTGTTGAGCATAGGTAACGAGGAACTTGCATACAACCTTGCACATGGGGAGTGAAGGATACATTACTCAGGGCAATGAGGCACGTGAATAATAGATTTACCACTTCAAGGTGAGCAGGGTTTTGAAACATGACCTTGGTTTGGGGGTCATTTTTGGTTTTTGTTTGTTTTTGCATTTCTCTTTTGAACTGGAAAAATAAAACCCTGGATTTTCAGAGTTGAAAGAGGAAAAAAAAAAGTCTATGCTTTATCTACTAACTCTCCTCACACTTTTTTCTACCAAATTGTTTTAAAGAAACTTCACTCTTCAAACCTTTGTCCTATCAGGTCCCTGTGAATGATCACGGGGTGAGGTAATACAGCTTAGACAGCCTGTAAGAGTGACTGCTTATAAGACTGACTGCTTGTAAGACTAACTTGTAGGTGAACTTGTTCAAGTGCTTTGCCCTGGGAGGGGTTTTGTTTCAAGGAAACATTGAAAACTGTCACGTCACTAACATGACCAGTGCCAGAGCATATTCACATTCTTTTGAAGATATTGGAGTCAGGCAACTGGTTGACAAAACTCCTGTTTGTGAGCAAAGGGGAGTGTATTTATGACATCCAAATGCATAGTTGTGTCAATGTAAGAGGATGAATTTGTAAAGCTATCCCTTATCTCAGTAAGAAATATTATCTGGAAGCCTGACCCCATGTGTGGATGCAGTTTTTAACACTAATTCTCTGTGATTTGGAGAATCGGTTTTGCAACCTTCACCAATATAAAATATGAGCCGCCAGCCTTGAAATATTATAAGCTGCTATAATAAACACCATATGGGTTACCAAGATGATTTAGAAGAACAAACTTGTGTTTCACGTATACAATCCTGGAAGTTAGATTTCCCTTTGAGCTAATAAATTTTTCCAATGCCTTTCTGACAACTGATAGACCAGTACCCGCCCCCACAAATTAATTTTACTGAATGTAAATTATACCTTAATAGAAAAATATAGTTAAATATATCTGAGAAAATATCAATATTCACAACATATTAATAAAATCATAGCTTATATTTAGGGATTTTCCAATATTTATTAGGCTCCTCCCTACTCCCATTGTACAATGTATTTTTTTTTTTTGCTGGTGATCAAAGTCCGTGGACTCTGCCAGGAGAGTGACTCCTTGGAGTGGGTGAATAGTGTCCCCCAAATAGCAACTTCCACCTGGATGCTCAGAATATGACCTTATTTGGAAATGGAGTCTTTGCAGATATCAACAATGAACTTAAGATGAGGTCAGACTGGGTTAGGGTGGGCCCTAAATCCAATGCTGGGTCCTTACTAGAGGAAAGGACACACACACACACACACACACACACAAGGAAGAAGGCTATGGGAAGACAGAGGCAGAGATTTGAGGTGCAGCTACAAGCTAAGGATGGCACGGAGGCACCAGAAGCTAGGAAGAGGCAAGGATAGATTCTTCCCTAGAACCTTCAAAAGGGGCAGAGCCCTGCTGACAGCTTGATTTCAGGCTTCTAGACTCCAGAACTGTGAGAGGATACATTTCTGTTGTTTCTAAGCGCCCCTGTATGTGGTAATTTGTGTTAATGCAAGCCTAGGAAATGAATACACTTCTCTTCTTGGCCAAAGGACCAGTAGGACAGCAACAGCTGGTGTGTCCCTGGTGGCAGTATCCCTTCTCTGGGGACCAGGGCTTCAAAACCTGCAGAATGCAGCACTGCAAGGACAGAAAGCACAGTTTGTGAAATGAGACCCTGCTGTTTTTACCCCTTGATTCCTGACCTGTGTATTCTTCTTCTCAGAGACACATCGATATTGAAAGGCCTTTGACTCAAAGCGTACGCTGTGTCCTGGGAGAATAGCATCCATTCTTTGGGCATGCCGCCTCTGAGCTGGCACCCTAGCTATGCCTTTAGCAGCCCAGCCCAGCACTTTCTCGGACTAGCCACCTCTGAGTGGTGAGGAATGTGAAGTGAACAGTTGGCCCCATGGAAATGGGCCTCTTCCTGCATCTCCTGTGCAGTAAAGTGGACCCCCTAGTGGGACACTATATTATGTGGGATCATAGGCTGCCACTGTGGTCCTGGCTAAGGCTCAGTGAGGGGGGCAACAAAATAGGGGAAACGAAGCATTTACATTAAAATATTCTTTTTCATTACTAATTAGTTAATTTAAATAATAATATAATTTTTATAAAAGGTATGTTTTCACTAACATTTGACAACAGATGTAAAACATATATATTATGACTTTAGCTATCATTATATGGTGTCTATGTTTACTCCCCCATCTTTTTAGTGCCCAATATTAGAACTATCATTATCTTTATTATAATAAGCATTACTCAAGAGTTTTATCTGATTACAGCATGTAAGGTATACCCTAGTGTATGCTTGTGATATGAAATTTGTTTTAATTCAAATCAATCAACATTTATTAAGTAACAATGGTACTGAGGGGGTGTCCCTTTGAAATGTTCCATCACAGAAGAAAATTTTTTAAAGTTGTATTAGTTATCTTTTTCTGTGTAACAAATTGTCACAGCATTCTGTGGCTTAAAACAATAGTAATCCTTTCTTTAAAAATTTTATTTATTTAATTAATTTATTTTTGGCTGCATTGGGTCTTCTTTGCTGCATGCGGGCTTTCTCTAGTTGCGGCGAGCGGGGGCTACTCTTCGTTGCGGTGCACGGGCTTCTCATTGCAGTGGCTTCTCTTGTTGTGGAGCATGGGCCCTAGGCTTGCGGGCTTCAGTAGTTGTGGCACACAGGTTCAGTAGTTGTGGCGCATGGGCTTAGTTGCTCCGTGGCATGTGGGATCTTCCAGGACCAGGGCTCAAATCCCTGTCCCCTGCATTGGCAGGTGGATTCTTAACCACTGCACCACCAGGGAAGTCCTAGTAATCCTTTACTGACCTGTCAGTTTCTGCAGGTGAGGAATTGAAGGGGACTCGGTGAGGACAGCTGTCCTGTGCTCCATACACGGGGCCTCTGATGGAAGATGAGCTCGGACAACTTGAGGCTAATCCACCCATGAATCTGGGTTTGTTGCTGGCTGTTGGCTGAAAGCTTAGCTGTCACCTTCAGCTGGGACACCTTCATGTGGTTTCCCCGTGTGGACTGGGCTTCCTCACAAGATGATGGCTGGTTCCCTGTGCGAAGAGAGTGAGAATGAGAGAGAATGAAAGAGAAAGAGTGAGAGAACCAGGAAAAAGCTGTGTTCTTTGAATGACCTTGCCTCAGAAAGTCAATGGCATCACTTCAGCTTTATTCCATTGGTCAGTTGGGGCCAGAATCCCCCCCATCCCAGTTTCAGGGGGAGGAGACAGACCACCCTTGTCTGTGGGAAGAGTGCCTGTCCCACTGGAAGAAGAGGTGAGGGATAGGATAAAATACATTCCCACAGGGATGAAAGAACCCACATCAGTGTGTGTTTTGTGTGCCTGATACTGTATGAATGTTTTAATCACATTTGTCATGGAATCCTGACATCACTTCCATGAGACAAATAATGTCTCTCTTTTTTTTTTACACTGTATTTAGGCAAAATCACGTCAGTGTATAATTATATAAAAATATTGGATGTTGCCAAATATTTTACACTCCATGTCTTTTTACCCAAGGCTGATAACAGGGAACCATTAGACCCTCACTCCTCCCATTTCTTGTTCACACCATAAGAGGACAAGACACAGACAGTGCAAGTGTGTTTCTGATAAATCATTAACTTTTTTGTGCTAGACTGCTTTTTTTATTAAATTCAATATTTGTGTATGTGTTGTGTTCATTTTTTTTGGGAAAGGAAACGGGGGTTGAATCAGAAATCACATTTTTTTCAGGGATGCCATTAAGCAGAAGACTTTTTTTTTTTTTTTTTTTTTTGCGGTACGCGGGCCTCTCACTGTTGTGGCCTCTCCCATTGCGGAGCACAGGCTCCGGACACGCAGGCCCAGCAGCCATGGCTCACGGGCCCAGCCGCTCCACGGCATGTGGGATCCTCCCGGACCTGGGCACGAACCCGTGTCCTCTGCATCGGCAGGCGGACTCTCAACCACTGTGCCACCAGGGAAGACCCTAAACAGAAGACTTTTTAATCTGAGTCTGATTAAAATGTTTGTTGCCTAAAGGAAATGAGTTTTTATTTCACATGATTATCACAGAAAGTCTTACCTTAAAAAGATATCATAAATCATTTGAATAAACTCCGTCATTTTGCATGTGAAGCCTAAAGAAGATAAGTTATTTGGCCAAGGTCGCAAGAGTTAGGATGAAACATTAGACCCAAGGTTATGCTTTAATTATAACTTATTTTTAATTAAAAAAACTTTAGAGAAATGAAATTATGCTTTAAGATATCACACTGATATTGACATGCCTCCTATTATTTGCTAGATTCATCATTGAGTGATAGCGGACACTTGTTGAAAAACATTATACAACATCAGTCAAAATGATTATGCAAAATTTTAAAATGTGGTGATAATTGCAGAAGGTTACTATGAAAAAGTATTTGCTGTTAATATTGTAAATTTCAGCCTGACATTTGATGCATCAACATTGTATTTTACAACCAGAATGCCACTCGAAGTTCTATATATAGTAAGTAGTCTAAATTTGCTGGAAAAAGGGAAGCACATGCATACACAAGTATTTCTGAATGTTGTTGGCAGCTTTACCAGAGCAAGTTTGTCTTTTAATTTTTGATTATTAAACAGCAGTTGAGTAGACATTTTCTCTGTATCAGACATGATTTATCTTTGCAAACATAATTTTCTTCCACAAGACAAAGGAACTACTAATGGTCATTTTTATTGAGCATAGTAAAAAAAAGTAAAATTGATTACAGTTGTGAACAATAAGTAGTATACAAAACAGTCAAATATGTATATATTTCACACATAAGAAAAAATAGGGGACATTAGTGGATTTTACTGACAACTTCATAAAATAGCAGCCTTCCAAGACTGACATATTATTTATCTTAAAAATTCAAAATAAATATTAGTGATGGAAATACTCTTTGTCTTATTTATTTTGTATGATTGACAAATAAAAATTCTAGGATGTATTTATTGTGAAATGATTACCATAATAAACTTAATTAACATACCCATCACCTCACATAATTACTTTCTTCTGTGTGTGGTGAGAACACTTAACATCTACTGTCTCAGCAAATTTCAAGTACACAATACAGCAGTATTAACTATACTCACCATGTTGTACATTATTAGATCCATAGAACTTATTCATCTTATAAATGAAAATTTGTACCCTCTGACCAATATCTCCCCATTTCTTCCACCCCTCAGCCCCTGACAACCACTGTTCTACTCTATGGTTCTGTGAGTTTGACTTTTCTAGGTTTCATATATTAGTGAGATTATTCACTTATATGTTTGCTTATATATTTGAGTATTTGCTTTCTGTGTTTGGATTATTTCACTGAGCATACTATTCTGCAGGTTCATCCATGTTGTCAAAAATGGCAGGATTTCCTTTTTATGGCTGAATAATGGTCTACTGATTCCATTGTGTGTGTGTGTGTGTGTGTGTGTGTGTGTGTGTGTGTGTATTACATTTTCTTTATCCATTCATCTGCTAAATAGACCCTTAGGTTGTTTCCATATCTTGGCTGTAGTGAATAATGTTACAATGAACACGGGAGTGCAGGTATCTCTTTGAGATACTTATTTCATTTCCTTTGGATATATACCCAGAAGTGGGCTTGTTGAATTATATAGTAGTTCTATTTTCAATTTTTTGAGGAAATTCTGTCCTGCAGTCCATAGAGGCTGTGCCAGTTACATTTCCACAATAGTGTCCAAGGGTTCCCTTTTCCTTACACCCTTGCCTACACTTGTTATCATTTATCTTTTTGATAATAGCCATCCTAACAGGTGATATCTCATAGTGTTTTTTATTTGCTTTTTCTTTATGATTAGTGACGTTGAGCACTTTTTCATATGACATTTTTAGAAAAATACCTATTCGGGTCCTTTACTTATTTTTCAATCAGGATACTTTTTTTTGTTTTTTTTTTTTGCTATTGAGTTTTGTGAGTTCCTTACATATTTTGTATATTAACCTCTTCTCAGATATATGGTTTGTGAATATTTTTTCCCCATTTTGTAGGCTGCCTTTTCATTCTGTTGATTGTTACTTTTGTTGTGCAGAAACGTTTTAGTTTGATAAAGTCCCAATACTCTCTCTCCTAAACATACTCAAGCATATACGAAAGGAGATTTTTTTCAACTCTATCTCATGATCTGTTAGAAATAAGTTTATATTATTTTAATTAAACTATGACTAAAATCCTGCTTTTAAAAATTGGAATAGATTACCAGGAATGCTGATGTTCATTTATGAATTGATGTATCAGCATACATGGAAGTCTCAATCAGATAACCAGCACACAGAATGTGCAGAATGTGTCGTTAGAATATAGTGTTTAGCCTCAATATTATGTAATCAATAAAGTTGAAAACTCACAACCTGAGTTCATGTATAATTACACAAAACTGCTTGGGTTTGCTATGGACTAAATTGTGCCTCCCGCCGCACCACTTCAATTCACATGTCGAAGCCTTAACCCCCACATGATATTTGGAGATTAGAGCTTTAGGGAGGCAATTAAGGTTAAATGAGGTCATAAGGGTGGGGCCCTAATCTGATGGGATTGGTGTCCTTATAAGAGGAGGAGGTGAAACCAGAGAACTCTCTGTCTCTCTGTCTCTTTCTCTCTCCCCCTCTCCTGTCTCGTGTGTGTGCTCACGAACTGAAGAAAGACCATGAGAAGACACAGCAAGAAAGTGTCCATCTGTAAGCCAGGAAGAGAGGTCTTACCAGAAACTGACTCTGCTAGACCATCACCTGGGACTTGCAGCCACATGAACTGTGAGAGAATGAATTTCTGTTCTTTAGGTTACCCAGACTCTGGGCTCTTGTTATGGCAGCCCAAGCAGACTAATACAGATTTCTCAACAGACTAGACAGAATAACTGCATTATTGCACCAATAATCTCTTATTTATGAGAGAAATATCAGTCTTTTTTTAAAGTACAATTTTTTCATCCTTAGAGTTCATAAATCCCATTCACATATTATGTAACAATAACTAGAAAAATATGGGTGGTTGAAACAGGAAAATAGCGTTAAAGTGGATGGTGAACAGAAATAGTGGATGGTGTGTTTTACAGCACACCATAGGAGAGAGGAAGCTGGGTTAAAATCATCAGAGACTTGGATTTGCATTTTTAACTAACAAGTAAGTGAAGGGATATAAAAGAGAGGCTTATCATTAAAAATCCTGCCTATCCTTGCTGGAAAGTCACATTGAATAACATTGTTATATAATTTAGGTATTGATCTGCTATCCGATGTAGTAAAGTTACTAGCATATTAACTCACCTTATTAATTCCTCATCCATGATCTAACCATTTTCCACTCTTCAGGAGTAGCTCATCCTCAGCAGATTCTAAGTGAGGCCAATGGTGGATGAACTCGGATTGAGGCGTGTTCTCCCTCCCTCAGCTTTGCTGCACCACTTTGCCTGCTCTGGAGATCATGGAATCTGATATTCTTCTCATCCATTCTACACCATTAAGTGGCAGGCTGGTCTTTCTCAGCTGACTGAAGCATGTGAGCAGGCTAAAGCAAACAATGGCATAATTGTTGATTAATACTAAGATACATATAAGAGAATGAGGAAGACTTCAATATCTCAAAGTCGTATTTTCATTAGAATAGGTAATAAATAGAATCTAGGGTTGGGATATTGTTTAGGTGACAGAGTAAAGTTAGAAATATTTTTTAAAATGTCACAAACTATAAATGCTATGTCTCTATGTGTAAAGAAACCTAAAATAAACACATTTTCTGTTAAATTATGAGGCTATGTTTATATTTAATTTCCATTTAAGGATTTCTCTTCTATTCCTTTCATCTCATAAAACAAACAACCCATCACCTCCACAGGTACCACCCCCAACACACAGGGAATGCACACACGTGCACACACACACACACACACACACACACACACACACTTCTTGTATGTGATATGTGGTCACAGACTTACCATAGGCCTACTAGGACTCTAGGTAAGAGGACCAATTTTGGGGTCTCCAAAAGGATGAAAATACATGGCCACACAAAAACTTGTATATAAATATTCATAGCAGCATTATTCATAATAGGTAAAAAGTGGGAACAACCCAAATGGCCATTAGCTGACAAACAAAATGCAGTACAATTGACCCTTGAACAACAGGTCTGAACTGTGCAGGTCCACTTACACACAGATTTTTTCCATAGTAAGTACTACAGTAACTACACAATCCAAGATCCTACTTTGTTTATTGGTGTCTATATCCTTTCCATATAAATAGGCTTGGGGAATAAGGGTTTCAAGAGGACCCAAACTTTACATTATGAACAATCTGAAAGATAATACTTTTCATTCATATATTCGATCTTGATTTTGATATGAAATGAAAATTAGGTTAGATCACATTTAGTAATTAAAAAATTATTGTATGAGGAGATATCTCTAAAAATAGACTTAAATATGCTTTTGAGTTAGAAGATAAAAATCCAACCAGTTAAAGAAAAGCTGTTGAGTTTCAGGATTTTTTTATTCTATAAATTACCACAAAAAGCAACATAATCAAAAGGAACACTGGAACAAATTACAAATGAGTTAGTATTGTATTTGGCTCTCAATTCTATAGCAAATATGATTCCTAATAGCAAAAGAAATATTTGACACAGACTTATTTTTTTCTGACACAGACTTTTGTTATGAACATGGATACTAAACCAAGGTCTATAAAACTATAACAGCTTTTAAATAGATTTTTTTCACATGAAATTACTTTCAGCTTTTATTCAGTTTTATGGATCCAATACACATTGATAAAAGAAGCCACAATAATTGAAAATGAGTACTTAGTGATACAGCATCTTTCACAAGATATTTTGCAACCTTTAATACCAGTGAACAATAAATGATAAAAATTTATACTTATATCATGCCCACTGGATAACTACCAAGTCAGGGAGGGGAGAGGGAACGCTGTATTGATATAAAAGGAAGGCTTCAGGTGTGCTCTGATTGCAGGTGTAGACATGGAGAAGCTGGAGGTGAGCTAGCTAAAAGTAACTGGCCTGACTTAGAAGTGGTGACAGAAAACAGGGAAGCTGGCAATTACTGAACAAGTCCTTAATGTTTTGGGCTGATTGCTTTAGAGGTTGTGGTTTGGTTTCCTGGGTTGATAGTTACAGGGGATGTGGGTCAGCGTTCTGTTGTTATATATGGTCTAGTCATTGTCTATTTGTATATTCAAACATTCATTTGTATATTCAAGTCTTAATCCCCCCTCCTGCTCGAGAGAAGTTGAACAGTTCAGGGAAGGCTAAATTTCTAGATCTTTATGGCTTGGGGGGTGGTCCATATTTCTCCTTAGTCAACTGTATTTAGAGATCTTCTTGACCTTTTTGTTGTTGTGTCATCACGGAGATTACCTGGCAAGAGAGCAACTGCACAGAAGATTTAAGATTCTGGGATAGAATGCATCAGACCAGCGTCAGGACCACTATCACACATACACACACACACACACACACACACACACACACACACACACACACACACCAAGAACAAATAACATTCCCTGTAAGATGCTTTGGCACCAGTAACCCCAACTGCCCAAATCGGGCCAAGAAAACAAACCCCATAGGGCATGGGAATCAAGCTTAGAGAGCCAAGTAGTTTTTTCCTTAAGGCAATGTATAGCCTGTTATACCTCACCTGTTTCATTGATCCAAATACAATACAAAATATTAGCAATGGCACAGACACCACCACGACTTGCCAACAAGAAATCTAGAGCAAAGTAACTGTTCATCATGACTTTTGCCAACATGTTGAGACTGATCTGCATTCGATTTATGGCAAAATGTTATCATTAATTATATTTGTCAAAGTTAGCGATCAATTTATTACAGTCTTTTCTGTTTGTATAATTCCCTTCCTTTGGGAGCACTGCTCGAATTGTTTGCAGAAACAATGAGTCAGTATTTCTCCCAGGTAGATTGCCTGCATAGTCAAGAATGGCCTTGTTTTGAAGCTCATGTCTTGTTTTGAATCTCCTGCCTTTGTTATTTGTGGGATTAGTATCTTTGTGTACAGACAAATTTTGAAATACTATCCTGAAGTTCAGGAAGCTTTAGTCTGAGACAAACAGGTCCATGTATCTTGATCACAAAGGAAGGTAATACTTGGTCGGGGTACATGGAGATGGAGGAGAAAAGATACTTATTATTACAACATAAGGTCAGAACCAAGGTCTTACATTATCTGGGCTACATATTTGGATCTCTATCAGTGTCTTCTAGGTGGCAAATAATTAGCTTATTGTCCTATGAAGGTTGTTGAATTCAAATTTAGAATTACCTAGGGTCTGACAAACAGATTGTAACAATTGGCTTTTCTTCTGGTTATAGATGGATTTGTTTAAGGTCATTTGCCCATGGAGGGGCAAGTGGAAACACCATCAGCTGTAATTCTCTATGGTTTCATTTGATGAGACCAGAGTTGCCCAGAAGCAATTTATCAGGGGGGTCTGGTGATGGACAACTGATCCAGCAGTCTGTAAGAATGAGGGCATTGGATTTCTGAGAATCCTTAGCATGGGACCTTCTCTTGGAATAGTCTTTGAATTGTGTGGAATTCTGAATTGATTCTTTAATTGTGAAATGTCAACCTAAGGATTGACTCCCTGAAATTTCACTGCTGTACTTGTTAACAGTAAGATAACAATAAGATATTTGTTGTTAACTGATAAGATACAATAGCTAAAATATACTCAAATCCCCTGGAGAGTGGGAGGTGGATAAAATCCATTTGATGGTGTTCAAAGGTCAGTTCAAAAGCACTTCTCTGATGTGTCTTCTAGTGTATGAAATCTTCTGGTTGAACATTATGAAGAGATTGTTCAGGAAGATGTTATGGGAAGCTGAGGTTAACCTGTTGGTGATAGGACTGGCTATAGTACATGAGTCCCTTGCAACATTTTGCCATGTCTTCATGCAGCAGGGAAGAGTCTAGTAAGAAGTTGAAATTCCTACAGGCACCAGTCTTCCAGCTACCAGTTCATAGGAAGATAATGGATATGTCTCTGAGGGAAGGAACCATATGGCCATAAGGGCTAGTGGGAGGTCCTTTGGAAAAAGGAGCTTCAGGGTTTCTGAAAGTTTGCTAATTCTAATGTAAGGATGTCATTTGTTCTTTCAACCTTCCCAGAAGATTGTAGGTAATAATGGCAGTGTGGTATTTGAGTAAGTGTTCATGCCTTACAGAGGTTTTCGTTTTGTTTTGTTTTGTTTCTGTTTTTGTTTTTTGTAATGCATCCTGTAAAGTTAGTATAGTCTCAGTCTCTTCATAAAAAGTTGGTATGCTCCTGGTTGGAAACAAAATCAAGTAGCTTTCTGGCAACTGTAACTGCTGTAGATCTTCAGAAATGAAAATTTTCAACCCATCCTGAAAATATACATATACAATTACTGAACAATGACCCTGAATAAAAATCCACCTCAAGGTGTTAGAGGGACCTTAGAAGCTTTGGTTCATGACTGTGTGTCACCTTTACACTTATGCTGTTGACAGTTGACATAAGCCATGAAAATATGTCAGCTATCTGTTTAAACTTTCTCCACTAAGGTTGATTGAAGAAAGTAATCAATTTATATGTATCATGACAAGAAGTTTCATGGAGAAATTTAGCTAATCTCCGTTTAAAATCATCTGGTACCACCAAGAGTCTATTTTGGGAGTGAGATTACCAGAGTGAAGGGTACAACCAGATTGTTTCATTCTTCCTTTTCAAAATCAGAGACTAAACATTGTATTCTATAATGGTCTCTTTGAATCTCTCCAGAGATTTATCTTTTTAAGGTTTAGATAGAATTGTAACTGGTTAAGCTTACCTGTTTTACTGGACAATTTATTTTAGTTTCCATATTATTATTATTTTTTATATGGGCTTAAAGCTTTACAAGAGCCATCTCTCTAGAAGTAGGAGTACAACTAAAAGTTTCTTGACTTGTAGTCCATTTTTGTTTCCAGTGAGTGTTCCAGTTAATGAGAAAACTTCTTGTTTCCAAAGCATCCCAAAGTCATGTACTACTCCAAAAGCATGCCTGCTATCAATATGTATATGCACTCTGAACTTTGGCCTATTGAAAATTTCTAGCAAGTTCAATAAGTTCTTCCATCTGGGCAGATTTTATCACAGGTAGAGGACTGTATCTAAAGGAGAGGGTTTTTTTTTAAAGATTTTTTTTTTTGATGTGGACCATTTTTAAAGTCTTTACTGAATTTGTTACAATATTGCTTCTGTTTTATGTTTTGGTTTTTTGGCTGCAAGGCATGTGGGATCTTAGCTCCGCAACCAGGGATCGAACATGCACCCTCTGCAATGGAAGATGAAGTCTTAACCACTGGACCACCAGGGAAGTCCCTAAAGGAGAATTTAAATTAGTGGTAGCATATATTTTGATAACCTTCAGACTCAGTTTTGAAGTAGGACACACCAACAAGTAATATTAGGTCAGTGTTCTCAGTGGGAGCCTCTGATACATCTAAGTGGGGTACCAAAAGTTTCCTAACCCACATAAGATAATCCCAAGGTCCCTCTTCTTCAGATTAGGGGTTTGAGAATGGTGGGACTCAGGATGTTGTAGTGGTGAATAGTAATATAAGAGGAAGAAAGTAACAGAATCTCACAGCATCAATTAGCTGGCTGTGGTGTGGCTACCGACTGAGAATCAGGAGGTGAAGTACAGAGCCTAGAGCTAGTTTAGGACAAGTATTGACGAGTTTTTAGTGGTAGCTATTGCCCTAAGATGGGTGTGAGGGGCAGTTGAGGATAAGCCTTTGCAACTGGGTAAAAGGTGAGACTATATGTAGTAAGTGATGAATTTTTGATCATTCCCATAAACCATCAAAAGGGCAGAAAGTGTTGCCCAAATCTCTCATGCACAGGTAGACAAAAATAAATAAATAAATACATAAAAATAGAAAGTATTTTGTAGCTAAGGAAGCTTTTAAAGAAACTTCCTAAGGTTCTAGAAGACCTGTTCATATTTGGGTTCCCAAAGCCATGGGTCTCTTACTGAGGCAATTAATAAAGGAGAGCTGCAGTCTCAGAGAAATTTGGCTGCCAGGGGCTGCAACACACAATTAAACCTAGAAATCTCAACTGTTGTTATGTAAGAGCGCTAAGATAAGTGTGGATAGTCTTTAGTCTGTCGAGAGAGAATATTTTTTTTATTCCGTAGATATAGGTCATGGCCTAAATAATGGACTGTGTTTTGGTAAAATTGTAATTTATCTTCTGCAACTTTATGTCTTTTTTTCTTCTAACCTTGAGAACAAGAAAATGGGATCCTTTTAATAGATTTCCTTGTTCTTTCAACACAGTAGGAGATACTTATTGTATCAGAACTGAATCACAAAGGAAATTTAGGTCTTTTAAGTCTTGATCGAGGGCCTCAGAAAAATAGGAGGGGCCTTCAGTGAATCCCTAGAACATGTGTCCAGGTATATTTTTATCCTCCCCAGGTAAAGGCATAAAGCTCTTGACTACCTTAGTCTACAGGCACACTGAAAAAGGCACATTCTATTACAATGAAATAAGTGGCTCCAGAGGAATTGAAGACAGGACAATATTTGGGATAGGTATCACTGGGAATTGAGGGATAACAATTTTGTTTATGGTCCTGATTGAACAAATCAGTATCTTCAGTGGTTTTTTTTGGTTTGTTTGTTTGTTTGTTTTACTGGCAGGACAATCTTTATTCCAGTATCTCTTCTGTGACAATATTTACAGGCATCCTGAGAATAGTTGAGGACCCCAACGCAAAGAGCAGATTTCAGACCTGGTGTTGACATACCATGTCGATGCAGACTTGACAAGCTATGAGAGGCAAGGCACAAGGGGATGCCATGGGTCCTGCACCTGTTTGAAGGCTGGGGTCTGAGGATGAGCAGTGCAGAAGTTTTCTCCAGGAAGAATGGAAATAAATGAAGCTCCACCCAAATGAGAAAAACAGAAGCTGTTTTCTCAGAGGTTGCTGAAGCAAAGGGGGTTGGCCACCATCACTTGCATTTGGCAGAGACTCAAAGGCAGGCAGGGGAGTGGGCAAGGTTTATAGTGTAAAAGGAGAAGACTTCACATGTGCTCTAACTAGATGCTGTTGGCGTGGGGAAGCTGAAGACAGGTAACTAGAAGTGTGGCATCTCATATGATTGCTTAGAGGAACATATTTGGCTTTCTTTAGTTGGCCCTGCTTCCTAACAGGGACAAAAATGAATAAAGCAGGCAGTCATTGACCAAGTCCTGATCTTTCTGTGTCTAAAGCTTACAGAGGTTGGTGTGTGGATTCCTGAGCTGGTTGCTGCCGGGGTGGTGATTCAGACTTACATTGTTATACATGGTCTGACTAGCGTTCATTTGTATATTTAGCCTCTTATTCACCATTAGCAGTAATATTATCAGCAAGCTATTATGTTGAAAAGAAAGGAATTTTGTTGTGCAGAAATAAGCAAAGATGGGAGCAGAAACTTATGGAGCACATAATCCCCTCCTCTTAATTTGCCTTATAAAAATATGCATAAGGATGCATATCTTACTAACCTTCATTCTTGAGTGTCCCATCTGAAATTGCCCTCTTTTCCAGACTAGGTTTCTTTTTTTGTATGTCTGATTCCTCTTCTCACAAACCTTTCAGTCATTCAGTTCCCAAAACATTGATTCCCACCCTTACCTCCAATATCTCATCATCAGCGTCTGGGTGCAGCTAAATCTACCTTTAACATTTATCTTGAGACTATTTCTTTCTCTTTCCTTTCACTGACACTTAATTTGGGCTCCCATTATATCTCAAATAGTGTAGTGCTTTCTCACATTCCAGACATGCTCAGCCTGATTCAACATAATCATTGCTGTCAGGTTAATTTTCCTTAAGGCTACACCTGACCATTTAACTCTGCTGTTGAAAAACTTCACTTTGATTTTACAGAGGAAAGCCCAAACTACTCAACCATGTGGCACACTATACTCTTCATCATCATTTCTGATACTCCCTTTTCCAATTTATGAACTCCTATAACTCTTAATTGGGGCCTAGCATGTTATTTAATAATCTCAGCTCCACATCACACATATCTATGTACACGTCCAAAGTGTCAATTGACAGAAAGATTTATCAGTAGCACATCCAAGTCTGACTCAGTTTTCTTCTTTTCAGAATTTAGAATAATGGACAGCATTTATTAAACAATGAAATTGAATAATTGAGTCGATAAACATGTAATATCATAAAAATGCAATGAGAGTGGCAAAATATAAACTTTGATAAATGCTATGACTGTGGCAAAGTTAGATGCTCTAGTATCATAGTGATTAATTTCTATAGTGAATACGCTAAACAGAGTTTGGATCTGAGGTGAATCTTGAATGAACTATAGGATTTTCTCCACAGGAATAAGGGAAAACACCATGCTAGTGACTGGGAATAACTTCAGGAAATTTTTCATATCAGTTACAGTGATCTTTTTCAGTGATCAGTTACAGTTACATCTTTTTTAAAAAAAATTATTGAAATATAGTTGATTTACAACGTTGTGTTTAATTTCTGCTGTACAGCAAAGTGACTCAGTTATACATACATCTATTCTTTTTCATATTCTTTTCCATTATGTCTTATTACAGGATATTGACTATAGTTCCCTGTGCTATACAGTAGGACCTTGTTGTTTATCCATCCTATTTATGCTAGTTTGCATCTGTTAATCCCAAACTCCCAGTCTTTACAGTGAGAACCTTAATCTAGTTAGATAATAGAGAATCTTGAGAATCATTGAATGAATCCTTATTTTCCCCCATCCCTTCGCTTCCTTCTAAAGTATTGAAATGGATACAGGAAAAAACAATGCTGCAGATAAGAAACTAGAAATTAACTGGCACAATAATACGAACATGTGATTTAAATTTAAATATTTTGCACTGTGATAAACATTAGTAATTAAAGTTGTAAAAAATAGCTTTACCTCTGCAGTGACAGAAAGAGAATAAAGCAGGATCTAAGACATATGTTTCTTCTTGACCTGACTTCAAGAATAAACACTTGGGGGATGAAGGGAAGATGGCGGAAGAGTAAGACACGGAGACCACCTTCTTCCCCACAGATACACCAGAAATACATCTACACGTGGAACAACTCCTACAGAACAGCTACTGAACGCTGGCAGAAGACCTCAGACCTCCCAAAAGGCAAGAAACTCCCCTCGTACCTGGGTAGGGCAAAAGAAAAAACATAAAAAACAGAGACAAAAGAATAGGGACGGGACCTGCACCAGTGGGAGGGAGCTGTGAAGGAGGAAAGGTTTCCACACACTAGGAAGCCCCTTCGCGGGCAGAGACTGCAGGTGGTGGAGGGGGAAAGCTTCGAAGCCGCGAAGGAAAGCACAGCAACAGGGGTGTGGAGGGCAAAGCGGAGAGATTCCCGCACAGAGGATCAGGGCCAACCGGCACTCACCAGCCCAAGAGGCTTGTCTGCTCACTTGCCAGGGCGGGCGGGGCTGGGAGCTGAGGCTCCAGCTTCGGTTGGAGCGCAGGGAGAGGACTGGGGTTGGTGGCATGAGCACAGCCTGCAGGGGGTTAGTGCGCCACGGCTAGCCGGGAGAGAGTCCGGGGGAAAGTCTGGACCTGCCGAAGAGGCAAGAGACTTTTTCTTCCCTCTTTGTTTCCTGGTGCGCGAGGAGGGCGCGCCTCAGGCTGGTGCAACGTTGCGCTGGCCTCTGCTGCCGCAGGCTCGCCCTGCACTCCGCGCCCCTCCCTCCCCCTGGCCTGAGTGAGCCAGAGCAACCGAATCAGTGCTCCTTTAACCCTGTCCTGTCCGAGCGGAAAAACAGACGCCCTCCAGCGACCTACACGCAGAGGCGGGGCCAAATTCAAATCTGAGCCCCGGGAGCTGTGAGAACAAAGAAGAGAAAGGGAAATCTCTCCCAGCAGCCTCAGAAGCAGCGGATGAAATCTCCACAATCAACTCGATGTACCCTGCATCTGTGGAATACATGAATAGGCAACGAATCATCCCAAATTGAGGAGGTGGACTTTGAGAACAAGATTTATAATTTTTTCCCCTTTTCCTCTTTTTGTGAGTGTGTATGTGTATGCTTCTGTATGAGATTTTGTCTGTATAGCTTTGCTTCCACCATTTGTCCTAAGGTTCTATCCGTCCTTTTTTTTTTTCTTAATAATTATTTTTTAATTTAATAACTTTACTATATTTTACTCTTTTATTTTACTTTATCTTCTTTCTTTCTTCCTTCCTTCCTTCCTCCCACCGTCCTCCCTCCCTCCCTCCCTCCCTCCTTCCTTTTTTTCTTCTTTGTTCCTTCCTTCCTTCCTTCCTTCCTTCCTTCCTTCCTTCCTTTTTCTTTCTTTCTTCCTACTTCTACTAATTCTTTCTCTCTACTTTTCTCCCTTTTATTCTGAGCAGTGTGGAGGAAAGGCTCTTGGTGCTGCAGCCAGGAGTCAGTGCTGTGCCTCCGAGGTGGAAGAGCCAACTTCAGGACACTGGGCCACAAGAGACCTCCCAGCTCCACATAATATCAAACGGCGAAAATCTCCCAGAGATCTCCATTTCAATGCCAGCACCCAACTTCACTCAACGACCAGCAAGCTACAGTGCTGGACACCCTATGCCAAACAACTAGCAAAACAGGAACACAACCCCACCCATTAGCAGAGAGGCTGTCTAAAATCATAAAAGTCCACAGACACCTCAAAACACACCACCAGATGTGGACCTGCCCACCAGAGAGACAAGATCCAGCCTTATCCACCAGAACACAAGCACTAGTTCCCACCACTAGAAAGCCTACACAACCCACTGAACCAACCTTAGCCACTGGGGACAGACACCAAAAACAACGGGAACTACGAACCTGCAGCCTGCAAAAAGGAGACCCCAAACACAGTAAGATAAGCAAAATGAGAAGACAGAAAAACACACCGCAGATGAAGGAGCAAGATAAAAACCCACCAGACCTAACAAATGAAGAGGAAATAGGCAGTCTACCTGAAAAAGAATTCAGAATAATGATAGTAAAGATGATCCAAAATCTTGGAAATAGAATAGACAAAATGCAAGAAACATTTAACAAGGACTTAGAAGAACTAAAGATGAAACAAGCAACAATGCACAACACAATAAATGAAATGAAAAATAATCTAGGTAGGATCAATAGCAGAATAACTGAGACAGAAGAACGGGTAAGTGACCTGGAAGATAAAATAGTGGAAATACCTACTGCAGAGCAGAATAAAGAAAAAAGAATGAAAAGAACTGAGGGCAGTCTCAGAGACCTCTGGGAAAACATTAAACATACCAACATTCGAATTATAGGGGTTCCAGAAGAAGAAGAGAAAAAGAAAGGGACTGAGAAAATATTTGAAGAGATTGTAGTTGAAAACTTCCCTAATATGGGAAAGGATATATTTAATCAAGTCCAGGAAGCACAGAGAGTCCCATATAGGATAAATCTAAGGAGATATATGCCACACACATATTAATCAAACTGTCAAAAATTAAATACAAAGAAAGCATATTAAAAGCAGCAAGGGAAAAACAACAAATAACACACAAGGGAATCCCCATAAGGTTAACAGCTGATCTCTCAGCAGAAACTCTACAAGCCAGAAGGGAGTGGCAGGACATACTGAAAGTGATGAAGGAGAAAAACCTGCAACCAAGATTACTCTACCCAGCAAGGATCTCATTCAGATTTGATGGAGAAATTAAAACCTTTACAGACAAGCAAAAGCTGAGAGAGTTCAGCACCACCAAACCAGCTTTACAACAAATGCTAAAGGAACTTCTCTAGGCAAGAAACACAAGAGAAGGAAAAGACCTACAATAATGAACCCAAAACAATTTAGAAAATGGGAATAGGAACATACATATAGAAAATTACCTTAAATGTAAATGGACTAAATGCTACCATCAAAAGACACAGATTGGCTGAATGGATACAAAAAGAATACCCATATATATGCTGTCTACAAGAGACCCACTTCAGATCTAGGGACACATACAGACTGAATGTAAGGGATGGAAAAAGATATTCCTTGCAAATGGAAACCAAAAGAAAGCTGGAGTAGCAAATCTCATATCAGACAAAACAGACTTTAAAATAAAGACTATTTCAAGAGACAAAGATGGTCACTACATAATGATCAAGGGATCAATCCAAGAAGAAGATATAACAATTGTAAATATTTATGCACCCAACATAGGAGCACCTCAATACATAAGGCAAATACTAACAGCCATAAAAGGGGAAATCGACAGCAACACAATCATAGTAGGGGACTTTAACACACCACTTTCACCAATGGACAGATCATCCAAAATGAAAATAAATAAGGAAACACAAGCTTTAAATGATACATTAAACAAGATGGACTTAATTGATATTTATAGGACGTTCCATCCAAAAACAACAGAATACACATTTTGCTCAAGTGCTCTTGGAACATTCTCCACGATAGTTCATATCTTGGGTCACAAATCAAGCTTTGGTAAATTTAAGAAAATTGAAATTGTATCAAGTATCTTTTCCGACCACAATGCCATGAGACTAGATATCAATTAAAAGAAAAGATCTGTAAAAAATACAAACACATGGAGGCTAAACAATACACTACTTAATAACGAAGTGATCACTGAAGAAATCGAAGAGGAAATTAAAAAATACCTAGAAACAAATGACAATGGAGACACAACGACACAAAACCTATGGGATGCAGCAAAAGCAGTTCTAAGGAGGAAGTTTATAGCAATACAAGCCCACCTTAAGAAACAGGAAACATCTCGAATAAACAACCTAAACTTGCACCTCAAGCAATTAGAGAAAGAGGAACAAAAAAGCCCCAAAGCTAGCAGAAGGAAAGAAATTATAAAAATCAGATCAGAAATAAATGTAAAAGAAATGAAGGAAACAATAGCAAAGATCAATAAAACTAAAAGCTGGTTCTTTGAGAAGATAAACAAAATAGATAAACCATTAGCCAGACTCATCAAGAAAAAAAGGGAGAAGACTCAAATCAATAGAATCAGAAATGAAAAAGGAGAAGTAACAACTGACACTGCAGAAATAAAAAAGATCATGAGGGATTACTACAAGCAACTCTATGCCAATAAAATGGACAACCTGGAAGAAATGGACAAATTGTTAGAAATGCACAAACTGCCAAGACTGAATCAGGAAGAAATAGAAAATATGAACAGACCAATCACAAGCACTGAAATTGAAACTGTGATTAAAAATCTTCCAACAAACAAAAGCCCAGGACCAGATGGCTTCACAGGCGAATTCTATCAAACATTTAGAGAAGAGCTAATGCCTGTCCTTCTCAAACTCTACGAAAATATAGCAGAGGGAGGAACACTCCCAAATTCATTCTACGAGGCCACCATCACCTTGATACCAAAACCAGACAAGGATGTCACAAAGAAAGAAAACTACAGGCCAATATCACTGATGAACATAGATGCAAAACTCCTCAACAAAATACTAGCAAACAGAATCCAACAGCCCATTAAAAAGATCATACACCATGATCAAGTGGGGTTTATTCCAAGAATGCAAGGATTCTTCAATATATGCAAATCAATCAATGTGATAAACCATATTAACAAATTGAAGGAGTAAAACCATATGATCATCTCAATAGATGCGGAGAAAGCTTTTGACAAAATTCAACACCCATTTATGATAAAAACCCTTCAGAAAGTAGGCATAGAGGGAACTTTCCTCAGCATAATAAAGGCCATATATGACAAATCCACAGCCAACATCATCCTCAATGGTGAAAAACTGAAAGCATTTCCTTTAAGATCAAGAACAAGACAAGGTTGCCCACTCTCACCTCTCTCATTCAACATAGTTTTGGAAGTTTTAGCCACAACAATCAGAGAAGAAAAGGAAATAAAAGGAATCCAAATCAGAAAAGAAGAAGTAAAGCTGTCACTGTTTGCAGATGACATGATACTATACATAGAGAATCCTAAAGATGCTACCAGGAAACTACTAGAGCTAATCAATGAATTTGGTAAAGTTGCAGGATACAAAATTAATGCACAGAAATCTCTGGCATTCCTATACACTGATGATGAAAAATCTGAAAGTGAAATCAAGAAAACACTCCCATTTACCATTGCAACAAAAAGAATAAAATATCTAGGAATAAACCTACCTAAGGAGACAAAAGACCTGTATGCAGAAAATTATAAGACACTGATGAAAGAAATTAAAGATGTTACAAATAGATGGAGAGATATACCATGTTCTTGGATTGGAGGAATCAACATTGTGAAAATGACTCTACTACCCAAAGCAATCTACAGATTCAATGCAATCCCTATCAAACTACCACTGGCATTTTTCACAGAACTAGAACAAAAAATTTCACAATTTGTATGGAAACACAAAAGACCCCGAATAGCCAAAGCAATCTTGAGAATGAAAAACGGAGCTGGAGAAATCAGGCTGCCTGACTTCAGACTATACTACAAAGCTACAGTAATCAAGAGAGTATGGTACTGGCACAGAAACAGAAAGATAGATCAATGGAATAAGATAGAAAGCCCAGAGATAAACCCACACACATATGGTCACTTTATCTTTGATAAAGGAGGCAGGAATGTACAGTGGAGAAAGGACAGACTCTTCAATAAGTGGTGCTGGGAAAACTGGACAGGTACACGTAAAAGTATGAAATTAGATCACTCCCTAACACCATACACAAAAATAAGCTCAAAATGGATTAAAGACCTCAATGTAAGGCCAGAAACTATCAAACTCTTAGAGGAAAACATAGGCAGAACACTCTATGACATAAATCACAGCAAGATCCTTTTTGACCCACCTCCTAGAGAAATGGAAATAGAAACAAAAATAAACAAATGGGACCTAATGAAACTTCAAAGCTTTTGCACAGCAGAGGAAACCATAAACAAGACCAAAGGACAACCCTCAGAATGGGAGAAAATATTTGCAAATGAAGCAACTGACAAAGGATTAATTTCCAAAATTTACAAGCAGCTCATGCAGCTCAATAACAAAAAAACAAACAACTGAATCCAAAAATGGGCAGAAGACCTAAATAGACATTTCTCCAAAGAAGATATACTGACTGCCAACCAACACATGAAAGAATGCTTAACATCATTAATCATTAGAGAAATGTAAATCAAAACTACAATGAGATATCATCTCACACCAGTCAGAATGGCTATCATCAAAAAATCTAGAAACAGTAAATGCTGGAGAGGGTGTGGAGAAAAGGGAACACATTCTTGGGAATGTGAATTGGTAAAGCCACTATGGAGAACAGTATGGAGGTTCCTTAAAAAACTACAAATAGAACTACTATATGACCCAGCAATCCCACTACTTGGCATATACCCTGAGAAAACCATAATTCAAAAAGAGTCATGTACCACAATGTTCATTGAAGCACTATTTACAATGGCCAGGACATGGAAGCAACCTAAGTGCCCATCTTCGTATGAATGGATAAAGTAAATGTGGCACATATATACAGTGGAATATTACTCAGCCATAAAAAGAAATGAAATTGAGCTATTTGTAATGAGGTGGATAGACCTAGAGTCTGTCATACAGAGTGAAGTAAGTCAGAAAGAGAAAGACAAATACAGTATGCTAACACATATATACGGAATTTAAGACAAAAAATATGTCATGGAGAACCTAGGAGTAAGATAGGAATAAAGACACAGACCTACAAGAGAACGGACCTGAGGATATGGGGAGGGGGAAGGGTGAGCTGTGACAAAGCGAGAGAGAGGCAATGACATATATACACTACGAAACATAAGGTAGATAGCTAGCGGGAAGCAGCCGCATAGCACAGGGAGATCAGCTCGGTGCTTTGTGACCGTCTAGAAGGGTGGGATAGGGAGGGAGAGAGACGCAAGAAGGAAGAGATATGGGAACATAAGTATATGTATAACTGATTCACTTTGTTTAAAGCAGATAGTAACACACCATTGTAAAGTAGTTATACCCCAATAAAGATGTTATAAAAAAAAAGGATAAACACTTGTTTACTGTGGAAAGTTTCGTAAGGAAGAGCTTTTTTTTTTTTTTTTTTTTTTTTTTTTTTGGGGTACGCGGGCCTCTCACTGTTGTGGCCTCTCCCGTTGCGGAGCACAGGCTACGGATGCGCAGGCTCAGCAGCCATGGCTCGTGGGCTTAGTTGCTCTGCGGCATGTGGGATCTTTGGGGACCGGGGCACGAACTCGTGTTCCTTGCATCGGCAGGCGGACTCTAAACCACTGCGCCACCAGGGAAGCCCAGATAGAGCTTCTAAGATATCACTTAGAGACTTTCTGATGAGATCTGTGTTTTACTTTGGCATAAACAAAATACATATGCACGATTGGTTCTATCTTTTTTCTTCTTTAATATATAGTAAGAGGGACATGTTTTAAAGAGTTCCTTAACTCTTTAACTAAACCTTAATTAACGAGACTACTTGTTTATAAAGCAAATGGGTAAGCTTGGTAGTACCATGAAGATAAGAGAATTTTTAGCCTTCCTAATAAACTTGCTTTCTCTCTTATGCTGGGAACCGTCGTTTACCGTGCCCTGTAATGATTTTGAACACTGCTAGCTGAAAGGAGAGAAGAGAGTCAGTTGGATTAATATCTGGAGAGGAAGCTCTTGGGTAAAAACAAACTGCATAGCTATGATATCTCGGATTGTTTTCCCATGGTGGGAATTTTTAACCAGTGGAATCATATTCCAGGAAATGTGGAAATGGCTATGACTCACGTGAACCCAGACAGCATTTACCCAGTTGACTCCATTTAATTTATGAGCATGTAGTCACTTTTCTTAGAGGTCAGAAGTTCTAAGTCATGGAACTTCACATCATTCTCACCTTGAACAGACATGTGGTTGCCAAGGGGGAGGAGGGATGGGGGAACGATAGATTGGGCGTTTGGGATTAGCAGATGCAAACTAGTATATACAGAATGGACAAATAACAAGATCCTATTGTATAGCATGGGGAGCTATATCCAATATCTTGTGGTAAACCATAATGGAAAAGAATATTAAAATAATGCATATATACATATAACTGAATCACTTTGCTGTACAGCAGAAATTAACACAACATTGTAAATCAACTACCTTCAATAAAAAAAATCATTCTCACCTTTGTCTCAAGGAGGGTCAACTGGTACAGCATACAGGAGGACAGAACAATCTTTAGGCCTTAGTCAACCAAAGGATACCATGTTATGTACCACCATACACCTATTGGCTTGAGAACTGTAGCTATGCATCCTTCCTAGAATGAATGTCTCCTTTTTCATAATAGCCTGGAACGGAGAGGTATACTGGTCTTAGGGATGCCTTTCCACCCTGCCCTGTATCAGAAAATGCATTGGTATAAATAAACTTGTCCAGCTCTATTTGAGATTCCCACAGAAAGGATAAAAGTCAGATGAAATATTCCTTTCTTAAATTAAATGTTCCCTGGCTATTCCAGCCAGGAGTGATTTAAGTGGCTATAACTGTCCAGCATGGTTTGCCCACTTAGAGGTCATTAATCACATTTCACCTTGAAGTCATTACCTGTGGGACCTTGTCACTAAATTTTTTGGCGGGTAGAATTCTGCTTATAACTCTGAGGCTACCACATCACCAGCCCCCAGTAGTGCTTTGCATGTGAGAGGCACTTGCATGGTGGATTTTTTTTTAAGGTGTATTTTTATTGTTTACAAAAGTAGTTTGAAATCCTTCAAGGGAAAATGTAAACTGTTGTCATTAATCGCTTCCTTCTACGTCTTATCTCCCTGAATACTAGATTGATAAATTTATTTTATTTATTGCTATTTTGATCTGGGATGATATCCCTGAAACCATATATAATTAGGCATTTACTTGGTTTTTATGTGTGGATTACCAAATCTTAATTCTTCTCAGTTCTTCCTCCACTCTAGAGAATACCATTTATATTGACATAATCAGTATATGTTTGATTATGCTTTATGACGTGCAATTTCAGAATGCCCTTGTTAATTTTACATATTTACTTGAATATTCTGAGGCCACCTGTCCTGAGTGCTCTATTTTTATTTCATGATGGGCCATTACTAAGCTGTCTTTACAGGGTGATGGCTATTCCCTTAAGGCTAAAGTGATGGGAGCTCATGTGTTTAAGGAGGTCCAAGATCATGAACAATCCTCAGAGGGAAAATAGGATAATGGACCAATAATGGCCTCTGATTGCGAAAATAGATTTTCACCATTTCATGAGATAAAAGGGAGTGTTGTTTAATTGCTGAAAATGTGTCCTATCCCTTCAGGAATTGGATTCAGAAGATATTACAGCTTTACACCTGGGAATCTAAATATGGTTTTGTACTGATTGCTCATTATTTTTAGATCTCTGTAACCTCCAGTCTTAATGTGCTACACTATGAATACTGTGATAATACCGTGAAACAATCCCATTACTTCCATTAATGTTATGCCAGTATTTAAGAATGGGGTCAGTATGTTTGATGCACTTAAAAGTTTACTTTAAAGAAAGGTCACATAGTTTGGTATGTGTAAAAAGGAGTTATCAAATAAATTGAGAGATGCAATATTTATTCTAATGGTCTTTGCTTCTATTATTATATGCAACCTTAATAAAACAATGATACAATGCACTGAAAGCAAATCTGGCAAATGAGGTTCTCCAACAATGGAGATGTTAAACAGAAAACTAATTTTACAGGCAGTGACAGTGTCTTATAGGTAGCTTAGAACTGAATTTCTTCTCAAGAGAGATCTAAGTTGTAATTCTTGCTTGAATCTTTAGTTATGGCTGACCTTTTCCTTCAATTTCTCCCTGTCTTATTTTTTCCATCTCTGACATTAGACAATCTATATCTTCTTTTCAAAGATGATTGTGAAGTACTTTGAAGTAAAACAAATACAAAAGGCAAATAGCATATGAGACAAATGATTATGACTATTCTCAATAATACTTATCAACCAATACTAAAATAACAAGTATTTCACTGGTAGCATTGAACAAGAAAGCAAACATTACACTAGAAATTTATTACATTTCAGTTTCTGTTAGTAGTTATCTGGGTACAAGTTCAAGTCATTTAATGTCTCTATGCTTCAGTTTTAATAAAATAACACTTTTAGATTATTTTGAAGGCAAAACTTATATTCATGAATCTATAAGTATTTGTGCAAGTATGTGTGAGTAGGTTTTAATAAAAAAAATCATAGCTGATAGCAAATAATGTAACTTGGTTACATCATTATCTGAAAGGACATTTCTTTAAAAATGTCATCCTGCTATTGAAATAAACAAGTAAAAAACTCTCTAAACAAATATCGGAGAAATTTTTCCCTTTGAAGGTAAAGAACATATTCTGTCTAAGGACCGTATTTAAAACGTTAGAAACATTTCAGCTGGATTTGGAGTCATTTCTGAAAAGTTATTCATGCATTTTACATATAGTTCTGGAACTTTTTTCAGTGTGTTATTTCCTCTTAACAGATATCATGGAATTAAATTCTTTTCCTGCAAATAATATTACAGGTGAAATTCCAATACTGCTAATGTTCACACATCTTTATAAATGAAACTATCAGGACTTAGATAATTCACAGAAAACCAAACAGTCCTAATCCATAATTTGTGTGACTACTGTTAATTTTATGAAGAACTGAGTCCACATAATACAAAATTTACACATGAAATATTTTTTTCCACATTGGAGTCCGAGTTTGCTTTATTTTGTTGATTTCACCTCTGACATCTCATTAGGTGGGAAAACAACCTTTATTTACCCCTCCTCCTTTAGTAATAAGGCAGTGCGTGGAGCTGTATGCCAAATTTCATTGACAGGAAAGGGGAAAATTGTTTAAAAACAGCTCTGGGGCAGAAGTGTCAGACACTTGCAAGAGCCTGATGCTATTTGGCACTCAGATTAAATTCTCTCACATGAAACCCTGTACAAGGAGGTTTTTTTTTTTTTTTTAAACATCTTTATTCGAGTATAACTACTTTACAATGGTGTGTTAGTTTCTGCTTTATAACAAAGTGAATCAGTTATACATATACATATGTCCCCATATCTCTTCCCTCTTGCGTCTCCCTCCCTCCCACCCTCCCTATCCCACCCCACTAGGTGGTCACAAAGCACCGAGCTGATCTCCCTGTGCTATGCGGCTGCTTCTCACTAGCTATCTATTTTACATTAGGTAGTGTATATATGTCCATGCCAGTCTCTCACTTTGTCCCAGCTTACCCTTCCCCCTCCCCATATCCTCAAGTCCATTCTCTAGTAGGTCTGCATCTTTACTCCCGTCTTGTCCCTAGGTTCTTCTGACCATTTTCTTTGGTTTAGATTCCATATATATGTGTTAGCATATGGTATTTGTTTTTCTCTTTCTGACTTACTTCACTCTGTATGATAGTCTCTAGGTCCATCCACCTCACTACAAATAACTCCGTTTCCTTTGTTTTTATGGCTGAGTAATATTCCATTGTGTATATGTGCCACATCTTCTTTATCCATTCATCCGATGATGGACACTTAGGTTGCTTCCATGTCCTGGCTATTGTAAATAATGCTGCAATGAACATTGTGGTACATGACTCTTTTTGAATTATGGTTTTCTCAGGGTATATGCCCAGTAGTGGGATTGCTGGGTGTTATGGTAGTTCTAGTTTTAGTTTCTTAAGGAACCTCCATACTGTTTTCTATAGTGGCTGAACCAATTCACATTCCCAACAGCAGTGCAAGAGTGTTCCCTTTTCTCCACACCCTCTCCAGCATTGTTTCTAGGTTTTTGGTGATGGCCATTCTGACTGGTGTGAGATGATATCTCATTGTAGTTTTGACTTGCATTTCTCTAATGATTAATGATGTTGAGCATTCTTTCATGTGTTTGTTGGCAATCTGAGAGGTTTGGTTTTGATAGCTTTCCTTCTACTGCTACTACTCAAAGGAAAGAAACAAATATGTAAATCTCACACCCAAGTTCTCAATAGAAAAACTCTCCACCTCCATTTCATTTCTTTTCACAAAAGAAGCATGAGGGAAAACACTAAAAAGCTGAGCTTTATACTTTTGTGGGTTGTTCTTTTATTTCTCCCAGTTCTTTTCTTGAAGGTTCATTTTAAAAATACCTTGTGACCACCTAGAGGGGTGGGATAGGGAGGGTGGGAGGGAGGGAGATGAAAGAGGGAAGAGATATGGGGATATATGTATATGTATAACTGATTCACTTTGTTATAAAGCAGAAACTAACACACCATTGTAAAGCAATTACACTCCAATAAAGATATTAAAAAAATAAAATAAAATAAAAAAATAAAAATACCTTGTGAGAAAAATATTTCTAAGTTTGGATTTGAATAAAATTATAGAGAACATTAACTGTATACTTGAAATGATGGAGACTTTTACACTTAAAATCTTTTTCAGATTGGCTTAAAATATGTACTTCCAAAGAGGCAAGAACATTTCTCTTTAGAGCATCCTTAGAGAAAACCATGGATTTAGACTGGCTTTTCACAGAGGAGAAAAGATCAATTAACTTGTAATCACTGAAGCAGCATAAGTTTGGGAAGGTTAAAGGAGGCACTCCTTTCTGTGTGTCAAAAAATTGATTCCTGTTTCTGAGTTGTAACAAAGGAACTCTTGATTTTCATAGATGCCTGTGGGTCACATAGAAATTGCCCATCCAAAGCAATCAGGCAGCGAAGAGGTGAATTCGAAGAGTGGTCTCAGGAATCTGAACACCAGTATCGTGTATTAGGACATAGGGGAACATGCCGCTCTGTTGCAGATAGCTAGTAAAATTTTAGTTATCATTTTACCATGTTTTATAGGTATTTTCCTTGATAACTTTTTACTATACTATTCTAGAGATGCTAATTTATTAAAAGTATCCTTTTCTCTAAATTAACCAACATTGAAAATCAACTATACTTCAATAAAAAATAAATAAATTTTAAGAAGTATCCTTCTCTGTAATGTCATCAAAGCATAATTTACTCCATGCTTTAAAAAACGTGAATAAACCTCTCTCCACAGAGCTTGTATTTCTCTTTACTTTATAATCTCTCAGCTCATTCATCAGAATCTTAGATGTGTTTACTTCTATACTGTTGTTATGCAAAAAGTGCTGTCATTAAAATAATAATACCTGTCCTTAGCTTTATTATACTATTTAATTTGATCAAGAAATAGAATATTGTGTTCTCTAATTAGAATTTTTAATGTCTTTGTAAATAATGTTATAGATTTAGTGTTTTATTTTTTAAAAATTCCAGGGTTAGTTGAAGATAATTCTGCACAGACATGAGAAGATTTAATGAATGGTCCATAAAATATATTAGATCATTGAGACAAACCATCATTTTTTAAGACAATGTGAATGAAATTTTTCTTCACATTCTTCATGTGAAGATTCATGAAAGATTCTTCACAAGATTTTTCAGGATTGAAGACTGAAAAAATTTCACAAGATTCAGTTTCTTCAGAATCACCTATAAGTATAAAATTCCATCACCTTTTAATATACCTTCCATCCGATTGTAATTGTTTTCAATTAATATTCTAGAAACCTGTAAGCTGCCTTTTGAATGAGTTCCATGTCATTTTGATGTTTGCACACTGTGGCCAACTCTATTGGATTGCACTACACAAGGGTAGGGGGGTTACTATTTTTAGATTCCTGGGATATGGATATTCTAATTTTAAGATTTATGATTCATAAAATTATCTTAGAATGTTTTTTTTTCACTGTCATCAGAAGGTGACAAGTATCAAATAGAATAGAATATGTCAGAGGTATCATCTTATCTCAAGAGAATGGTTTTTATTTATTTCCTTTTTTTAGAAATCCAAAATTATCTCTAAATTAAAAATCAAATGAAAGGACTGTAAAACCAATAAAGTTAATATAAACTGACTAGAATTGTTCACAAAGTATGAATCTTTGATGTGTACTTTGTTCTCACTATTATTTCGGGTTATTTGCGGAGGAAAAAAATAAATTGTTTAAGAAGAAATTTTATTTTTCATGGCTTCAAAAATAATATTCACAAGATTAGGAAAACTGAACATAAAAATAATTAGTAATGCCATTATGTCACTTGTCTATTTTTGAGTAAGAGCATTAGAGACTAATAAAATACTGTTCAAATTATCAAATTATTATCAATATATTATTTAGGGTAGAAGCACAGTAAGGCATCAAGGAGTCTTAAAAAAGTAATTTATGTAAATATAAAAGTCAATCAACCAAACTCTTTCTTGAACATTCACCATTATAAACATTTTTTGGAAGGGTTTTTTTAGAGACCTCATTTTTTGAGAGACTACTTTGTTCAAAAAACTCAAATGTGATAATGGTGAAGAGTGAATTTGTTATTTTCTAGAAACAAGAAAATCACTCTAACTATAAATGACTATTCTTTTCAAAGACATTCAAAATTGGTTTGAAACAGTTTCAGAATATCCTGTTTTGCATCATTAAATTTTTATGATCCCTTAGTGTAAAGAGCTGCATTAATATTCATGTGTGTGAATAAATGTATGTACATACAAACTTTACTTTCTAGTTTACTCGACATTTTAGTGTAAATACATTAATTTTGTTTTTAATAGAGCTATAAGTGTGTAAACCTGTAAAAACCCCATTTCTAATAAAAGAGTTCCTGAATTTTTATTAAGACATATAAATGGGAGGCATCACTGGTCTAGAAGCACATAAATATTATTGTTGTTTTTGTCTTTATAGTTCATTTGCTTCTGTTTCTATTGTTCTTTATTGTTTATGATTAGCCATTCAACTAGGGTATCCATTTCTCTTTTGCTAATTTGGATGGGAAATTTTGCAAGAGAAAGCAGCAACAGAGGCTGAGGAACGATTTTCTCGGAGAGATCCCCTAGATAAATAGTTCGCAGACCTCAGCAAGTCCTGGTGGTGAAGGTGCCTCAAGGGATTTTATCTGCCCTTCATCTCCTCCAAAACCTCCTGTAGCTGAACTTGGTGCTCTAAATATTTCAATCATCCAGAAGGGGGAGAAAATGAATATGGTTGGCAATTTTGGGATGGACTTTATTTTAGATATTTTAATTCTATAATAAACTATTTTAATTTCAAGTTGACTTTTGACCTAAGAATGTCACAGTTCTGTATGGAGGTGCATGAGTTCTTCCTGCAACAAAATATTGCTCTACAAATAAACACACCTTGGTTTCAAGGAAATGTAAAAAAAAATACATATTTAAATAAATTATTAAATTTAAAAATCAACGGTGACTCTAAAATGATGTATTTAAAAAGTTATGCTCAGCAGAGGTGGAGAATTTCTTGCTTGCTTTCAACAGAAAGTACTCCAAAAATTTTTGGGGTGAAGTGACATTACCCATCCAAAATATTGTCCCCGTTAAAGTGGCCAATTTTGAACCCTGTGTTTTTATCCAGTGGTTAAAATCTCTCTTTGTATGTTTTCCCTGCAAATTGTCTCTAAAGCCTAAATACTTAGGCCTGATGAAATTTTGCTCATTAAATGGAAAATTCAATTTGGAAATAGCAGTTCTTCAGAGAGAAGGTTGTGAAACCCTATGGGGCAGTAGCCAAGGTACCAACTGTGAAATCCTGTTTGAGTTTTGTTTAAAAAAAAGAAAAAAGAAAAAACAAACAAACAAAAAGATTTAAAAAGAAGGAGGACAGAATTGTGGACACTCCAGTTGTGTGCTGGAGTTAAAGCTAACATCACAAGAGATGTCAGTATAATCAGTCTGATCGGGAAAATTCAGGAATATGGGCATGAAGGTCAATTGAAATTAGTGCCAGTGGGGTTGCCTGTCAGTTAACAATCTACAGAGTCTTTGGGCTGCTTTAAAAGCCCTTGAGCCATGCCACCTGTAGATTAAATAACACACTGTATATTTAAATCTGTGTATTAAGTACATTTTAGACAATATATTATCTAATTTGTTACCCTTGGAATACTACTCTTTTTGATGTTGGAACATCCTTGATTTTTGAAGAACAATCAATATGCTTAAAATGTTTGGCTATTAGCACCACAGTACTTAAAAACCAGCTCCAGATGGGCAGTGTGATTTTTAAATAGACATTTTCTAATTCTCCATAATAGTATAAATTTTGATGTTATAGTCATCTTTATTTATACCTGGAATTTATCATTTCTTCCATGGAGGTTTATACATCATTTAAGATTCACACCTAGGTAACTTCTATTTTCTGTTGCCGTCAGAATGGGATTTTTATTTTATTGAATAAATTTGCTAATTGTTATAGTTGTTTCATCTAAAGCTACCTATTTTATATTGATCTTGTAACCAGCAACATTGTTGAAATTTATGATTAATTCAGTTTGTCTGTAATACTCTCCTAAACAGTATTTTCTCTTAACAGTGATAGTTTCAGTTTTTGTTTCCAATCTCAAATATTTTATCATTTTTTGTCTTATTGTATAAGATAGTCTTTACTGTGTTTTTATGCTGATACTCTCAGCCAGAGTGGTTACCTTTGTTTTGTTCCTAACTTTAAAACAAATGTTTCAATATTTTTCTCATTAAGTATGGTGTTGGATGTAGATTTTTATTGAATACACATCATTGTAAGAAAGTTTCTTAGCTTCTTTGTTTGCAACTTATCTTAAAGATGTGTTGAATATTTCCAAGAGATTTCCCTACCTCTCATGGGGGTTTTATTATTACCATTTTCATGAGTTATTTTCTATTTAATGTGTTAATATGATGAATTGCATTAATAGATTGCCAAATGTTTAGCTACCTCTGCTTTCTTGGAATAAATTTTAGCTTGTTTTATGAATCTTTTAATGCATTGCTGGATTTCGCTTCCTGCTTTTAATATATATTTCTTGAATATATGTGTATGTAAGATACTGACTATGATATGTGAATTTGTTCTCTTTTGAGAAAATTCTTGATTTGTTATCTTTTCTCTATTATTATTTTATTTCAAAGAAACAACCACTGGATTTTTGTATTGTTCTTTCTGAACATTTTTGTTTTGCTACTATTTTCTGTTTTAATCTTTACTAATTCATTCATATGCTTTTCACAGGTTTAGTTTGTGGTTCTAGTTCTAACTTTTAAATTACTTGCCTAAATTATTTTAATTCAGTTTTTTTCACAGGTTTAGTTTGTGTTTCCAGTTCTAACTTTTAAATTTCATGCCTAAGCTATTTTAATTCACTTTTTTTCACAGGATAGTTTGTGGTTCTAGTTCTAACATTTTAAATTACATGCCTAAATTATTTTAATTTACTTTTGCCAAATGATGAATGCATTTTTGGCCTTGAATATTCCTCTGAGCACTGCTTTGTTGACATACAATAATTTCTAAGAGATAATGTCTTCATCATTATTTTCTATATCTTATTGAATTGTGGCTTGATTTCCTTTTGGTCTTAGAGTTCCTTGATCATCATTTAAAAAACATCTCTAAGTGGTACAGTAAGTCATGTTTCATATTTTTCTTAGTTTTCTGCTTTATTGAAGAATACCATGAAGTTTTAGTTTTGGCTAATGGTAAGGTTTTCAAATGTTTCATGGGTAATTGCTAAGAAGTTGTACAGATAAATACAAATAGAGTAGTTCATATAAATGCATCAATAAGATTTGCCTAATTAATTATTTTACATGGCTTATATGTTTTCCCCCCCATTTAATCTGGGCTAATAGAAATGATATGTTCCTTACTTCTTTGTTACCTTCTTTTTATACTTCCTAAAATTTCTACTTCATGAAAAATAATGTCATCCAGTTTAATAAATAATACTCATTTCTGTTAGATTTGCATTGTAGAGCTTCATAGTTATTGTAAATTTAATTTCCATGTTGTTTAATGCCTTTGTGTTACATATAACCTCAGCTAATATGCCCACCCTTACTTTTGTAGGAAAAGAAAGGGTTATTCCAGGAATATTATAGTCTTCTTTATCTACAGACACATTCCTCAACATATCATCTCTGGGTATAGGAATGTAATCCAGAAAAAGAAGAGGTCTTCTTGGCTCAGTGTGGAATATGTTAATCCTCCCTCTATGTGTGAGTCTGTGTGTGTCCCTTTATTAATTAATTGAATCTATATCCCTTAGTTGTTAAGAATATTCTATAAGTGAAACAATTTTAAATGTAATTAAAAATCTCTCACTTAGTACTATGCCCTTATAGCCAGGTGAACACACACGATCTATCAGAGAATTGATGTCCAGGCTGGGATTGTCCATAAGAAGGAAGTTTCAGACACATTTTTTGTTTGTTATTGCAGTGTTTCTGAAAATAGATTTTTTTAAAACATATACCATCCTACACTTCTGTCTGTAGCTATATCCACTAGTCATGATGCCAGATTTCAGTGTTTGGCATTATAAAAAGTGCATGTGTTTATTTTTATAAACCCTTATCAAACTACCGTATATAAAAATCTAAAGTTATATACAGCCTGGTTCTTATTGTTAATTTAAAAAGCAAAACCTGTATTTTAGAGTTGATGTAAATTGACAGTTAAAAGCAAAGCATTTCTTCAGTTTTAAAAAATTATTATCATATGGATTATCACCCCAAAGGCCTGGGTTACTGCTGCCAACCTTGGCTAAATGCATTATATTTAACAATTGTTTTAACCTGACTGAGCCTGAAAGAAGAAAAATAGCTTAAAAGAAATTTATCTGAATGAGACTCCTTATGTTTCAGCAGCGCACATCAAGTCTTAGGTCACTTTTAATATCTGGTTATTTAAAATGCCCCCAAGTAAACTTCATTCTTGCATTTGACTCTGGATACGAAGGTTCAACTCTATTAGATGTGCTATTAGTCTTTTTTTTACTTTGAGAAACAGGAGCGAGTAATTAGCCCTTCTGGACATGCGGGTAGGTGGAGGTGGGAAATGGGAGAAGGTATTTCAGGGCGTCGGGCTGGGATTAGGTGATGTGCCTTGCTGGGGGCCAGACTCACTGATGGGAAGATGGTCAGCCAAGGGAGCTTCTGAGGGGAGAGCTGGTCCTGGGCCATGGCCAGTCCGAGCTCAAGAGGGCCTCCAAGAAGACAGGAGAGAAGGGAATCAGCAGGGGCATCTGCCAGTGTCCTAGGGCACAGCCTGGCTTGCACCTGTGCCTGAACATCACCCCTCCTTCCTCCCCACCTCCATCCTCCCCACAAGGTAGTCACAGGCACTTCAGGGAAGTGAAGAGGAAAGGAAAATGATCAAGCCTCAGAGAGAGGAAGGATGGCCAATCTCGGCCCCTCCTAGTGTCGACTGAAAAAAATGCACAAGATGAGAGTTGGAGCTAAGTTTTATTTGGGGCAAAACGAGGACTGTAGCCCGGGAATCCAATTTCATTCTTTTGCATGTGGATATCCAGTTTTCCCAACATGCTGTGTTAAAGAGACTATCCTTTCCTCATTGTGCATTCTTGGCACCTCTGTCAAATCCTTGGTTCTTGAAGGGAAACTTGGCTGGTATAAATTTTTTGGCTTATACTTTCTTTTATTGAGTTTTGTAAAGAAACTGCTCCATTGTTGCCTTGTTCTGTGTGTTGTTTGTGAAAAAACTGATGTCTTTTGCCCATGTAAGTTATCTTTGCACCTGGAAGCCTTGAAGATTTCATTTTAGAATCTTACAGTTTTATTAGGAGATGTCTCAGAGTTAACTTTTCTGGATTACTGGGTAGGTTATTTCAGTATTTAGATTCTAATTTTTTTTTTTTTGGAAAATTTTCTTGGCTCATGTTTCAATATTAGTCTGTTCAATTGTTTTGTGTTTCTTCCCAGAGACATCGATGATATGAATATTATTCCTTTCTTGCTTTCCACTTTGCCACCACTTCCCATTGTGACTTTTTTTACTTCCTTTCTTAAAATCTCATTTTCATTCTTCTTGTCATTTTACAGTGCTGCTTTTTTTTTTTTTTTTTGCGGTACTCGGGCCTCTCACTGTTGTGGCCTCTCCCGTTGCGGAGCACACGCTCCAGACGTGCAGGCTCAGCGGCCATGGCTCACAGGCCCAGCCGCTCCGCGGCATGCGGGATCTTTCTGGACCGGGGCACGAACCTGCATCCCCTGCATCGGCAGGCGGACTCTCAACCACTGTGCCACCAGGGAAGCTCTACAGGGCTTCTTCAGTGGTCCTCATATTTTACTGAAGTCAATTTTGCCTTGTCAATTAAACCTTTTGGTCTAGGCTTCATTTCCAAGATTATTCTATCTTTTTTGTTTGTTTGTTTCCTTCCTACATAAATCAACTCTTCATTTCTTCCCTTTTCAAAAAGAATTCTGTTCTTAGTTTTATATGTTGTGATTCATGGTATTTTCCCCATCCTCAAATGTTTGTTTGTATATATTTATTTAGGTTTAGAATATTACCTTAAAGTTTCTTCTGCCTCATGGTTCCTTTTTCGCAGAAGAATTTTCTTCAGTTGAAGCAAGTAGAAGCAGGGGACAAGTGGGACTGATTTGGATTAAGTGATTGATGGTGCCTACAAGAAAGTTGCTGTAACCACATAGGGAGCCTATGGAGACTCCATCCTCCTCGCTCCAAATAGAGCTGCTTAGAGGTGCTGTGAAAATTATCTACAGTCAGAATCTATTTCTCCATATTCCAATTCACTTCTTCTTGCTTCCTACACCACGTTGGAATAGCTTTTAAAAAAATTTATTTTACTGAAGTATAGTTAATTTACAATGTTGTGTTAGTTTCTGGGGTACAGCAAAGTGATTCAGATATTTCTCTATATGTATATATATTCTGTTCCATATTCTCTTCCGTTATGGTTTATCACAGGGTATTGAATATAGTTTCCTGTGCTATACAGTAGGACCTTGTTGTTTATCCATTCTATACATAATAGTTTGCATCTGCTAATCCCAAACTCCCAAATCTTCCCTCCTTTACCCTCTTCCCCCTTGGAAACCACAAGTCTGTTCTCTATGTCTGTGAGTTTGTTTCTGTTTTGTAGATAAATTGTGTCATATTTTAGATTCAAGATATAAAATATCATCTGGTATTTGTCTTTTTCTTTCTGACTTACTTCACTTAGTGTCATAATTTCTAGATCTATCCATGTTGCTGCCAGTGGCATTATTTTATTCTTTTTTATGGCTGAGTAGTATGGAATAGCTTTTTATTTTTATTTTTTAACATCTTTATCAGAGTATAATTGCTTTACAATGTTGTGTTAGTCTCTGCTGTGTAACAACATGAATCAGCTATACATATACATATATCCCCATATCCCCTCCATCTTGCATCTCCCTCCCACCCTCCTTATCCCACCCCTCTAGGTGGTCACAAAGCACTGAGCTGATCTCCCTGTGCTATGCAGCCTTTTTTTTTTTTTTTTTTCTGTACGTGGGCCTCTCACTGTTGTGGCCTCTCCCGTTGCGGAGCACAGGCTCCGGATGCGCAGGCTCAGAGGCCGTGGCTCACAGGCCCAGCCGCTCCGCAGCATGTGGGATCTTCCCAGACCGGGACACGAACCCACATCCCCTGCATTGGCAGGCAGACTCTCAATCACTGCACCACCAGGAAAGCCCGCTGCTATGCGGCGATTTCCCACTAGCTATCTATTTTACATTTGGTAGTGTATATATGTCAATGCCACTCTCTCACTTCGTCTCAGCTTACCCTTCCCCCTTCCTGTGTCCTCAAGTCCATTCTCTACATCTGCATCTTTTGCAATAGCTTTTTAAATAATTCACTTTGAGCTCTTTGATTATGCCTCTCATCATGCATAGCTCTGTCAGTTTTCACGGCCTTTGATTACTGAATGTCACAGCAGAGATGTTCTCAGTATGCATAGTTAGCTTTTTATATTTTGGTCTTTTTGTACAACAAAAACAACAATGAAGAAAAAACCAGAATCTGGGAGTGTAATTTGTGCTGCAATTTTGTTTGCTGGGCAAATCCATGCCAGCAGAAGCCAGATTTCAGATTGTATGAATAAATATGTACAAAAATCTCAAAGTCCTGAAGGGTTATGTCAATGACATCTTCAAAAGACCTTTTTTTTTTTTTTTTTTTTTTTTTTTTTAAAAAAACCTTGATCAGGGTAGTTTGATACCAAAAAAAAAAAAAAGATTTGGAAATCTAGAATTATTTGGGGGTTATATATATTTTTCGATTTATGTACATGTGACTAGTGCATTACTCTCAGATTTGAGCACCTAACTCATATACTCAAACTCTCAGGAAAAACCTTGTTGATATTTTCCTTCCACCTTTGAAGTGGAATCTCAGATTTAAAAATAGTTGAAAATATCATGTTCTGAAAAACTTACCACCGTTCAAAAATATGTCAACCACTTTCCCTTGTATCTACAATAGACTGATGAAAAAAGCTATGAACTTTTAGATCTGTCATCTGTACAATTTACTTGAGCTTTATTGGCTTAAAAAAAAACCTGCTAGGCAGCAATTGCTAGTCTGTTACTTAAATACACATTTCACATCTAATTATTTGTCAAAGCAACTTCACAAAAATGTTATTTTTTGAACGTCATCCAAAACCTTCTGTCTAAAATACATTTCTCTTAAAATTTAACTGACATAAAAGACAAGTATGGGTACACTTTGCAGAATATTATGCAAAGAGAAAGAAAATGAGATATTTAGTTTGATGAAATAAAACAATAAGCCATTGACCATAATATATACTTCCACCTTAAATTGTTGTTACAAAAAAACCTTAAATACTTTTCTATGACTTCTTTCTAATCCTCTCCACATAAAGCAATCTATTTTTATGTTTTTATCACAACACTAATGTGGCATAGTGACTGTTGTCTTAAAATAACAAGTTCATTAGTGCTTTATATTTTGCACAATTGATCTCATACATCTATAAATAAATTGTCTAGTATTTGGATTAGTTCTTAATTTTTTCTTTGTCCCTGTGGAGCAAAGTCCACCTGCCTCCTTGTGGACATACAGCATGAATGGGACTTCAGCCTTTCACGTGTGAATTCACTAATATTTTGGGTTTCTTTGTTCCAAGAGGATTAGCCTAGCCTTCCCTAATTAATATGGCTACTACATTTTTTTCTCCTCTCTCCTATCACAACTTGTTTTCCCTAGACTAGATACCAAGAAATAGGGCTGCTGGATCAAAGGTATGTATGTTTTAGGTTCTATATTTTACTAGAATACTTTGAAACAAAAGGTGAAGGAATTCACAGTCACAAAATCAACAAATACCCCAGTATAAAGTGTGGTTCCTTCACTCAGTGAGCTAATAAAGCATCTCCAAAAAGAAAAGGTTTAGAATAAGACTTCTTAAATGTTTTGTCACAGGATTGCTTTATATTTTTAAAAACAACTGGGAACCCAAAGAGCTTTTATTTAAATGGGTGTTACCTATCAATATTTACCATAGAAGCAATTAATACTGAGGATACATCAAAATCATTATGTATTCATTCATTTAAAAATAATGATTGTAAATTCATTACATGTTAAGATAAATTATATTTTCAAAGAAAACAACTATGTTTACTAAAATGAAAAATAACATCAAGAAGAGTGGCATTGTTTTCTTTTGGAAAATCTCTTCAATGCCTCTGCCTTAATAGAAGGTACCTGGGTTATCATAGCTGCTTTCACACTTCATGTAGCTTCTGGAAGACTCCATTATGTACTTGTGAGAGAATGAAAGTAAAGAAAGCAACTAAAGCCTTAGTATTATTATGAAAATATTTTTGACCTTGCTGTCAACCACCCACAAAAGTTAGAGAACTACTGATCTAGATTACTAGCTATGAACTTAGGGGAATGGCCAAGTTGTAATAAATGAGGAGGCAATCTTCATAGATATATTTAAAAACAATTAAATATATATATACTTATTGATATAATATATTGAATATGTCATCATATATGTGTATATGTATGTGTTCATGTGCGTACGTCTATATATAGACATATAGATATACATGCATGTAACAGTAATACATGCTGTTAAATATCCTGTTTAAAAAATTCAAAAAGTCAAATCAACTACACAAATGCTTATATTTGTATAAGCTTGTCTGAACACCAAAGAGTCTCTAGGGAGAATGTGCCTCAGGAGGCTAAAGTTGGTTAGCTGGGTATATTCGTTTTTGCTGCTGCATAATTAATTACCACAAACCAAGTGACTTACCAGCACCCCTTTATTATCTCACACTTTGTAAGTCAGAAGTCTGGCACAATGCAATTTGATGCTCTGCTGTGGGTATCTCAAGGTAGATAGCAAAATGTTGGCTGAGTTAAGTTCTCATCCAGAGGCTCTGGGGAAGTGTCTGTTTCAAAGCTCATCCTGACAGTTGAAGAGTTCATTTCCTCATGGCTATGACTGTGATCACCGCTCTCTTGCTGGCTGTGGCCCTGGGGCTCCGCACAGCTCCTAGAGGCTGCTCTCTGTCCCTTTCCATGTGGCCGCCTCCATCGTCAAAGACAACAGTGAATAATCTCTTTTACTTTGAATCCCTCTCAAACTTCTACTCCCTCTGACTTTCTCTTCTGCCACAGCATGGAGAAAGCTCTCTGCTTTCAAAGGGCTTAAGTGATTCAGACAGGTCCACGCAGACAATCTCCCTTTCTTTAGTCAACTCTCTCATATACTCAATCACTGGATTGGTATCTCATCACATTCATAGGCTCTACTCAAGGGAGGTGGGATGCAGTTATACAGGCCAGATTCGTTGGGGTCATTTCAGTGTTTGTCTACCACATGGACTCAGGGAATCAGTGGTTAAACGTGAGGTGGCAGGCAACCCCTAAGAACGTGCCCAAATTCTGCAGCTCTTGGTGTTCACACCCTTGTGTAATCTATTTCCCTCTGTGAGCTGGCCCTAGTGACTCACTTCAAACACTTAGAATATGGAAAAAAGGATAGACTGTTACTTCTGAGATTAGGGTGTAAAGAGACATCTTATGCACCCTCTCTTGCTAGTTTACTTACTCTGATGGAGGGCAGCTGCCATCTTATGAGCTTCCCTCTGTGGTGCTCCACAGACAGGGAGGGAGACCTCAGTGAACAGACAGTGACAAACTAAGACAACTTAGTCCAAAACCCAGAAGGAAACTCAAAGCGTGATTTCCTGCAATCAGGTGACTGATCTTAGAAATGGATCCTCCCCCAGCTGAGCCTCCAGATGAGACTGCAGCCCTGAATGACACCCTGTCCAGCCTGTGAGAGACCTGCAGCCACTGACATCCAGAGAGCCTGTGCCAGATTCCCAACCACAGAAATGGTGACATAAGAAATACTGGTTGTTCTAGGTGGCTAAGTTTTATGATAATTTGTTATGCAGCAAAAGCTAAGTAACATAGGTGATAACATAAAATTACTATGAAATGAATAATAATCATGGTGTATAAGTCAAGTATGAATGTAGATTATGACTTTTGATTTACAATATTGTGGAACACTGAATACAAATTTGTTCAATGACTCAAAGTTCACATGCGCAATGAACATTTAAAAAACTTAAATTTGTTAGGTATAAAATAAGCCACAAGTAAATATTGTACAACACAGGGAATATAGCCAATATTTTAAATAACTGTAAATGGAGTATAACCTTTAAAAATTGTGAATCAATATATTGTACAACTGTAAGTTATGTAATATTGTATATATATTACAAGTAATAAAAACCAAAATAAAAACACCCTCCCCCCAAAAATCATGTAATTTTGTAAAGGAAATTCTGGTTATATTAATACAGATGGTATAGGAATACTGGTCTTTGTTCCACTATCTAAACTGTACTAAATCTTTATCACATACTCACCTACACAATGGCTGACCATTTTTGTTAATGCAGAGCATCAGGAAAGGATTGGATGCTCCAATCCTGAAATAGGAAATGCAACTGGAGTGGAAATGTAATTGTCAGCATGGAAGAAAAGTTAAGAAAATATACTCAGGGTGGAGGTTGGGTTGAGGAAAGTGGTAGGAAAGTAGGAATTGTAAAAACAGAGGTAGGTATACTTACTGTGTTTTAGTTGCTGACAGTTGGCAATCTGAACATTAAGGGTGGTTATTCTCTACTAAGAGTATATGCAGATTGTATTTCCTGACAAGGCTGGACCCACGTAATTGGATAATACAATCATAAATTTCTCTTCAGGTTCATCATCATTAAATTAATAAGCATAGCCACACTGTGCCTTATATATGTTTTCTTTCTTTTTTTATCTTTTTTTTTTTGGCGGTACGCAGGCCTCTCACTGTTGTGGCCTCTCCCGTTGCAGAGCAACAGGCTCTGGACGTGCAGGCTCAGTGGTCATGGCTCACGGGCCCAGCCACTCCGCGGCATGTGGGATCTTCACGGACCGGGGCACGAACCCGTGTCCCCTGCATTGGCAGGCGGACTCTCAACCACTGCGCCACCAGGGAATGCCCTATATGTTTTCTAAGTCTTCTGGAAAATGCTGAGGGGAGTTTCTTTATTTGGCTTTAAAAATTTGTATTGTGTAGTGAAATCTAGAATTAAATATCTAATTTGAGATTGAATTTAATAAGAAGCAAGAGTAGAAGAGTTTCAGATATACTCGAGTGTATGTTAAAATTTTTATTTTATTTTCTTTTGTATATCTCCTTCTTATGAAAGGACTTTTAAAAAATTAAACTCAGATTGTGAACTATGAAACTATGCACAGCATATTTTCTTTCTCCACTTCTTTGCTTCTATTACTCCCCAGGGCGATCTTTGTCTCTTCACCAGTAAGCCAACTTCCATTGCTGGCCAAAATATGATATATCAAAATTTACCATCTTTCTGTGTTATTGCTTAGCTTCATTGCTCTATTCAATTTTTACAAGCTCCCACTAAACACTTCCTTTTTAATATTTTTTTATACTTTTTTCTCCAGAGGCTACTTTTTCTCTCTCCTATGTCTTGCACTGAACTTTTATTTTGGAAAAAAAAAAAAAGCCTGTTCTGTCTTTTTAACAATCAGGAATTGGACTTTAATATGTATTCGAAAGTGTTGCCAATTGTCTTTACTAATCTCCGAAAACCATCCATTGGTTGTCATCTGGACAGTGAGATCATTGACTGATGCTCCTTTTGAGAACAGTTGGTATTTGACGGTTTAATTAGATTGTGGCATTCTTCTGAAAGCCCCTCCTCAGCCTCAGCAGTTTAGAGTTAGAGGCTTCCTAGGATTTTTAAACCATTAGAGTTGAACATCATTTTGTAATTCTTATCTAATGTCCGTCTGATGACTGCTTTCCCTCTATTCTTATTTTCTCATAATGCTGGTACTCCCGGCATTCATGTAGGATCTATGCAACCTTAATACTCATTGGGTCTGAAAATTTTATGTATAGGGATGATCCAAAACACTTGGTGCCACACCTTAAGGAAGACCTTGATGCTTGTAGCAAAGGTCATGAAATGCTAGGAAATCACAAGGAGAAGTTTGGAAAGAAATTTCCAGGACAGCAGGTAGGTATTACAGAGGCTTATTCCATCTTTATGGAATCTTTCTTTATTCCATCTTTCTTTATTCCATCTTTCTTATAATGCTTTATTCCATCTTTCTTATAATGCTTTATTCCATCTTTCTTATAATGCTCTTCCACATGATGCACCATCTCTCACTCAAGCGTGGGAATATCTAGCTGTTTATGGCTTGGAACAGAGGATAATTTGATGATGATTGTAGATGTATTTAATTACATGCACCAATTAGATAGGTTTTGGGGACTCCGTTGAGCAAAATAACATCTTTAAGTACTGTCAGATCATTGGTCTAAGTCTTCCATTTTGCAGATAATTCAGAACTTTCCTGGACTGTGACTGTGGAAAGGGGAAGCTTGGAAAGAGTAACAGATAATTATATTTTGCCAAGTGTGCTTTGGAATGCAAGCATACTAATTCTTATGATTGGTTCAAGCTATGGCTTAATACAGAATGATTGATTTCCATGTTTATTTCCCTCTTTCCTTCTTTTGATCCAGACCAAGCACCAGGACCCACACCTGACACTGCTGTTTTAAATTGGAGGTAGATGTGAGAGTTTTATCTTGGAGGAACCTGCTTATATCGTGTAATGTCTTGACAGTTAAGTGTTAATACAGAAAATGGTGCCATTTTGTGAAAGGCAACTGAAAAAATGCCATATGACAAGCTTCACAGTGCAACTATAGTGCAGGAGCTCCTGATAAACTTTGGAAGGTGGCACAGAGGTGACAGGCAGAAAGAGCGAATATACGTAAATACATATAGTATAGTTCAGACCTGTTATTTCTATGGGAAAGTAAAATCAAAGTGATGTGGGTGCAAGTTTCTAAGAATATGGTGTCCTACTGGGAAAAATAATATGAAAAGTAAAACGGAAATGGTTTTGTTTTCAGATGAACTGAAGATGGATGGGATTCCTAGTTGAATCAAATGAAGAGCTGAATGATACTGTATGATCAAAATTCCACGATGGATCATAAGTTAGGAATAAAGCATGGTTTCCACTAGTTTTTCTTTACATAAATCTAATCACCATTGTGTGATACCTTGAATCATAATGTACCTCAAAGAATGGAAATACAGAAAATATTTTTAAGGGGAGAAACTTTCCCATTATTAATATGAAGAGGATAATGACCAATGAATAGTTGGAAGAAAAATTATCATTATAGAAATATTTCATTGGCTGCCTTAAGTAGCAGGACTTCCTTAGGAGAGGAGGGTAAGGCCATTGGCAACATAGAATACAGGAAAGACAAAATAAGGTGAGCAAGTAAAAAAAAATTTCTGGGATCAAAGAAACAAAAAATTTCTTGTATTTATCAAAGGACTGTGTATTCTTGGTTCTGTAGGAAAATGCTTTTTTTAGTTGATGGGCAGACTTGGGAAATCAGAAGTAGGGTGGCTGCTAAAAACAAATATGATATTCCATGGGACCAATTTTGCATATCCCTGTGCCAGTGAGCAAACAATGCAGTCCAGAGAAAAACTCAGACATGGAAATTTACTGTTATAGAATGTAAGAAGTGGTGAAGTGAGTATCTATATAGAATTTTTAGCAAGTATCCAATTTCTAAATCCAAAAAGTATAAAAATCAGACAAAAGAGTTTCATCCAAGCTCCAGACAATGAAAATCAGTTGATACTTTTTCCAAAGAAAAATAATGTATCATTAATATGTTTCATAGTAATCGTGAATACAGGGGGTTCTTGACATGATAATGGCAGCCTGGTATCATGTCACAAGAAATTTTTTACTTGTTACTAATAATATATGAAGCAATAATATTTCCAAGTAATATTTTAATAAAGCAGTGGAATCAAGAGAATTCCAAAATTTGAGTGATATTTATTGAGGGGGCAAAACAAGTGTGGAGTAGTAGTTTTTGGATCATTTCACAAGAAATATACATGGAAGTGTGTAGTACAGGTTAACATTACATATCACAGGATCCTGCAGAAGATACGTGAATGGGTTTACAAAATCCTACATCTAGGGAGTGTGATTTAGAGCATGTTAAAATTTAAGGAGAGGGCAACCTGAGCAAGGATAGAGTAGAGAGGAAACATATCAAAGGGAAAAGAGGTGTTGGGACTTCTGGAAGGCCCTCTCCTTTCTTTCCTTGCCCCTCCTGTGTGCTGAAGTGTAGAGAGGGTGTTGAGCAACCTTGAATCATGGGGAGAACCCTAAAGACTGCAGAACATTCCAGGTCAGAAGGAACCAGGGTCCCTTGATGACCTGATAAAACAGAACTGCTGTGTCAACCCTGGACCTCAACATTAATGTAGGAGAAAGATAAATTTCTATCTAGTTTAAGCCATCATCATTTGGGTTTCTGTTATAGTATTATCTGAACTTATGTCCTAATGGATGCGGCATTTGTCTACTAAGCAGTTTCAGGATTTTGTCCCTTTCTAATTTTATGGCTTTCCCGAGGACCCATGTTGCAGAGAGAAGGCTTTCATCCAGCTCTAGGCAGCTTTATTGTTCTCGTGTTGCTAGCAGACATCCTGCAAGAATGGAAAGGAAGCCAGGGGGAAGACAAGAAAAATCCTTCAAAAATTCAACTCCCTCTTCAAACTACTCTTTGGCAGTCCTCTTTTGTATCACTATGAAAATTCTAGTGAAAATAAATGGAGTATTATTGAAGACAGTTGAGGATGGATATGGCAAATATAACATTTGAAACAATTTAACCTGAAAGGAGGGCTCAAATAGGAAATAGAAGGAGGTCCACGTTGTAGGTCAATTGTGAATCAGTGAAATGGGCTAAGGTTTCTAAGACAGATACTAAAGAGGAGAGCAGAAGGATGAACCTTTCAGGATGTAGTGGATTTTTAGACAGACAAAATAAGAAAAGTAAATCCAAAAGTAAGAGGTTGTCAAAAATCCAGTAAAAATGAAAACTAGATTAGTAAAATAGTATTTAGTAAGAGTTTATTGTGCATGAAAGAACAGTTCAAGAATTGGAAGTCTTCAAATCCAAAACTGAGTTGAAGCTCAGGATGGCTTCTAAAATGAAAATGAGGAAGTTGTTGACCTCTACAATGACTGGACATTACAACGGGAGTTTCCAGATGGCAGGGGATTGGTTAAAAGTGTTTATTTTATGCCATTTTAGGAAGATGACTTAAGTTCTTTTATGATTATTGGAGCATTTATAAGAAATAGAATATGTTAAGTTTTGCTTGTGTTCACAAAATAAGTTAGATATAGTTTTGCTTGTGTGGCTTAAATGGTTTTGTCTGCTTGGGTGATTTTCAAGCCTGGTCTCTGTTTTATTTTATTTTAACAAGATGTCTTAGTGTGCTCTAGTATCACACTATCAGGAGAAAATATTGAAGAATGAGTAGCACAGAGACAAGGAGAAAGAAATGAAAAAAAAAGACATGGACAGGCAATAAAGTTAATGAAATGTCATGATTTTGGGAAAATGATTAGTGTACATAAAATTAAGCCTGTTGAGCAATGAATATACCTAATGTCCAGATCTTCATTTCTAAAGTCCTTTCTCTAACACAAGAGAGGATTTCTTGGAGAGATGGGGTTGAGACAGGGAAAATATAATTGAGTCTAGAGTGTCTTGTACCAGAAGGTAAGAACATGCCTTAAGCAAAGGGAAAAAAAGAAGTAAGAAAGGAGAAAATAAAGATGGACATGTCCAAAGAACATAAGAAAAAAACCTTAAAGAACTCTCAATGACTAAATCTGGAACAATTTGAGTAGCAAAATAAATAATGATAGTATTTGGATTTTAACTCTCAAAATAAATCCTGTGAATAGAACTCAAATGCTGGGAGTATACTGATATAAACTAATGATTAAATGAATAAATAAGGAATAAATAGAAGGAACAACTCTTCTTCACGAGAGAATTCCATTCCATAAATATAGAAGGAATTAGGGAAATAGAAATCATCATTAGAACATCACAATAATAATTGTGGCAGGCAAGATCTTCAAATTAATGCTAAAATTATTAGGCTAAATTTTAGCAAGAAACAATATTAGTACAGTCTCAGAGTGTCCTCCACAAAATATGTATTAATTACTATGATGGTTTTAAAATATATGCCACTTTTTCTACATCAAATATTCTATCAATAGTGAAAATTGCTTTAAGAAGCAAGTGAAATTAATATAATTCTATCTCTAAATTCACTAAGAATAGTATTTTAAAGGTATTTAACATTTTCCTGTGTTACTACAAATGTCCAACTGATTACTTTATTAGCATATCATTCCCAAACAAAGTGACTATGGAAAAATCTATCTTGTTTCAGTGACAGAACAAGTGGAATTTTCAAGTAAAATTTCAAGTAAAAATCATATTATGTTGGAATCATTCAATAAATTACTTCATTTCTTTTGCTATGCCAAAGAGAATATTTCACTTTTTTTTTTACATGGAAAAATGCTTATAGTATGCTTTCTTTAAAAACATCTGTTGGATATATTTTTGAAAGTTAAGTGGCTTCAGTCAGTTATATATATTCCACTTATTTTATTCTTTTCAAGGATATTAGATGACTCAGAAAAAAATCTATTGACTCACGTGTTCGCCATAGTATAAAAAGCTCAGTGCTTTAACAAATATTGAATGAAAAGTTAAGTGGTTAAATGTAATGAGTGGTTATGAATTTCTATTGCTTGATCACATGTTCTTTTCAATATAAAAATAAAAGAAGCAAACTATTTTTTTACAATAAGAAAATATAGTTATTTCCATGTAACTAGAGTGATTTTTGCTGAAGAGCTATATGTACGCATAGATATCATTTAACATGTTGAATACAGACTATTTTACATATTTTATTTATAGACCTAACAATAGATATTTAGAATATCATAAAATAGATTAAAGTGATGCACTGGTATAATGAGGTTTTTCAGAAGTGACCAAAGAAACTTAGAGCTCATTTAGTCTACTTAAAATTTTAAATTGTACTGATGAGGATATTTGAGCCTGCAAGAAAAATGAGATGGAGTGGAAGAGACATTTTTAAGGTCATGTTGAGAGTTTATACATATAAAATACTTGGCCTTCTAGCCTTTGTCTCTTTTCATCATACTATTCAGTAGTTTCTAACATACTAATTATTCCCAATAGTATATATATTTTTAAAGGATGTATATTCCATTGACAGTTTATAACACACCAGGGCTGACCCTGCCCTAAAGTATATGATTTACTGTTAGTAAGAGTAATTGGCTAGATACCAGTTTGAAGTAACAGAAGAAGTTCTAAATATCTATAGTATTTAAGCTATATTGCTTAAATAAAAATCCATATAGAAATTGTACATAAGTACATACATAAATGTATGATAAAATATTCCACTATTGCTTTTGTGTACATTATTAAAATACCAACAGTTATTTAGATTCATTACTAAATATTATTCGTAAATTCTCAAGAAATAAAAAATAAAATTTTATTGTTTTCTCTTTAGATTAGCAAGAAATAAAACTAATCATACCACTGGAAAAATAATATACATAATTCTGGAGTCAGATGGTTGAAAGTTTCCGTGAGTTTTGCTAGAATTGAATTTTGTAATAGGTTTTGAGACACTGCAACCACACCCACTGTACTTACTGTAAGTGAACCTCAGTAAAGAGTGATTTCTTTTTCCTCTTTCACTATTGCAATACCATTACTTACAAATAATTTCAACTCTATTTACCAGTTACAGTTCTTTATATTTTTCAGTGGTCTTTTTAAAGCACTATGCAATTGACCTTGTTTGTGGAGTCAGCAACAGAGAGGCAAATCTTTGGGGATTCTTGTGATGAGGACCCACCTGTGCCCTGCTTAATTGAATTAGGAACATATCAATGTATGTAGTTAATTGGGGCCTGGAAAGAAAGGCAGGTCTTTTTGTCCACAACCTGTGTAAGTAAATCTTGAGCTCTGAAAAAATTTTTGGACTACTGGCTTCCCTCCACCACAAACTCTCCAGCATCTATGACCTAATAAGAAGGAGATGAAAAGAGCAAAGAGGAGAGACCAGAAAGAGAAGTAAAAGGATGAAAGAAATGGAAGCTGCTCAAGAGAAGAGTATTCTTGTTCAGAGGAGGAACAAAATCTGCCAGAAGGAATTTAAACTTCTCTCCACACCTACCTCCTTGAAGTCATAAATTAAAATGCAAACAAAAAGTAGTTTGGGGATTAGTTTGCTTTTTAGGGTTGATTCAAGGTTACCCAGTATTGGATGTTAAACAGATCTGTTAATATGCTCATGAATTTAAGGAGAATTTAGACATATTGGACATATTCACAAAGCTCCTAAACAAATCCAAAATCATTTCCATAAATAATTTTATATGATTTACATAAAGTATATAAAGGGCATTTTGTACAGGCCAAATTATGGCACCATGTAACTTGTCACCTTGGCCTAGATTTCTGATCATTACCAAGGATGATTCTGGGAAGGCTGTTGATGAGAATGATAGACATCAGCAAGCCTTCTAACATCTGTGATCCGTTAGAATTTCCAAAAAAACAATAGAACATCCTTATAAGTGTGTTTTAGGAAGAGGTAAAGGTGAGGTCTCCAGGCCTTTTAGGTGTAGTTCCCCCAGATGCTTAAGGAATAATTCAAGTGGATCCTTGAATGTAGAGATTCATTTGGTGTATTGCTATATGCTCCATTATGTTGCTCTTAGTAGGTTTTCTATGAGTTACTTTTGAGGTCAGAGACCTTTTGAGCATTGGTTTTCCTGTCATTGCCATGCTCCTTAATGGTGTAAGAGTTGATGCTAAGAAGTTGCCTGCATCAAAGTACTAACCTCTACCTCTTTTCCTATCATTTTTGCTTCATTCCTTTGGGTTGTCAAGGCAATATCATCTTCAAAAATCTCCTCATTAAAATGCACTCTTGGGAGGTGCTTAACCATCAACTAAATTGGCAGTTAGCTAACTGGAATACTTTTAAAAACAGACTACTAGACAGAGAAAGTCTATTAGGTGGAAGGAAAAAAAGAAAAAGAACAAAGACCATCCTTGCCTGCTTAGGTTTTCTAAAGTAGCAGCGTCTCAGCTGGGGTTCCCCGGAAAGTAGGTTCTGAGATAAAGTACGAGTCTGCAAGAGAGCAAGGTGCTTATTAGGGAGTGCCTTTAGGTTCAGCATCACCCAGGGAGCAGGCTGGGAAGAGGGAGGAGTAAAGGTACAATGGAGACTGGCAAAAGCTCGGTCCCTTTGCCAGGCAGCTCTGGGGCTAAAATGGCCTGAAGAGCTGTCCGCTGTTGGATGAAATGATTGAGCCTTTATAGCCCGGCCTCATAAGCCTTTGGCTGCAGGTCTGCCCACAAAGGCCACAGTCTTGGGATGGGTGACTCTGCAGCTGAGGCAGTCCTTGAAGTAGAGCTCAGCTTTGCCACATCAGCATCAGTGGAAAATGTCGTTCCTTGTTGGGAAGTCTGGATGGCACCTCTCCATGTCCTATCACGAGCACAAAAGTTACTTTTCTTGTGTCCTGATAAGTTTCAAAACCTTGAAAACACGGTACATATTCACAAATTATTGCAAAATGATTGATTATTAAGCAAATTTCAGTGTCCACAAAAATTGTTTTATTGGAACACAGCCACAATCATTCATTGATATATTTCCTATGGCTGCTTTTATGTTAAAATGATGGAGTGAAGTAACTGAGACAGAGACCCTCTGTCCTGTCAAGTCTAAAGTATGTGATCTTTTTGGGATTAACATATACATGCTACTATGTATAAAATAGATAAACAACAAGGACCTACTGTATAGCACAGGGAACTATATACTCAATATCTTGTAATAACCTATAAGGAAAATGAATCTGAACAAGTATACATATATATATATATACATATATATAATGGAATCGCTGTGCTGTACACCTGAAACTTACACCATATTGTAAATCAACTATACTTCAATTAAAAATTAAAAAGAAATAAAGGCAATGAGGTATAAATTAATGTTCCTAAAAGATCAGGGCAGGGATGCAGAGAGAAATCCAAGATGGCAGACTACATTGGAAACTTTCCACACCTGAAAGCATAAGGGTAAAACCTCACTGCGAGATAGGAAGGGGGCCCTATTGTAGTTGCTCTTTACAACTGGGCTATTTCTTCTCAAAGATGAGTGATTTTTGCATCATTGTCTAGTTTCCAAAGTGGCTCATGTTCAATGAGAGTCCTTTTTTTTTTTTACTGTGAACCTTGAATTCTGTTCCCTAGAAAGAAGTGTAATTAAATTTGCTCAATGTTTATGTCCATTTATTCATGAGTTCTGATAGTAATTATACTTGATAATACAGATTCCATTCTATTTCCAAATGTGTATGTTTCATCATTTTCACTTGTATTTTTGTTTTTTCTTATGATGAAAAAGTCTTAGTTTCTGATCTGATAAATCATTGCTCCCTCAGGAAAAATGTTCTTTTAAAAATATACTTTTTCCTTGGGCTTCCCTGGTGGCGCAGTGCTTGAGAGTCCGCCTGCCGATGCAGGAGACGCGGGTTCGTGCCCCGTTTCGGGAAGATCCCACATGCCGCGGAGCGGCTGGGCCCGTGAGCCATGGCCACTGAGCCTGCGCGTCCGGAGCCTGTGCTCCGCAAATGGGAGAGGCCACAACAGTGAGAGGCCCGCATAACGCAAGGAAAAAATAAAAAGCTTTGTTGTACAATAAACTATACCCTAAACCGTCCCCGTTCCCTAACCCTAAACTTAAACCTAACCCTAACCTTACCCAAAGCCTTACCCTAACCCGTGCCCTAATGCTAACCTATACGCTAACACTGAGCTAGAAGAAAAAAATCCTCATTTTAGATCTCCTTGTTAAATAGTAGGTGTGTGTGTGTGTGTGTGTGTGTGTGTGCACATCTTATTTATTTATTTTTTAAAAATAACTGGCTGTCTATAGCTTTCCAACTTTAATAAATGGAATTAAAAGAAAGTTGCAGCATCAGTGTTTGCTCCTCCACTCATTTCTTCATGAGCTGCTCAGAATTTTGACATCATAGTCAATAAATACTGCTGTCAAGGAATAAAAAAAATGCACATTTAATTTTATTTCAGAAAGTGTCATTACACAAGCATGTTGCCTTATCTTATATTTTGAAGGTATTCTGTGCTTCATCATTTTATTCATATTCTTGGAAAGCAGTACTGCTAAAGACATTTTTGGCAGGAAATCACTGAGTCAAAATTTTCGTAGAAAGATATCGCATCATTTACTTTATGAACTTTGCTTTCCAAAAGTTCAGTATCATTTTGGATTTCTATGAAAATCATGCAGACACTTCTGTGACTTCCAAGTACCCTTTAAATTAATGAGTATATTAATATATCCGTTTAATTTTCAAAACTGGATGATAAACTGAAGTAATTAGCCAATGTCAGTTTCCCTTAGCCATCTCTTCCTCTCTTGGTTCTCATTTCACAAGTCTTAATATAGATGCTTTTGCTAACCAAATGTTCTCATGTTCCCTCGTGACCTGTTTCTTCTTCCTTCTTCCTTGCCCCCAAGATAAATCCATATTTTCATGGACTTTTAAATTACAAAGTGGGACTAAAAAGAATCAAGGTGTGTTCATTTTTTGGGCAGTTCCAGAGTCATATCTCTTGGAACCTAGAAAGATTATTTCCTCCATGTATTTAATATAATAAATCATTACTTTAGATAAGTAGTGTCTGTGCCTAATTAAAACCAGAAAATTCATTGTTTATTGGTAATAGAGTATTGCTATTCTTTTGGTTTTCTTTCTTTCCCTTCCTTCCTTCCTTCCTTCCTCCTTCCTGCCTTCCTGCCTTCCACTCTTTCTGTTTTATTTTGATCTTGGTTGATTGACTATAGTTTAGGTAATGTCATGAGAAGTATATAGGTAATAAGAGGGTCTTGCTCTAGGAAATATATTAAAATTATAGAATTATACACTGAAATATGTCCAGATCACCAAAGAATATGTTGAAATGAAGATTCTGATTTTATGGTTTTGAAGTAGGGCTGAAGGGTCTGCATTTCTGGTAAGTTCCTAGTTAATGCTGCTGGTCATCACTCTTAGTAGAAAAGTCACAGGGGATGCGGAGTAAGATTGGATATCCTGTAGGGCAGAGGTTCTTAATCATTTTCAAAAATTTGTGTCATGGGTTCTTTTTTTTTTTTTTTTTTTTTTTTTTT
>NW_006783957.1:2044212-2056228 GCF_000442215.2 Lipotes vexillifer
CCCCTGCATCGGCAGGCGGACTCTCAACCACTGCGCCACCAGGGAAGCCCCATGGGTTCTTTTGATAGGTTTATGAAGCCTATGGACCCTTCTCAAAATAATTAATAAAGTTCACAAAATAAATAAGATTACAAAAGGAGCAATTATAAATACCAGCATCAAACTATTATAAAACAGTTTGCTCGATGGTAATATATATGCTTCATTATTAGCACATTAAGTATCAAGGCCTAACCTTGGGTCTGATAACTTCTACAATTTCAAAATAGTGATATTTTGAGATGTTTGAAGTCCATAGTAGGATATGACAATATCTGTGATTTCTTTTTGTGACAGACACAAGTACTATTGATACCACTGTGGTTTGTTGCACAAGTACATAATTGAAGGAAAAGGCATATTTTAGTTAAATAGTTAATGAAAATAGTTAATGAAAATAAATGTGTTAATTTCTTTTAAGCAAGTTCCTTTGCCACAGTGAAATTTCATGACTTGTAACCAACACAAACATCTGATTCTCTTTGTATAATAATTTATAAATTACTCAATTCAGAAGGCAAAGTTCAACCTATTTACATCATTTCATCAATGGTCCTTTACTCCTGCTGTTCTATCTCTTCATAATTCATTTTTGTACATTTTTATTGAATATATGACTGTATAACTTCTTAAATGTAAGTGTCACACTTGGGATATCACACTATGAAGGCATTAGGACACACATGACATTTTAAAAAGTTTGGGGGCAATTCATGTTTAAAAGAACTATTTATAAAACACTAACCATACGTTTATATAAGTTGTAATTGCTGGAGGATATATAATTAATAACAATAAAATCAATACTAATAAGTGACTAGCAATCTATAGCTCACCTTCTCTCATGATCTCATTTGATTCTCCAAACCATGCTGGAGTGTAGGAAGGTCAGGATCACTGACCTCATCTTATAAATGAGAAAATTCAAATTTGCACATTTGGTAATTCATTCACACATGTAGTTGTGAAGTCAGGGCTTACATCCAGAACATTTTTATACACCTATTTATTTAGCACCTATTCTTTGCTAGTCACAGTAATGAAAGACACATATAAAAGGGTTCTTGCCCTCTGTGGACCCTGTCCTGGTGGAGTAGAGACAGAAACTGGAATCATTATTGCATGTGTTGATACATTTATTAGGTGCTGGGCCCTAACTCAGCTTGCTGGAACAAGTGGAAGTGTCAGGCAATGGCTCTTTAAATCATCTAGAATAGGGTAGCATTTGGGGAATTAACTTTATAGTTAATTTAAGAAAATCATTCTATCTAGGCTTGACTGAGTCTGTGCCATCTTTCAAACTCCTTGTGTGAATCTTCTTCATCCTGGAATAAAAAACTCTTTAGCAACAGCTGAGCAAAATGTCCTAGAGTAAGAATTAGCCTGAGCTTTGGGGATTCCAAATCACTCCTTCTTTTAGGCAAAGAATGGGGCAATCTGAGAAATTAGCTTTCTATTTATTTGGGCTTTTCTTTAATGTCATTCAATAACATTTTGTAATCTCCAAAATGTTCTCTGGCATCTTTAATTAAATTTATCCCTAGTCTCCCTTTCTTTGTTGTTGTTAAATATAATATATACTGTTGCTTTTTTTAATCAGTAGGGGAATTTCTTTGATTCTATTTTCTACAAGATTTTTTAAAATGTTCATTGTGTTTTGTTTTTCATTATAAAAGGATTATAAAAGGATTTCTGCTCAGCAATTTCCGGTGTGAAAAAATAATGGAGTAATGTTTAAAATTCTGAAGGGAAGAAAGTGAGACCCTGTATTTTAGCCAGCCAAGACAAAATAAAGATGGAAATTTTTATTTTTATCCAAGTCAAGGTGTTAATCAAATATAATCAAATATAATGTATGCACTAAACAGAGGCTTTGAAACATGAAACTCAGACTAACAATGGACCCTCCATGGCACAATGAACAAATAGCAGCCGAAAAAAGAAAAGAAAGCAACATTAACTGCAATAACAAAACATTCTATTGATCGTAACATCCACCAATTAAAAATTATTTAAAAAAAAATTTAGAGTCAATAAAACATGGCGGAGGCATCACTAAATTTATTTAAATACACAAATTAAACAAATATGAAAGTGATGGTTTCAGAAGAGAATTTAAATGTAGTAAACCTTGACAGTGATTTCATTGTACACAGCTGTATGTCCCATGATTTTTATACAGTACACCCCTGTTTAAACCAGCCCAGTTATTTACAGGCATATTGATAAATCATTCCAAAGACAAGTCCAATGTATTTAATCCTTTGTTTAGTTCCAGCAAAACTGTTAATCTGGGTTGAGTTTTATTTACAACTTAAAGACAAAGTAGAAATCTATTTTAAACTTATATCTTATGCTAGCTAAAATAATATGCAATGACCAAATATCCTTATGTAAAACATTCTAATAAATCAAAGTGAACAAAATCTACCCAAAATAATAAACAAAAACTAGAAGTTTGCATGATAATAAAGGATGACTGGGTTACAATCAGCATTTTATAATCACCATACAAGATCCTCTCCTTTTTCCGTCTGTTGAAATGTATACTGTTAGTATTTTTCATTGATCTGTTAGGCTTATCAGCAGTATGAATGTAAAATAACATGAAAGGAAAATGAAATGATATTTCTTTAAAATGGGTAATATCATCTTTTCATAATTTAAAGTTTGGACATCATTTAAAAGTTCTAAATTCTTTCACTTGACTTTGGTTCATTCATCTGCAAAAAGACAATTTATCTCGGTTCAACAAATGATAATTCTAAAATGAGCAATTTAATAAATGAAAAGATAAGGAAGACCCACTCTGGGTCTAAAAATTCAGCAGTGATAATATACTTTTTATTCTAGTTTCTAAGAAATTGGCATATCTTCAAATTGCCCTTGAAAAATTTATACAGCATTAAGCACTTTTTATTTATTCCTAAAAGAGATTTTAAATTGAAAGTAATGCTGATGTCACAAGTAGATCTTACTATTTTTTAAAAATGTTATCTCAATTGGCATATACTACTCATACTGTATATTCAGCCTTTTAAATGTACAATTTGGTGTTTTTTTAGTATATTCACAGACTTGTGTAATGATCACTGCTCTCTGATTTCACAACATTCTCAACACCCAAAAAGAATTCATATTCATTAGCAGTCACTCTCCATTTTCCACTATCCCCCATTCCTCAGAACCTCTGATCTATATTCTCTCGAAAGATTTGCCTTCTCTGGACATTTCGTACAAAAGTAGGCATAAGACGTGGTCTTTTGTGACTGGCTTCATTCACATAGCAGTGTCGTCCAGGGTCATTCATGTTGTAGCATGTATTAGTACCTTATTCTTTTCATTGCTAAATAATAATCCAACGTGTGGATATACTACATTTTGTTTAACAATTTGTCAGTTGAGAGACATTTGGATTATTCCATTTTTGTCTATTATGAATAATGCTGCTATGAAAAATTGATAGATTTCAAAATTAGCCACAAATTCTTCTCATCCCATTAGCCCTGCTCTGTCTGCAATGGACTTTTCCAATCCTCCCATTAAGATATAGGGAGGATATATTCACTTCCTACCCTCTTGACTCTGGGCTGGTATTGTGACTTGCTGTGATTGACATAATTCAGTGGACATGAATTTGGGGGTTTGAAATGGAGAACCTAAGAGACACCTTCTTGCCCTCATGCTGCCCTGTGACCACTAGTTGAAGAAGCTTACAGTAGCCTCTTACATGTGGAAGATGATGTGTAGAAATAGAGGTCCAGCTGATAGTACCAATGGACAGATGTGTGAGTGATGCTCTCTTAAACCAGCATATCTGACTGAATCCAGATGTGATTCAGGAGAAACCAACAGAAGGTCTGTTCAGCTGAGTCCTTACATTCACAGAATTTCCTCTCCAAAGAACTGTAAGGTAACACATGACTGTTCTTTTAAACCACTGTTTTTGGGGAAGATTCATTATAGAATAATGGGTAACTGATACATGCTTTTAACCAGGTTACTAACTGGTGATATCCTAATTCTATCAGTACTTTACTTATCATCTGGAATACTTTTACAGTAAGGAACTTTCCCACATCAACTGTTTGGTTACCTTAAGGTATAGTTCATATAGGAAAGGAAAAACACATGGAAAAACAAATTCCTTTCCATTATCTACCAGTCCTGAAATTAACTGGTTGGTTTCTTAGTACACTTTAGATACCCAATGCATTTTTCCCCATCATTATGAACCCATGGATTTAAATATATTAAATGCACCTGTACTTCAAGAGATATTCTAACTTTTTATTGGTTAAAGTTGTAGATGGGATCTTGTAGCTCTTGATTTCCACTTTCCCAACCAATTTTTTAGCGAAAGAAATTGACTACAAAGATCCACTAACGCCAAACTTGTTTCTCTGATCCGATAACAAGGAACTTAACGAACAAGTTGGCAGATTTAAAATAATTTGTTTGTGGGCCTAGACATGCCTGAATATTTATTTCAGAAAAGCGTAGCTACTTTCTACTTGTGTGATCTACAGCAAGTCTTGGTTTTTCTGAGCCTCACTTCACTCACTTAGGAATAATTATACCCAGTAAAATATTTATAACAATTAAGTTAGACCTCATGCAGAAAAGTTCCTCTTGAGGCTTCTGGTCCATAGCAGGCACTCAGAAAACCTTAAGTCCCTTATTTTTTATCTCCTTTTCTACCCCCTTCTGTGTGGTAGAAATTGCCACAGTTCCTTTATGGTATAAGACTAGTCGATTTGACCAACATTCAAATATCCTTCCATGGGAAAAGAGGTGGGGTGTGCATTAATTTCTCTTTAATTTCTGACATGTCATAATCGTATCAAACTCTTTGTAATTGAATATGTTCCTAATAAACAGTTTAGTGTGGGGTACATGAATTAAAAAAATATGTATATGCTAAAACAAATGTGAATGATATATTTAGCTGCCCAATTTACTATATTAATTAAACATTCTTGAGTGCAGTCATTATATTTTTCATCTAATTATCAAGCTCAAAGAAGTTAAAAGAACTGTTGCTCCCTTTCACCTTCTTCCCTTGCCCACAGATGATGCCCTTTCAATAATCTTGAGTGTCATACCACACAGAGACAAATGTAGGAGAGAACACAGAGGTCAAAGCACTCATTTCCCTGCTCAGTTTTAGAGCTGGCCTCAATTTCAAAATGAAAGAAGTTGAAAATACTGGTTTAAATGAGACCTCATGAGTATCTTTGGGTTTTTATTATCTCTGATTTGATATTAATGCTCTAAATTTTCAGTGGGAGAAAAGAAAACACTCTGGTTCTTTCCTGCTTCCCTAAAGTTCTCTTAGATGTTTTAGATCCAGTTAACATATTAGACATTTAGAAATCAGCCTGGGAAAATTCTCTTTGGATTAGCAGCTGAGAATACCATCAAATCCCTTTGTGATCAAACAGAGAGATTCTGAAAAAGGCTGGAGAAAGAGCAAAGATATTGGTCAAGCATGTGAGCCAGTGCAAGACTGAATTTGACACAGACAGGGTTTGCAAGATGCATCTAATGTGGGATCAATACCAGCCAGTCTCCGCCTTGGCCTCCGCCAGCTCTTGGGTTTTTAGCTTCTCATTTTTGTAGAGTGTCCTTCCATCCTTCTAGTTTCCTCTCTTAACATTTCTATTTTTACGGGGTAATGTCAATATCTTTCTATCCCATAAATACTTTATGTTTTTCCCATTTTGCTATCTGCATGAGAATAACCCACTGAGTTGAAAAATTTGGATTTCAAAAATATATGCCCTGTTGAGACTTTGAAAACTGGTTTATAAATTCCCTCATCCTCATAGAGTCACAAATTCTCCTCTTTCTCTGTTTTAATGTTTGTTTGTTTTTTGGTTGTTTTGTTACAACCCATGCAAACAAACAGAATGGATTCATAAAAGCTATTATATTACATTGCACAAAAGACTGATAGACAATAAACAAATATTTTTGTATGATTAAAACTAACATGTTTACTATATGTTAACATGCCTAAGTGAATTTACTTATTGCTATAATTTGTTTTATGCATTTTCAAGTATTTTAACATACATACATGTTACAATCAAAGACTTAACCAGCTAATATGCTGTAGTTGGGAAAAAGATAAAGATTTGTGCTTTGAATTATATCTATAAGCAAGTCATAATATGAAATATGTTTCGATTTCACTCCCTATCTTTAAATTTCATAACATAAAGCCAAACTCATATTTATAACATTTTATTAAGGTTTAATTTAAACTAGTTTCATTTATCCTGGAGATTACATTGTAAATAGTTTTCTACTTTATTCCTTTAGATATTTTACCTTAAACTATATGTCATCTCTTTGATCTCCTCAAGAGGGCCTGTTGACTTGAGGACACTGGGAGGGGGAAGGGTAAGCTGGAACCAAGGGAGAGAGTGGCATGGACTTATATATACTACCAAATGTAAAATAAATAATTAGTGGGAAGCAGCTGCGTAGCACAGGGAGATCAGCTCAGTGCTTTGTGACCACCTAGAGGGATGGGGTAGGGAGAGTGGGAGGGAGATGCAAGAGGGAAGAGATATGGGGATATATGTATATGTATAGCTGATTCACTTTGTTATAAAGCAGAAACTAACACACCATTGTAAAGCAATTATACTCCAATAAAGATGTTAAAAAAAAAAAGAGGGCTTGTTAGGTGAATTTTTATTATAGTAATAATAGCAACTAATGTCTCAATTTCCTCATTGCAAAAAAGATACTTTGTGAAGCTTAACTGAGACATAACATTTGATATAAAAAACAATGGATAAGTAACAGCTAGGATTATTTAAGTATTTTCCACAAGGAAACGTAATACATAGTTATGCATTTATTATTTAACTTTAGTAAAAGAAAGAGATGCTAATTAATGTTGAATTTCTTTTTCTACAGGAAAAGAGACGCTCTTGAGCTAGGAAAAATGAGGAGGTGGCTCACTGCAAGGATTCCAGAGTAATCCGAGTTATAGAGGCCAAGAAAGTAAGGACAGTATTGCTGGGGCTGAGACCTGGGATCTCTGGGCTTAAGGTAACTTTCTCTTATCAGAAGACACTGATGATTTCTTTCAGTTGTGCTTTTGTATGATGGTCTTTGCAGGCCCGTGCCATTTTTGTTGCTGTTGTCATGCCCAGATTTATCTGATGCTCAAACAATGCAGAGGCATCTCTCTGACTCTGGGAAAAGTTGAACGCAGAAGAGCTTGCAAAGGCAGGACTCCAGGCAGCTCATAGATAAGTAGTTTTTACCTCCATATCTTTTACTCATGACTTTTCCCTTTCTCTGTGCATCTGCAACTTTTTGTCTGTTTCTTCTTACCAGTTGTGTCTGGATATTTACCTTCTACCCACTTTCCTGTGCCCTTTGCTCCATGAAGGCTGTCCCAATCTCAGAGCTCCATGACATATTTTCTCAAGTCCTCACCCTCAAATTGTCTTGTTGGGTGGGTCCAGAGTCTCAAGGTAGAGAATATAATGATCTCAGGTTAACTTTGTGAAACAGGTCGCGTATCGTTGAACGACAATACTTCTGGCCCAATGGATTCAGAGTCTTGGTGCATCACAGAGTACTAACCACAGGCCACTGTGTGGAGGTATTCCCATAACACGCATAGGGATACATTCAAAAAAGGACATGAGGAGGGTAAGGAATGATTGGTAACCCTGGTAGAAAAAGTATGGATCCCACTTTCCAAGGGAAGTAATCATGCTCTCTTGGATAAATTCTTAAAAAATACTAAGACATAAATTTGAAGTTACATAAAATAATAAAATAGAGTTAAATATCAGTGGGCAGATTTGCTTAACTTACAATCCAAGTCTTCACCAAAGAACACAACCTGGAAATATCTCTGTTTAGCACTATTAGAGGGTGATTTGAGAGACTTTGTATTTATGGATGACTCTGGAAGACCAAGCTGACTCTTTTCTCTCTCAGATTTCATCATTAACTAAATCAGATCACCTGAGCACTGTATCCAGGGACCATTTGGTTCTGAAAGCTTGCAGAGTTGCAGCTGCATTGGGGCAGTTTCCCACTGACTCATGAAGAGCTGCTGCAGGAAATGGCACTATGTGAGGAAGTGCATCATCCCCCTTCACATGGCCTATGTGGGACCTGCTGTGATGATGTTTATTACAGATAATATCTGGGGAAGTTTTGCTGCTGGAAACTGACATTTTCTCTTCAATGAAAATGAGAATTAAACAAGTAAAACCACAGCTTTCTTAATGAAAGAAGGAAACGAAGTCAGGAAACTCCCAACCAAAATGTGGACTTTTCTCTGGTTTTCATTCCTTCACCCTTCCCACCTCCCCTCCCTCCGTTTCACAAATACCAGACATCAGGTGCCTACCCTCCAAAAAAAAAGAAAAAAAAAGAAAAAGAAAAAAAAAGGAAAGGGAAAAAAGGAAAATAAAAGTATACCTCCAGGTAGAGATATCCATAGTTTCAGTGATCCTGCAACTTTGCAACTGTCTCTCTGTCAGTCTGGGATTAGACAAAGACCATCCAGTTGCCACAAGTTTCTAAGCAGCATTTGACCCTTTCATTCATGTATGTGACTTCATAATCCAGACAAATAATGAGACATCTGAGCAAAATTTACCATATGTTAGATCTACATAAAAACAACCTCATTTAAAAAAACGTGACACTTCCCATTTGTATTAAAGTCTCTCCCCTTCAGTAGAGCAGAGGCCACAGTCTGCCGTTTCATGTCCTGAACCCAGCCCTACATGGAGGTGACTGATCTGCTCCAATGAGCAGTGCTTTCCTCAGGAATTCATCTCGTCAACATCTGTAAGTCTGGAAATGGAGAGAACATTTGTTTCTCTCTTCCATATGGCAGGGAAAAAAAAAAGAAGATGCAGGCCTGATGAGGAAGGAGATTCAGTAAACAGAACTGAGATGAGCTGAGTTGAGAGGAAGAAAATCAGAAGGGATTCCAGAGCTGTTTCCAGTGCCTTCCAGAGGCAGGGTTGCCTCCCTCCTGCTGAGTCCTGGAGCCCCTCTGTCTTCTCTTAGGGTGCTCCCCTGTGTCCCCTTCAGGGGTGCTGGTGAGGCCAGCTCCAGCGGGAGGACTGAGATCAATATATACCTCCTCGCTTCGATTCTCAATTGGATTATAATTAGATTCAACCGCACACAGATTATAATTAGATTCAATACACACACAGAAGGTAGGTTTATTATTGTAAAATGATCTGAATCTAGCACGTTATTATGTACCTAGCAGCTTCTCTCTCTCTCTTAATATAAAATACATAATTCCGTAAGTTAAGAATTAGCATTTTCATTCTTATGGCCTCTGTTTCTGTCCTCACTCTGAGGGTCTCATAAGTCATTAACTCTATGGTTTAGCTCTGAATCTTCCCAGTTGCAGCCAGAGCCCCTGGCCCTCGTCCTCCCCCAGCTGGCTGCCAGCTTCCTCTCAGCCCCACCATCAGAGCCCATGGAACCTTCTCTTACTTAGAACTGACTTAGCAAAGCCAACAAGGCTCTGAATGCAGGACATTTGCGAAGATCAAACTGAATAAGTAACTCGATCTGAATGTATTTATTTTAGAAAGCGTGACATGTGACATTGCCATATATTGTGATACCAGTTTTAAAAATGCATGCTAGGGCTTCCCTGGTGGCGCAGTGGTTGAGAGTCTGCCTGCCGTTGCAGGGGACACTGGTTTGTGCCCCGGTCCGGGAAGATCCCACATGCCGCTGAGCGGCTGGGCCCGTAAGCCATGGCCGCTGAGCCTGCGCTTCCGGAGCCTGTGCTCCACAGCGGGAGAGGCCACAACAGTGAGAGACCCACATACCGAAAAAAAAAAAAAAATGCATGCTAGAATGTACAAATCAATCTTTCAGTAAAATTTAGCCTGGAGAGGGATGGTTAAGCATAAGTAATGGACCAGTTTAGAGGAGAAAATATTAAACATTTTGCCAAAGGAAGAAAAAAATATGAATATTCTTTTTTTTAATGAATTAATTTATTTGTATTTTATTTTTGGCTGTGGTGAGCCTTTGTTGCTGCGTGCGGGCTTTTTCTAGTTGCGGTGAGCTGGGGCTACTCTTCGTTGCGGCGCGCGGGCTTCTCATTGCGGTGGCTTCTCTTGTTGCGGAGCACAGGCTCTAGGTGTGCGGCCTTCAGTAGCTGTGGCACACGGGCTCAGTAGTTGTGGCTCGTGGGCTTAGCTGCTCCAAGGCATGTGGAATCTTTCTGGACCAGGGTTCAAACTCGTGCCCCCTGCATTGGCAGGCAGATTCTTAACCACTGCGCCAGCAGGGAAGTCTGAAATATGAATATTCTTAACAAGTCAGATAATATTTGAAGAGATAAAAGGTGTTCCCAGCACAAGATGTTAATTTTGGCTCTTGTGCACAGTGAGAAATAGAAGGAATTTGACATATCTTTTTCTTTCTTTGGCAGTGTTGTTTGTTCCCTAGGACTCCGCTCTCACCCAGGTGTTTAAAAACTGAGATTTCTTGTGCACAAGTATATAAATAAGTTGAGCCTTCTAGTGCATACAGCATCATCTCCTCTCTCCTGCTTTCAACTAGAATTACTGCATTGACTCTTATAATTTCTAGGCATCTTGCCCACCTTTCAAATTCTCTAAATTATAGCTAGAAGTCTTGCAGTGACTTTTGTCAATACCTTAAGTACCTTATTAATTGGGTTTGAAAAATTGTATCTAGACTGGACATTCAATTCTTTCAATTAAAATTAATGAGTATCCATTGTGCTGCTAGTTCAGAGTCAAGTTCTTGCCAATCCATCTCTAACCAAAAGTAAAATATTCTTCCTTTTGGACAAAGCCTCTGTCACAACCAGCAAGTGATTATAGAGCTGTTCCTCATTGCCAGTGATTACTCAACTCCATTTCCCACTGTTCCCCAATATTACTCCATGGAATTGGTACAAATAAGTACAGTAACCATTTCTTGGTCATAGGTTTGACACATAGGATGGTATGTATATTTCAGGGTGCCATGATGTCTATTCCTTTGCTGATGATGAATTAGTTCTGGGCTGGCTGGAAAGATTTGTTTGTAATTATGGGAAATACACGTTTGAAAAAAATGTTTAAAAGGATGGATCAGAGAGTGGAATTTGGGAACTTTTTTTTTTTTTTGCTCTTTTTGATATTCTTTAGAATCGAATCCTTGCCATTTAGAAATGAGTTCTGTGGTTCTGACTGAAGACATGATTGTACCAGAAAGGAATATATTGAGAGAAACTAATTTAATTCTGATCATTGATAATGTGATTGTAATGTCATTAAATTCTTAGCTCTCTAAGTAGTAATGGTTTTCTCTTCTTACCTGGCATAACAGCAATGTCCATGTGAGTATCAAGGGGGCATAAATGAATTTTTAAAAAGAGGAGAAAATATATACCTTGCCATTCTCCTTACCAGACTTGGGCATTGGGACACAAAAATACACACACACACACACACACACACACACACACACACACATATATATATTTTTTCCCCCCCCATGGCTCCTATTTGGATAATTTTCACCTAAATGTTCTGAATGTTGGCCATTCAAATGATGCTCAAGTAAAATAAAATAAAATAAAATAAAATAAAATAAAATAAAATAAAAAGACTTAGAATTCACTATTATACCTATGGATTAAAGCACACAGAAGCAAATGCATTCCCATCTCTGAAATTCTGAATGTCGTCAATTTAAAGTACATTAAGGTAGACATTTTAGACTCTATATAGTCTTGGAACTGACTCTATAACCAAAATGGAATCGTGATGGGTGCAGCTGGGGGAATGCCACTTATCACATTAGTCTCGAATTCCTTCTATTCTGAAACAAATACCCAGACATTATTTTTAGCTTTTATGATACATAACTTGCAAAGAGCTGTACTTGGATAGCTACCAAATGAAAAATGTAAGCAGAACTATAGAAACACTCT
>NW_006783957.1:2056256-2059643 GCF_000442215.2 Lipotes vexillifer
CACTCTTTCGGTTTCTGAAGAATAAAGGCATATCATCAAAATTAAATCAAATTACATGGTTTTAACTAATTATGACTTAATTAGCAGAAGCAGTTTTTGTAGAACAAAAGCTTCTACTTTGCATCCCTTTAAAGTACACTGAAAAAATACATAACAAATTCTAATAAGCGTTTGTCATATTTGGTGTAAAATTTGGTGAAAAAGAAGTTGAACAGTTCCACCCGTATCCTTAAAGTGCTTGGTTACTTGAAACAAAACAGTGAGCTCTCTGCCTCTGAGTTTTCATACTGGAGGAGTTGAACTAGCTGACTTTCCACCTTCCCATGGATTACCTTCTATGATTCTTATTTATTTATTTATTTATTTGGCTGCTTCGGGTCTTAGTTGCAGCACGCGGGTTCCATAGTTGCATCACAAGGGCTCTCTAGTTGTGGTGCATGGGCTTAGCTGCCCTGTGGCATGTGGGATCTTAGTTCCCCAACCAGGAGTTGAACCTGCAACCCCTGCATTGGAAGGCACATTCTTAACCACTGGACCACCAGGGAAGTCCCTTCTATGATCCTTTTGTTCTATCTTATTTAGGTATTATCACGATATTACTTTCAGTTGGTTAAATAAACATTAAAGTAACTCCACAAACACCTAATTAGTTGTAGGAGAAAATGTACATGATTTTACAGCAGCAAGAATCCTATAACAAGTATTGTTTCATCACCTTTCGTAGTCATTCTCTCCTACCATCTCCTCTCATGTTTACGGACGGTTTGATACTCCTAGGTCACCTCTCACTTTCCATTGAACAACTTTCAAGGTACGTACTCTTTCCAACACTGTTTACAAAATTCTCCACAGAACGTACTTTTATTTTTTCCACATCATTTTCCCCCCTCTTTTGCCATAGTTTTCTGCCTCTCCGCACATTTGATGCTAACTCTTTTCTCCTTAACTAACCGTAAAACAACCCCATAATATCTTTTGCTTTTTAAAATGAGACACTATAATCTGAAACTCTTGCAAAGGGGAATTTCTTCTTCTCTGATTAAAATGCTCATTCCTCCCAACTTTATTTATTCAGCAACATTTACCAGGAACCTACTATGAGCTTACACTGTGCAAGGGTCTCTAGGTACAGTAATGAGAAAATAGACATCAGCCCTGCTTTTTCTGTGGCTTGCAGTCTAGTGGGAAAGACACATTGATAGACATCGTCATACAATGCCTGTTTACAGAGGGTACTCCCAAGGGAGGGGCCTCAGTTCTAGGACAGCCTACCTGAAAGGAGTCTGACTTTGATGCAGGGAGATTTCATTCCAGGTTGAGCAAGCAGGCCTGTGGTTGGAAGTAGCATGATGTGTTTTGAGAACTGAAAAAAAAAGAATCTGTAGGTGTAAAAAAGGAAAAAGTATAAGATATGTGTGTATTAAAGTATGATGCTCTGAGTGCTTTATTAGGCAGCTGGATTTACTGTGGGATCTGATGTCCATTCAGATGTCTATAGAGGGAACAATTCAAACAGGTCTCTAATGTTACCTTCGGCTGGGGCATTTCCTCATCAACGTGAACAACGTATCTCTCCCATTCACTTTTTCTTCTTATGAATATGGTCCATTAGAGGGATAAGTTATTACCACTTATAAGTTAAAGATAGAGCCTTTGGCTTGGCAATTCCACAAGTTTAAAATCTATCTATCATCTATCTATCTATCATCTATCAACTGTCATCTACTTAAATTTTAGAGTGATTATTAGTGTATGTGTGTGTTTAGGAGGTTAAGGAATCCTAATTAAGTAAGTAGATAAATGAGACAGAAAATTTGGTCTTACCAATATCCTCACAACTACCAACAGTGTCTGTTTAGATATAGAAGTAGTCTTGTCTTTTCCTGTCCTCCAAGGAAGATGGATATGAAGAGGCACTCAGAGGACACAGGGAAGCTGTGGTTGTTGGTGGGGAAAAGATACTGAAAGAAGTTAACGGCTATTCAACATGTTTTCTTCTACAGTAGTCCTCTGGAAGGACTTAGCTCTTGATGATGATAGTCCCGTAAAAGAGAGACGTTGGGCTTCCCTGGTGGCGCAGTGGTTGAGAATCTGCCTGCCAATGCACGGGACACGGGTTCGAGCCCTGGTCTGGGAGGATCCCACATGCCGCGGAGCAACAAGGCCTGTGAGCCACAATTACTGAGCCTGCGCATCTAGAGCCTGTACTCTGCAACAAAGAGAGGCCGTGACAGTGAGAGGCCCACACACCGCGATGAAGAGTGGGCCCCACTAGCTGCAACTAGAGAAAACCCTCGCACAGAAATGAAGACCCAACACATTCAAAAATAAATAAACAAATAAATTTATTAAAAAAAATAAAAAGAGAGGTGTTAAGATTGCCTTTCCATACAGTCACTATGGAGAACAGTATGGAGGTTCCTTAAAAAAAATAAAAATAGAACTACCATATGACCCAGCAATCCCACTACTGGGCATATACCCTGAGAAAACCATAATTCAAAAAGAGTCACGTACCACAATGTTCATTTCAGCACTATTTACAATAGCCAGGACACGGAAGCAACCTAAGTGTCCATCGACAGATGAATGGATAAAGAAGATGTGGCACATATATACAATGGAATATTACTCAGCCATAAAAAGAAATGAAATTGAGTTATTTGTAGTGAGGTGCATGGACCTAGAGTCTGTCATACAGAGTGAAGTAAGTCAGAAAGAGAAAAACAAATACAGTATGCTAACACATATATATGGAATCTAAAAAAAAAAAAATTGGTTCTGATGAAACTAGGGGCAGGACAGAAATAGAGGTGCAGATGTAGAGAATGGACTTGAGGACAAGGGGAGGGGGAAGGGTAAGCTGGGATGAAGTGAGATAGTAGCATTGACATATATACACTACCAAATGTAAAATGGATAGCTAGTGGGAGGCAGCCGTATAGCACAGGGAGATCAGCTTAGTGCTTTGTGACCACCTAGAGGGGTGGGGTAGGGAGGGTGGGAGGAAGATGCAAGAGGTAGAAGGTATGGGGATATATGTATGCATATAGCTGGTTCACTTTGTTATAAAGCAGAAACTAACACAACATTGCAAAGCAATTATACTCCAATAAAGATGTTAAAAAGAATAGCAATAACAAAAAATACAAACAGAAAAAAGAAGAGCTGACTGTATGAGTTAAACCTACCTTAAATAGCATAATTGCAAGTTATTAAGCTCAGATAATTATGCGTGAATAAAATATAATTGGTTTTCTGTGGTTGTTATTGTTCAAATTAAAAGACAAAGAAAAGGAGAAAAAAAAAAGATTGCCTTTCCATATTTGCACAGCTTTTTTTTTTTTTTTTTTTTTTTTTTTTTTTTTTTTTTTTTTTTTTTTTTTT
>NW_006783957.1:2063815-2083089 GCF_000442215.2 Lipotes vexillifer
ATGGTTGTTAGTATTTGCCTTATGTATTGAGGTGCTCCTATGTTGGGGGCATAAGTATTTACAATTGTTATATCTTCTTCTTGGATCGATCCCTTAATCATTATGTAGTGTCCTTCTTTGTCTCTTCTGATAGTCCTTATTTTAAAGTCTATTTTGTCTGATATGAGAATTGCTACTCCAGCTTTCTTTTGGTTTCCATTTGCATGGAATATCTTTTTCCATCCCCTTACTTTCAGTCTGTATGTGTCTCTAGGTCTGAAGTGGGTCTCTTGTAGACAGCATATATATGGGTCTTGTTTTTGTATCCATTCAGCCAATCTGTGTCTTTTGGTGGGAGCATTTAGTCCATTTACATTTAAGGTAATTATCGATATGTATGTTCCTATTCCCATTTTCTAAATTGTTTTGGGTTCGTTATTATAGGACTTTTCCTTCTCTTGTGTTTTTGTCTAGAGCAGTTCCTTTAGCATTTGTTGTAAAGCTGGTTTGGTGGTGCTGAACTCTCTCAGCTTTTGCTTGTCTGTAAAGGTTTTAATTTCTCCATCAAATCTGAATGAGATCCTTGCTGGGTAGAGTAATCTTGGTTGCAGGTTTTTCTCCTTCATCACTTTCAGTATGTCCTGCCACTCCCTTCTGGCTTGTAGAGTTTCTGCTGAGAGATCAGCTGTTAACCTTATGGGGATTCCCTTGTGTGTTATTTGTTGTTTTTCCCTTGCTGCTTTTAATATGCTTTCTTTGTATTTAGTTTTTGACAGTTTGATTAATATGTGTCTTGGCGTATTTCTCCTTGAATTTATCCTGTATGGGACTCTCTGTGCTTCCTGGACTTGATTAACGATTTCCTTTCCCATATTAGGGAAGTTTTCAACTATAATCTCTTCAAATATTTTCTCAGTCCCTTTCTTTTTCTCTTCTTCTTCTGGAACCCCTATAATTCGAATGTTGGTGCGTTTAATGTTGTCCCAGAGGTCTCTGAGACTGTCCTCAGTTCTTTTCATTCTTTTTTCTTTATTCTGCTCTGCAGTAGTTATTTCCACTATTTTATCTTCCAGGTCACTTATCCGTTCTTCTGCCTCATTTATTCTGCTATTGATCCCATCTAGAGTATTTTTCATTTCATTTATTGTGTTGTTCATCATTGTCTGTTTCATCTTTATTTCTTCTAGGTCCTTGTTAACTGCTTCTTGCATTTTGTCCATTCTATTTCCAAGATTTTGGATCATCTTTACTATCATTATTCTGAACTCTTTTTCAGGTAGACTGCCTATTTCCTCTTCATTTGTTAGGTCTGGTGGGTTTTTATCTTGCTCCTTCATCTGCTGTGTGTTTTTCTGTCTTCTCATTTTGCTTATCTTACTGTGATTGGGTTCACCTTTTTGCAGGCTGCAAGTTCGTAGCTCCCGTTGTTTTTGATGTCTGTCTCCAGTGCCTAAGGTTGGTTCAGTGGGGTGTGTAGGCTTCCTGGTGGAGGGGACTAGTGCCTGTGTTGTGGTGTATGAGGCTAGATCTTGTCTCTCTAGTGGGCAGGTCCACGTCTGGTGGTGTGTTTTGGGGTGTCTGTGGACTTATTATGATTTTAGGCAGCCTCTCTGCTAGTGGGTGGGGTTGTGTTCCTGTCTTGCTATATGGTTGGCATAGGTTGTCCAGCACTGTAGCTTGCTGGTCGTTGAGTGAAGCTGGGTGCTGGTGTTGAGATGGAGATCTCTGGGAGATTTTCGCCGTTTGATATTATGTGGGGCTGGGAGGTCTCTTCTTGACGAGTGTTCTGAAGTTGGTTCTCCCACCTCAGAGGCAGAGTCCTGATTCCTGGCTGGAGCAGCAAGAGCCTTTCATCCACTCGGCCAGATACGTGGGGAGTTTCTTGCCTTTTGGGAGGTCTGAGGTCTTCTGCCAGCATTCAGTAGGTGTTCTGTAGGAGTTGTTCCTCATGTAGATGTATTTCTGGTGAGGAAGGTGATCTCCGCGTCTTACTCCTCCGCCATCTTTCCACCGCCCCCCCCGCACAGCTTTTTCAGAGACTATAGGTTTAAAGCACCCATGTCCTTTGCCTCTTAAGGAACTCCCAAGTAACAGATATATACAGTAATTCTGAATACAAATCCTTGTAATATTGGCCAGGCTTTTCTTATCCGTAAATTTGCAGTAACAGAATTTTCCTTGAGTGAAAATGTGAAATTCTCCTATTTATGGAATAAAATTTATCTTAGAAGGGTAAATGTAAATGTATTTTGGGAGTCTCATACTTCATACTTATAGTCAACACTCAGTTCTGACACACTAAATCAATCCATCAGTATTCAGGCAAAACTCTGAAACGTAAACATGATTTCCACAAAACAAACAAAAATTATAATGATGCTATAAATAATGAACTGCTCTCTACAGCCAATGGAAACTTTCATTCAGAGTGATCTTTCTAACAATTTCCCAGAAGATGGTGTATGCAAAAGAGCTTCTCTTATGCCAGTTTTAATTCCTGTGTATATTCTCAATTAATTATATACCCTAATATTTATACAGCACTTTATCACTTGCAAAGTTTTCACACTTGCGCAATTATTATCTCATTTCAAATCAATGAAACTCCTTGGTAAGAAGGGTGGGCACGATAATTCCAATTTGAGGGATGAAGAAAAGATTCAAAGAAGTCCGTCATTTGCCCAACATCAAATAAAATGTGATTTGAAGAACTAATGAGAGTCATCAGCATTTGCTAAGCAACAAACAGCCTGGTCATAAAGATAGGTGCCCTATATATATCTGCCTGTGATGCTAGCATCAACCTTCCAATGTATTTAATGTTACTACCAATTAACTGATAGGAGAACAGACGTTAACCCAGCTAAGTAAGTGTCAGAGACTAGAACTAAATGAAGAGCATTTCACTGTGAGTCATAAAATAGTTTTCCTATTATCTTCTTTTCTCCTCATTTAATAGTTTATATCAATGAATTTTTAATGATAGCAGAATAATCTGGGTCCATATTTTTCAGGTCAAATGATTAAATATAGAATAATTTATAGTAGTTTCCTGGAGATTTCTGCAGACAGTATCTTTTTTTTTAAAGCCACTATTTTGAATAGTAATTTTCTGTCAAATTACCAATTTCTTCTCCTTCCTGCAGAGTGGTTTAACAGGAGAGTCAGCATATAGTACTGTTGATTCAGGTGCTGCCACATAGACTAGCTGGAAATGTTTGTCATGCTTATTTAAATCTTTAAATCTTTTTTTCAGACATTCCTCTTAGTCAAGATTTCAATAATGGACTAGAGGAGAAATCCCATGGACGCTTCATCATCATCATCATCATCATCAATCATCACCCAACATTTATTTCTAAGCACTTTACAAAATACAGAAGACACAATTCCTACTTCCTAAAACTAACATCTGAAAACAGGGCAGTCTAAGGACTAAAAATCCAGAATGAAATCATTTTCAACAGTTAATTATATTTACATTTACAAATAAAAAAACAAATTTTAAAGGAATGATTCAAATGAAAAATATTGTGGAAATGTTTGAAGGTAAACCTTTTACCCATTGTAATATGTAACAAAGTTGTAAAGTGATAAACTAGCATAGCAATTTTTAGGAGCTGGTTTCATATGTATATAGTGTAAAAACAAATGAAACTATATATAGTAGAAAGGAGTAGATTCTATCTTCCTCTAAGGACCAAACATAACAGCTCCTGGTTTTTTAAAGTAAGGTGCTCAAAGAATAGATTTATGTATATGTATAACTGAATCACTTTGCTGTGCACCTGAAAGTAACACAATATTGTAAATCAGCTATACTCCAATATAAAATAAAAATTAAAAAAAATATAGTAAGGTGCTCAAATGCTGAAAAAAGTCATTTTGTTATTATTTCAGTATCTTTGAAAAGAAGGTTTATTAGGAAATAATACTTCAATTTTTTGGTGCTAGGATATTGATGTCATCATAAGATATATAGCAAAATAAAACTGGATCATGAAGTTGGGATTTTTGATTCAAAAGAATGAATCACTAACTGTGGAGATCCAAATGGAGTGAAAATGTCAATAGCTATAATTTACATCCTACCAAATTATGATGTCATCCAGAACATTGGTCTTGGATGACTTTTGCAATCTTAATTCTAGTAAGCAGAGGAAAATAAAAGATAATTTATATATTTTCTAATAGTCTTGACTATTAATTCTGAAAACCTGTCTAATTTCTGACTCTCATGTACCTATCTATTTGATCCGTTATTTGAAAACACTTCTCTAACTCATATTAAACAATAAGACTAGTGTTATCATTGCTGGCCAGCCCTGTAGTTATTGCTTAGCTGTGTGTACATTCTACTGCTCTATATCTCTATCGCCACTTATTTCCTTTGGATTTGATTCTCTGTTTCAAGAAGCCAAATTAAATAATTCCAGGCACGGGAGTTAATGGGGTCATTCATTCACTAACCCTGGAAGACCTAGTAATATATTGGTTTCCATATGTAGCACTGCCCTCTACTGGGTAAAGAAAAATCTGATGTTATTAATGGATTTCTAATTGCTTAAGAGTAGAGAATATATGAAAAGATAATTCAAATTTAACTACCCTGATATTTTTTAACCTGAAGGGGCTGAGGAATGTGATCATAGAATATGAGAATCTCTGACTTCTCCGTATAGACACTTTTATACAACAATACTTTGCTATGTTCTTGTTTTGAATAAATGTATTCTTTGATTTGTATGTGAGAAGCTCTTGATTTGACCTTAGATCCTTTGAGGCCTTAAATATATGAGATAACTGGTATATTGTATTATAAACCAGTTAAGTGAAAAGGAAATTGAAGTCAGTATGACATTAATTTCAAGGATTTTTTTATCTGAGCTGGTACCTGAGGCAAGTAGAGAGTAATATTACCTTTTATTTTATTTATAGCTTTATTTTGTTGATAACTTTAGCTATATTTATGATGAGCTTAAATTTAGATGGTGATATAATGTTGTTTGCTTTCAGGAATACTTTCTGTGAGATATCAGTGAGAAGCTGTGAAGTGTATTTTTTCTTTCTCTCCTTATATTCTGTTACAGTGTAGAGCAGGAGTTTTAGAAATTAATACCATACTAGATTATGTTAATTACTCCTTAACCCAAAAGACAAACGTTCAATACCAATATCATAAACTCAATATCACAGTGCTTATAAACATAAACTCTAAGTAATACTGGATAACTATTGAAAATATGAAATATATATGTATATGATATATAAATATATATGTATATGTACATATACATATGTATATGAAATATATAAGTATATTTTTTAGAACATTTAAAGGTGGCAGAAAACACAAAAATGTTTTTCTTTATACATGATCTAAAATTGAATAAAGTTCATGTCTTTATTAATCTTGTATATCATATTAATATGTTTCTATCAACCAGAGTTTTAGAGGAACCAGAATGGCAGCCATTTCTATATCATATTCCCTTACAGTTACCTATAATAGTATTTCATGGTACTTGCTAAGTACTGAAAACATTTTTAAAAATTAGTTGAACTAAGGTGGAATTGACACCCTCCTGTGAAAACTGAGGATACAGCAAAATTATTTGCCAACTAGGAGCAAAGGAGTATCTGATGTCAGGGCCAAGTTCTCTGAAAACAGTTTTTGTTGATTCTCTTTTTGACAAATAAATTCTCTAACCTGAAGATGGAAAGCCTCTCAGATGGCTTTCAGGGAGAATTTTTTTTCCTTCAAGAATATTTTACTGAAATTTTTTTCAAATAATGTCAATCCAATAAAATTGTATCATAAGTAGAGCTATATTCATAAAAATTCCAAAGAGATTAGACTCTTAATTGTATGAGTTTCTTTTAAAAGCCATGTGACTGGTAAGGGTGTGGTGGCAGTGCTTTAAATTTTGACCTGGAGAAAATCCCATCTACTGAGGTTTCCTGGGGCTATTGAACACTTATCCTACCTTCAGAGACCGTTCTAAAAAGAAAGAATCCATCATGACATTACACATACACACAGTCAGTCACATCCAATGACTGAACCAAAAGTGTCTTCTATTTCTCTAGAACAGGAATTCTTTATGGTTCATAGGGGGCCATGAAGAGAACTTAGGGGAATCTACATTAAACGTGAATAGAAAATACATACATACTATTTTTCTGAAATTTAGCATTTTCTTCATTTATAAATCTAAGTAGAAAACCATAAGCATAATGAGATTTTATCAGCAATAGGAATCATCTTTCTTTCATATCATACTTGTTGCAGATACTCAAATTATCACTAATACTCATCATTACTTTAAAATTACAGTTGTTATTAGAGTCAATACTAGATATTATTTAATACATTAGTAATAAAGCACATATCATATCACTTCACCATATCATATTTTTAAATGATTTGACAGTTGTGTTTATAACTGTTTTCTTTGTTTTCAAATTTTTTATGTCATGCATTTAAAAATGTTAATATTTAATTAATTTAGTTAATATTTTTCTTAATAGAGTTGACCTTTGTTCTAGTTCAGAATAAGAGTAAGGACAGGGGGCTTCCCTGGTGGCGCAGTGGTTGAGAGTCCGCCTGCCGATGCAGGCGACACGGGTTTGTGCCCCGGTCCGGGAGGATCCCACATGCCGTGGAGCGGCTGGGCCCGTGAACCATGGCCTCTGAGCCTGCGCGTCTGGAGCCTGTGCTCTGCAGCGGGAGAGGCCACAGCAGTGAGAGGCCCGTGTACCGCAAAAAAAAAAAAAAAAAAAGAGTAGAGACAGAAAGAAGATTTATGGTTGCCTGGGGTTGGCAGTGGGAATGAAGATGGACGCGAATGGCATGATATTTCTTTTTGGAATGATGGAAATGTTTCATATTAGATTGTGGTGTTGGTTGCATAATTCTGTAATTTAATAAAGTTATTGAGTTGTACATGTAAAATGAGGGAATGTTATGGTATGTAAATTACCCCTCGATAAAGCTGTTTACAAAAGAGATGGGCTTAGGAGTATAAAAACAAACAAATGAACAAAAAAATAACCAATATATTGATATCAACAAAGATATGAAAAAAACCGCTAACTCTAACTTCATATCACATTGACAATAACATCTCCATAAAGAAATACAGAACTAATCCAAGTTATTTTTGAACAGTAGTATATATCTGGGAAGAATGTATTCTAAAGACAGGAAGAAAAAAATTTGAAACTTTGGAATTTATTTAGTAAGTTTTTTTAAATTAATGTCATAGAATAGAAATTCTTCTGAAAAAGAATGAATATATGTATATATATGTATAACTGAATCACTTGGCGGTACACCTGAAACTAACATGACATTGTAAATCAACTATACTCCAATCCAATAAAATTAAAAAAATAAAGAAATTCTTAAACAACATTATCTGTAGAGTAGATTTAAGTACCTGAGTAACTATATAAATGTTTGGGAGCCAGAGTTCTCTCTGTGGAAGAAGAACTTTACATATATGAACTATGTTGTTGGCCAGCATTGGAATTAGATACATTCATATATATGGTTGAGTTTAATTGTGTAACCAGATTTTTCTGATTGTTAGGGTGCAGTGACACTCATCCCAGATTTGTGCATCCTGGGTGGAAAAAGTTACCCAAAGAGATTATTTTTTAAATGTTGTCAAGTTTGAAAGTCCTTATGTGCAGAAATGAAGAGAGATACAGAACATTAAGTGGGAAATAACACCATGGCCACCATATTTGTTTGGTACCTAAATAATATCCAGGTGTTGGTGACTTTATTATTCAAGTAAGAGACAAGAGAAAATGCTTAAGCCCCCACAGGGAGGGTGCTTAAAATAATACCCTTGCCCAAAGCTAGATTTCTGTAAGTGCTGCCCAGTTCACAATGAAAAGACTAGGGAAACTCTGTATACTGGCACAAGGAAGTTGCTAGGATGGCTGCTACCAAACAAATCCTTAATTAGAGTGGAGGAAAAAGCTATGGAGAAATGGAAAACTCTAGGTGTGACTTTCTGTGTGTCAGGTTAACATGAAAATAGCTGAAAAGACCAAGGAAACCGTGTGGCTTTAAAAGGGGGGGAAAGCAGCTCTACAGGGACATGTATAAGCCAATCAATCAATAATCAATCAATCAAATCATTCTCCATTGGAAATGAACTCAAAACCAAAACAACTACAGAAAAGAACAGCTTAACATGGAGAGACATCAGACCCACAAGAATTGAAAATCATAGACACCTTCAAAGGAAGTTCTAAAATAATATTAAAGTGGGTGAAATGATAAAAAGAGACACAGCTGTTTCATTGATATCTATGGCCAAGTAAAAATAGACCCCTGCCACAAAGCAAGCATTTTATTTTGTTCACATTTTGAGGGTTGGAAATTTGGGATGAGTTTAGGATGGACAATATTTATCTCTGATCCACATTGAGGGGCTGGAGGACCCACTGCCCACAGAGCCTCTCCCTCCACGGTGTGCTGTGTCCCATCTTCCCACCCCCTCCAGGGTTGTCATTCATGTGACATGGCAGCTAGCTTCCTACAGGGCTGTCTTCGGACTTTGGACCACACAACCTGACACAGCAGGTAGGACAGAAGATTCCACCCAGGAAAATAGAGAACTAGACAAGCATGTGTGGTGTTAGTATACAGAGAGTTGGAAAATATGAAACCTAAAATGTTAAAGGAAAACAGAGAGGAGATGATCTGTGTTCCCTTATATCCATTGGGAATTTCAGGAGAAGATGTAAAAACTTTACCAGAAACAGTACTCAAGAGACAAAACTCTGTTCTTCTTCGGATGGGAAAAAGGACTTGATTGTCTTGGTCAAAGGTGTGCTTTGAATGTTGAGCAAAATAAATGAAAAATTCATACCGAGATGCATAGTGGTAAAACTGCAACATATTAAAGACAAAGTGAGACATTAAAATTTTGTTAGGGAGAAAAGCCAGATTACCTACAAAGAAATCACAATGTATTACATGTTGGAGTTCTCAGAGAAAGAGAGATGACGAGGGAGAGCTGGAGCATCCACTGATAGGATTCCTAGGAGAACTGGATAAAGATCAGTCTTTAAAGTATCAGATTTGAATAGCGGTTGAAAAAAAATTACTCTGCCTGGGGACACACTTTCTCCAAGTATATTATTTGAACCTGGTAGATTTATATTATTGTTTTAATAAAGGTAATAATTATATAATAATAATACTAATAATACTTAACATCTATTCATTGTTTTATGTGCAAGATTTTATTTATTTATTTTTATACAGCAGGTTCTTATTAGTTATCCGTTTTATACATATCAGTGTATACATGTCAATCCCAACCTCCCAGTTCATCCCACCACCACCCCACCTCTCTCTTTTCCCCCTTGGTGTCCATAGGTTTGTTCTCTACATCTGTGTCTCTATTTCTGCAAACTGGCTCATCTGTACCATTTTTCTAGATTCCACGTATATGCGATATATATGATATTTGTTTTTCTCTTTCTGACTTATTTCACTCTGTATGACAGTCTCTAAGTCCATCCAGGTCTCTACAAATGGCCCAATTTCATTCCTTTTTATGGCTGAGTAATATTCCATTGTATATATGTACCACATCTTCTTCATCCATTTGTCTGTCGATGAGCATTTAGGTTGTTTCCGTGACCTGGCTCTTGTAAATAGTGCCAGGATGAACATTGGGGTTCACGTGTCTTTTTGAATTATGGTTTTCTCTGGGTATATGTCCAGTAGTGGGATTGCTGAGTCATATGGTAATTCTATGTTTAGTTTTTTAAGGAACCTCCATACTGTTCTCCATAGTGGCTGTATCAATTCACATTCCCACCAACAGTGCAAGAGGGTTCCCTTTTCTCCACACCCTCTCCAGCATTTATTGTTTGTAGATTTTTTGATGATGGCCATTCTGACTGGTGTGAGGTGATACCTCATTGTGGTTTTGATTTGCATTTCTCTAATGATTAGTGATGTTGAGCAACTTTTCATATTAGAAAAAGCTAATATGAAAAGCTAATTTTCATATTAGCTTTTCATGTGCTTCTTGGCCATCTGTATGTCTTCTTTGGAGAAATGTCTATTTAAGTCTTCTGACCAGTTTTTGACTGGCTTGTTTGTTTTTTTAATATTGAGCTGCATGAGCTGTTTATATATTTTGGAGATTAATCTTTTGTCTACTGATTCATTTGCAAATATTTTCTCCCATTCTGAGGGTTGTCTTTTCGCCTTGTTTATAGTTTCCTTTGCTGTGCAAAAGCTCTTAAGTTTCATTAGGTCCCATTGTTTATTTGTTTTTATTTCCATTAGTCTAGGAGGTGGATCAAAAAAGATCTTGCTGTGATTTATGTCAAAGAGTATTCTTCTCATCTTTTACTCTAAGAGTTTTATAGTGTCTGGTCTTACATTTAGGTCTCTAATCCATTTTGAGTTTATTTTTGTATATGGTGTTAGGGAGTGTTCTAATTTCATTCTTTTACATGTAGCTGTCCAGCTTTTCCAGCACCAATTATTGAACAAACTGTCTTTTCTCCATTGTATATCCTTGCCTCCTTTGTCATAGTTTAGTTGACCATAGGTGCATGGGTTTATCTCTGGACTTTCTATCCTGCTCCATTGATCTATATTTCCATTTTTGTGCCAGTACCATATTGTCTTGATTACTGTAGCTTTGTAGCATAATATGAAGTTGGGGAGTCTGATTCCTCCAGCTCTGTTTTTTTCCCCTCAAGATTGCTTTGGCTATTCGGGGTCTTTGTGTCTCCATACAAATTTTAAGATTTTTTTGTTCTAGTTCTGTAAAAAATGCCATTGGTAGTTTGATAGGGATTGCATTGAATCTATAGATTGCTCTGGGTAGAATAGTAATTTTCATAATATTGATTCTTCTAATCCAAAAACATGGTATATCTCTCCATCTGTTTGTGTCATCTTTGATTTCTTTCATCAGTGTCTTATAGTTTTCTGAGTACAGTTCTTTTACCTCCTTAGGTAGGTTTATTCCCAGGTATTTTATTCTTTATTTTGCAAGGGTGAATGGGATAGGTGCAAGATTTTTGTAAGGGACTTTGCAGACATTGTATTATTTAATCCTTGAAACAAAGTTGTGAGGTGGCTATTATTTTTCTCATCTTATGAACAAAAAACCCCAACTTAATTGTCAAAAGTAGCAGATGGTAGGAGTCAGTATTAAATCCCAAGTATGTTTCTCACTAAATTCTGAGGTCTATGGCCGCACCATATTCCTCTAAAGAGATCAAGAATTGCACCTTTCACAACATCTGTACCATGACTGCTTTCCATGAGGTTAGCCAGAGTTTACTGTCTGTGAATATGCACATGGGGCATGTGACTTCTCCTGAAATACAGTTGTGTTCATAGAACAGCAAGACCTTTTGTAATGGGGTGGTAATGGAGTTTTGCTTTTTTTTTAAAGAAGATGTTGGGGGTAGGAGTTTATTAATTAATTAATTTATTTTTGCTGTGTTGGGTCTTCGTTTCTGTGCAAGGGCTTTCTCTAGTTGTGGCAAGCAGGGGCCCCTCTTCATTGTGGTGCACAGGCCTCTCACTATCGCTGCCTCTCTTGTTGCAGAGCACAGGCTCCAGATGCGCAGGCTCAGTAGTTGTGGCTCACAGACCTTAAGGGCCCAGTTGATCTGCGGCATGTGGGATCCTCCCAGACCAGGGCTCAAACCCGTGTCCCCTGCATTAGCAGGCAGATTCTCAACCACTGTGCCACCAGGGAAGCCCTGGAGTTTTGCTTTTTATCTTACTTTCCTAATAACAGAAATCCTCTTAAAAATAATCTCAAATGAAATTTTCTTTATGGAACAGAGAGTGTCTTGCTTTACTACATTAAAGCTGGTAGAAGAAGATTAATGTTTTTGCCTCTTAGTTTTAACCACGCTTCTTTCTATGCCCTTTAAATAATAGTGGATATAAAAACATTGTTTTAACACTTCAGACTAACCCGAATTGTAGTCTTTGCAAACAACCCTTCCTTCTCACCAATCATGCACTTTGCAATCAAGCCTTTGAAATTCTGCTATATCCCTCAGTTTAACAATTTATACATACTCTTAAATCCACCCTCACAGACTGGATTTTAAACTTTTATGTACAGAAAATGATTATTCTTTGAAGTATGTTAACCTTATTGAAAATATATGCCCCTACTTATGATGTAATAATGTAATAGATTTGTAGCCATTATTATGCCCTGCAGACTCTGGGCAAGCATTCATGTACAGTGCATTGCCAGAATTTCCTTTAACTTACCATAGATGGTTATGATGGTTCAAAATATTTATGTACTTTTGTCTCCTGACTGATATACAATCTATTCAAAGTTGGATAAGACAGGAACCTCAAAGATTTTCTCCCATTCCTACATTTTTTTTAACAGTTTTTTTCTTGAGGTCTCAGATCCATTGTCTCCATCCTCACTGGCCTGATTTGGAAACTCACTTGCTCTGTGTCTGGGGTTGGGATCCTCACCCCTTGCTGCATTCTGGAAGGTTTGTGGTACATGTTTGTACTCTTCAGAAGGGAGCACGTATAAGAAGAACTGTTCTCTAGCGTCAGTTCATCCATTAGATTATAAAGCATGACTAGTATTGTTTATCATTTATTTTATACTATCATTTCTCTTTTCCTCCTGGCACATAGGTGAAGATCAAAAAACAACTCATAAATGAATGAAAATATTGTAGTATAAGATATGCATTTTACTTTAATGTATATGTTGGGTGGAGGGAGAAATGTAAATCAGACTTCTGGAAAGAATTTGAAATCAGAAAGAAAAGAAATAGATTCTGGTCCATATTCTATGCCTGAGAGGCTGGCTACATTAAGAAGGGCAATTGGCAGTCATTTGGAATTTCATGTATCTCTTCTATGGAAGTAAAATTTAATAACAAAGTAGGCATTTTCATGGACCATTTACTATGTTCCAGACACCATTCAGACGGTCACATGCATAAACAGTGTAATCACAGTTACATGAAATAGTAAAAATATTGCCACTACAATTGGAGACATGTGAGACAGAGAGAGTTAAGCAACTTCCTAAATCATGTGACTTTTAGGGAAGAATTGAACCCAGATGATCTAGCTTAGAGTCTAAACTCTAAACCTCTATGTCATAGCTGCTTCCCTTGAAGTGTAGGTAATATAACTACACAAGCTTTAAATTCCTTTCTGTTCTAACATGGCAGAATTCTTAATTCCCTTGAATGTCAATAGGTAGAATAATAGGATGGAAAGAGAAATATTTAGAAGATAAAATTCTAAAAAAAGCAGGAATTCTAGCTGGGACAAGTCTGAAATGATTATCTTGTAGAGCTAATACATTTTTCAAAATAAAACCCAATTTATCAATTCAGACATAGTACTAGCATCTACAGTGCCAACAGTTTATCCTTCAACCTCATGCATTCAAGTAATATCCATCTGCTAACATTCTCTCCTTTTCAACACACGTATGTCAAGTGCAGAGACAATTAGAAAATCCAAGCGAATCATAGATAACAACCATGTTTTGTTTTGGTACATTAGATCTTAGTCTAATGCTGGCTGAGTCACACATTTGCTAGTTCCTGAGTTAGTAGCAGATCATCTTTACCCTTCTTTGGTATTTTTCTGTCTCTAAATATGGCACCATTGTTCTTTTATTTCTTCAAGGAAGAATATTGAAGTCATCTATCAAATGTTTCTTTCCATCACCAGGCATATCCAACCAACTGTTGCATCTGTCTTACCTCGTAAATATTCATAGCGTTCATTCATCTCTCAGATCACCACGTCCTTAGTGCCAGTTACCTTGGCTTTTCCTAGGCGGCCATAGTGATATTTTAAATCTACGATTCTTCTTTACACCCCCTCAAGGGAAGAAGAACAGGTTGAAGGGAGTTGTCCTCTAGATATAAAGACATAAAGTGTTGCAATTAGAGCAGTTTGTGATTGGCCCAGCAATGGGCAAATTGATCAAAGAAATATAATAAGCTGAAAGTGGCACAAGTATACACAAATCTGATACATGACAGATTTGTCCATATAGATCAGATGGGAAGGAATGAATTATTTAATAAAGAGTTCTGGGGCAATTAGTAATCCATATGTAAAGAATAGAATTGGATGCCTTCCTTATATATTGAAAAAATACACTTCAGGTAATTCAAATATAAAATGCAAAGCTTAAATAATTTTAGGTAAAATAAGAGAATCCATTCATGACTTTATGGGAGAATTTCTTGAGCCAGTAACACAAAGCACAACAACAAAGGAAATGATTAATATTGTCAACCACATTAAAATGAAGAAAAACTCCAAAACTGAAAAGTGAAAAAAATTTGCTATTCATCAAAATTAAAAAGAAAAAGTGTAAAAAATGAAATAATAGGCCAGAGTTGGGAAAACGTATTTGCAAAACATTAATGCAATGTATAATATTCTTAAGATAGAAAAATATAAATCTAAATGAAAATACATAAGTAACTTAGTAGAAAAATAGGAGACATGAATGAACAGGTAATTTAAAGGAGAGTATATAAGAATGACTGATGAACATATGAGAGATTATCAAATGCACAGGTAGTCAGGGAGATGGAAAAACCATCATAAAATACCCCTTCATGTTTATCAGATTGGCAACAAATTTAAAATTAGATAATGTTAAGTATCAATGAGGATGTCAAATCATGGGAATGATTGTGGAAGTGGAAATATAAATTGGAATACACCATTTGGAAAATAATTTGGCAAAATCTAGCAAATGTGAAAATATGCATAGCCTTAAACCCTGAAATTACACCCCTAGGTACATTACCTGCAGCAACGTTATGACATATACAGGGAAAGGTGTACAACACGTTCATAGAGTCACTGTTGAAGATAGGGTAAAAAACAAGGAACCTCACTTTTCCACTCTCTCATCTAATATCTCTTTCAGAGGGGAGTCCTGTGTGAGCACCCCAAAATAGAGATGCCCCACTTCTATGAACATTTATGACCGCAGGCGTTTTTCCTTCTGGGAGTTACAATATGCAATTTTTAAAATTTATTTGGGTGATCGTTTTTCTGTTTTTTCTGATTCCCTATAAAATAAGCTCATGAGTATGAAAAGTCTCATCGAGAGATTTGTCTTGTGTATTAACATCATCAAATCACTGATATGTTTTGTATTTTTTTAAAAAAATTATTTATCTATTTATTGGCTGCATTGGGTCTTCGTTGCTGTGCACGGGCTTTCTCTAGTTGCAGTGAGCAGGGGCTACACTTCGTTGCAGTGCGCAGGCTGCTCATTGCGGTGGATTCTTTGCGGAGCACGGGCTATAGGCACGCAGGCTTCAGCAGTTGTGGCACAGAGGCTCAGTAGTTGTGGCTTACGGGCTCTAGTGCGCAGGCTCAGTAGTTGTGGTTGCTCTGTGGCATGTGGGATCTTCCCAGACCAGGGCTGGAACCCGTTTCGCCTGTATTGGCAGGTTGATTCTTAACCACTGCGCCACCAGGGAAGTCCCTGTTCTGTAGTTTACACAGAATTTCCGCAGTGATTTTTTTGGTTCTGTTTTTGTTTCATAAATATTTGTAGTAGCTCTAGGAGCTGGTGTACTCCAGAGAAAAGAGGAGGAAATATTGATTTTGCTATGCTTAATTTAGAAGAAAAGTAAATTATTCAAGTGAAAGTGACTTGGAAGTATAACCAGGACAAAAGTTACTTAGTTCCAATTTAAGAGAAGTTCCTGTTCTCCACGCTGCCTTTTGTTTTGCAGTTGGGACACACGATGAAATACCACAGACACAGATCCTTTTTTTAAAAAAAATCGTATTTATTTATTTTTAAGACAGCAGAGTTCACTGTAGAAGATGCCTTAGTTGTACATTGTAACTTTCTTTTTTGTCCATTATTTAGTTCAAACTCTTGATCATGGTCCATAGTAGTAGTGAGAAAAACAACCAAGTAACAAACAAATAAACAAGAAAAGAAAGAAAGTGTCATGAGGGAAGTCATACAAATATGGTTATTTTGTATAAGAGATTTATATACTTTGCAGTTTATATTTGATGAAAATATTCACCTTTCATATTTTGAAAGAATTCATGAATTTTACAATGTACACATTATAAATAGACTGAGGAGCATCTTTGTTTTCCCAGTTTTATTGAAAAATAATTGACAGAGGCTTCCCTGGTGGCGCAGTGGTTAAGATTCCATGCTCCCAATGCAGGGGGCCCTGGGTTCGGGCCCTGCTCAGGGAACTAGATCCCACATGCATGCCGCAACTAAGAGTTTGCATGCCACAACAAAGGAACCCATCTCCCACAACTGAGGAGCCTGCCTGTTGCAACTAAGAGACCCAGTGCAACAAAATAAATAAATAAGTAAATTAAAGAGAGACACCTAGTTCTCTTTAAAAAACAGAAAAAAGACTAATTGACGTACATCACTGTATAAGTTTAAGGTGTACACATGATTGTTTGATTTACATATATTGCAAAACAATTACCACAGTAGATTCGGCTAACATTCATCTTCTCATATAGATACAATAAAAGGAAAAGAAGGGTGGAAAATTTCTCCTTGAGATGAGAATCTTAGGATTTACTCTCAACAACTTTCCTGTGTATCGTATGTCAGTGATGGCCACATTATATCCCTAGTATTTTTCTTATAAGTGGAATGTTGTATCTTTTGACCAACTTCCTCCATTTCTCCCTCCCCCCGATCCTCTGCCTATGGCAACCACAAGTCTGATCTCTTTTTCTATGAGTTTGGTGTTTGGATTTCTTCTTTTTGATCCCACATAAAAGTGAGTCATACAGTATTTGTCTTTCTCTGACTTATTTCACTTCACATAATGCCTTCAAGGTCCATCTGTGTTGTCCAAATGATAGGATTTCCTTATTTTTTATGGCTGAATAATATTCCATTGTATGCATGTATATCTATCTATCTATCTATCTATCTATCTATCTATTTATCTATCATCTATTTATTATCTATCTGTTATCTATCACCTATCTATCTACCTATTATCTATCTATCTATTTATCTACCTCACAACTTCTTTATCCATTCATCCTTCAGTGGACACTTAGGCTGTTTCTGAGCTTTGCCTATGTAAATAATGCTGCTATGACTATGAGGGTGCAGATATCTTTTTGAGTTAGTGTTTTCTTTTGGATATATTCCCAGAAGCAGAAATGCTGGATCATTTGGTAGTTCTGTTTTAATTTTCTTGAGGATCTCCATACTGTTTTCCATAGAGGCTGTACCAATTTACAATCCAACCAAGAGTATGCAAGTGTTCTTTTCTTTGCAACCTCATCAGCATTTGTTTTCTCTTGTCCTTTTTATGATGGCCATTTTAACACGTGTGAGGTGATAGCTCACTGTGGTTTTAATTTGCATTTAATTTGCATTTCCCTAATGACTAGTGATGTTGAGCAACTTTTCATATACCAGTCACAGTTCTTGAACAGTTGTTAGTTCATCTTGTGAAGGGGAGGGAAGTCAGGAATGACCTATGTCACCCTCTTGGTGATGTTACTCCCTCAGGAGACTCTTAAGGCAATTATAGTTATATTGTCTTGTAATAAGACATCAAAGAATTATCATTCAGTGGAGAACAATGAGAGGCTGCTTAAAACTGCATTTTGAATTCTCATCCCATGGCTTTTTGTTGTCGCTGAGAAATAAAAGTGAGTCCAAGCTGAAATATCTTTTTGTAACTTTTATGGCAAGCAGTATAAGAATTGCAATGTATTGATGTACTTTCTTTTCCTCTGAATTTTTAGTAAGTTCTTTACTCTCCATCTATACCTTTAAACATCCATTGTTTTATCCAGGCTGGATATTCCTAGAAATTATCTTAGTACGTAAGAAATATTCAGTAATACTCTTGACTAAATGAATATCTACAACTGCTATTATAATGTGCTGATTCAGATGAGAAAATGATTCGGTATTAACAAGAAATCTCATGAATAAACTTGTAATCCATGAGATTTAGTTCTCTAAATTTGAATTATATTTATGTGAATAATTATTATTCAAAACTCTTAACATTAATCATATTAATTTCTTCTCAGAAGGAAAATATCATTATTATTGACAATTACCATCAAAACAATCTTTTCCAAAATTTTGATTTGTATTTTAATTTGTTACAGAATATAGGGTAGCAGAACTCATTCTGGTGTTTTTTTTTGTGGAATAGAAATAGTGTCGGCACAATAAGACATGACATTTTAGGGTGCTAGCAATTAGAGTGTGGTCAGAGGCTCAGACTCAGAAACCAGACAGTCTAGAGTCCAATCCTGGCAAACATAATAACAATGTGACTTCAGGCAAGCAGAGTAAACTTCCCAAACTTCAATATCTCATCTGAAAAATGGGGGTACTAATATTGCCTACTTCATAGTACCATTGTGAAATAATATGTCAAGTACTTAGACTAGCAACTATCAAATAATATATGTTATATGTGTAATCTATAACAATATCTTTATCACTACTGGTACAGCACACTGCCTTACTGATAGTAAGAATTTAACATTAATTTCCTTAATAGCCACTTATTTGTGGCAGATATGTTTATATTGTATACATAACAGTTTATTGCATTATCCACTGAATATAAACTATGAAGAATGCATCCAAAAATTTTCTTTACAACATCATTTAAGGTTCTAATTAAAGACAGTTGTTTTGTAGCTTTGGACAGTCATGTAAAGCATCTGGATTTTTTTTTTTTCTTTTTTTTTTTTTTCCCTAAGGGGCAAGGGACCATTATCCCAGGGTGCATGAGGAGAGGGGATTCAGAGCACCGCCTAAACGAGCTACAGAGATGGGCGCGGGCTGCGGCTATTAGCGTGGACACCAAGACGGGCATGAAATTCTAAGGCTGCTGTTGCAGCCACCAAGAAGCCTGTGTGCAAGGACAGGTCACTATCCACACCTCCTCTCCTGGGAGCCTGTGCAGCCCACCACTGCCAGGGTCCCGTGATCCAGGGACAACTTCCCCGGGAGAATACATGGCATGCCTCACGCTGTTGCAGTGTCGTGCCGGCCTCTGCCAATGCAGGCTCGCACCGCATTCCGTACCCCTCCCTCCCCCCAGCCTGAGTGAGCCAGAGCCCCCTAATCAGCTGCTTCTTTAACCCCCTCCTGTCTGAGCGAAGAACAGACGCCCTCCGGCGACCTACACGCAGAGGCAGGGCCAAATCCAAAGCTGAACCCCAGGAGCTGTGTGAACAAAGAGGAGAAAGGGAAATCTCT
>NW_006783957.1:2090999-2091980 GCF_000442215.2 Lipotes vexillifer
CCGCTCCGCCTCCCGCAATCTCTGCCCGCGAAGGGGCTCCTAGTGTGTGGAGAGCTTTCCTCCTTCACGGCTCCCTCCCACTGGTGCAGGTACCGTCCTTATCCTTTTGTCTCTGTTTATTCTTTTTTCTCTTGCCCTACCCAGGTACGTGGGGAGTTTCTTGCCTTTTGGGAGGTCTGAGGTCTCCTGCCAGCGTTCAGTAGGTGTTCTGTAGGAGTTGCTCCACGTGTAGATGTATTTCTGGTGTATCTGTGGGGAGGAAGGTGATCTCTGCATCTTACTCCTCCGCCATCTTGGAAAGAGTCCTGCACTGTCTTTCTACATCTCTCTTGCTGTGTTTTGTCTATCAGTTCCAGCCACATCAGACCATTTGTTAACTCTGACTTTACCATGCTCAGCCACTTTGGCATATTTTTCTGTAATTTTTCATCTCAGAATGCTCTGCCACTCCATCTCCATCTTGACAGCAAGAGAAGCTCCGATCATGCTTCATCTCAAATGTACCTTCCCCATTAAGTCATTTCTGATCCCAACCATCAGAATTAAAATCTGTCCTTTATGCGGCCCCAGGAAGTTTCCTGGCACTCAGTTCTGCTTAGAAGCCTTTATGCAAGTTATGTCTGCCTACCTCACTAGAATTTATGCATCTTGATAGGAAATTACTCTTTCCTTTCATTTTCTTTTCTCTAGGGTCTCACACTGTAGATTTCATAAAATATTAGCTCAATATTACCTTGATACTGGTTCACCAGCAAAATTTAAGGGAAAAATTTAACCCCCTCACCTGCAAAAAAAGGATACTTTATTTTGTGTGGAAAATAAACATGTGGCTTTGTGAAGTTGGTACAAAAATCAATATTAATAAATTAAATCTACAATTGAAACCATGCTCCCCAAGCAATTGAATGGCAATTCTCCAACTCTTTCCTACACAGAAATGGAGAGCCTATAAAATTTAGGTCAATTTACCTTCTGATCAGC
>NW_006783957.1:2091991-2111178 GCF_000442215.2 Lipotes vexillifer
GCAGGAATACAACTGCAGAGTTCAGAAACTTGCTGAACAAAAACACTCTCACATTTTCTTTAGGAGTCGTTAGATTATAAACTTTTATACTTTCCAGATTATGGTTGGAACCTCATTTTCTTTAGGTATTGTTTAAATAATTCTTCTGAGTTACCATCTCCTTTCTAAAATATTTTTTTGGAAACAAAAGTTATATAAATTTTTATAAATAATACTACCAATTTTAAGGATGTCTAATCAAGTAGCTGCTATTTACAAAATAATAAGAAAACACAAATGTAAAATAGGAAAAATACAACTTCGTTTTATTAAATACGTTTTATTCACTTAGATGTCTCACATTTTCATTCAGTTACTTCTAGAAATGTGTTTTATCATACAAACCATAGTAAATGGAATCACTCTTCTAGTTTATCCCATTTTCACCCAAAAAAGAAGGAAATATATTTCAGTACTTTTGAAAGACAGCTAATTTTGGATGTCTATTTATAAAATTAAAATGTCTATAGAAGTTAAAACTTTTACATGCTAAAATGGAATGTGATTTTTTTCCTGGTCATTAAATGCAGGTACTCAGTGATGTTTTTAATCAATATTAACTATTTTACACTAAACAGACTTCCTTATTTGAAAAATAAGAAAGATTTATAGAAAATAGTAAAACCCTTAGCAATAGAGAGTAATCACTTGGACATTTTAACTCTGAAGCTTATTTTGAAAATGTCAGTGTGAAAAAGGTACAACATGCCAAAGATGTGGCTTTTAATTTTGAGCAAGGATGTTACAAATTACATGCCTGGCTGTGCCTTAGTCTTTTAGAAGATCACCCATTATATAACATCAATACTTTTGATGCCTTTGAGCATCTACCTTTTCTCATGAAATTGGAAGTATGTTTAAAGTTTTCTAAAGTATAAATTTCATGCAAGTTAGTATTTGGCTACTTCATAAAGAAACATTGATTAAAAGAATAATATATGGAATGAAACAGTTTCACTTTAAATTTTTTAGAACTGCGCAAGTATACATGTGTTCTAATTAGGTTATTATGCATGTTTACATTGATCGAGAGGGCATAAACTTACAAAACCCAGAGATCAGTGGATTTTATTAAACCATAGTAATTCTGTTATTGAATTATCACTGCTTTCTACTTAATGTATTAGTTAATAAATTGAATACTCTCAATGAGTACCTAAGTACTTATTTAGTCTTAAGGGATAACTTACACAATAACATACGTTTACTAAGCTTTGTAAAGAATTGGGAAATGTATTATGCATTTTATGATACAACTGTCCAGCGCAAACTGAGAGCCACAAACATAATGAATTAAGCTCAGATGCAAAATAAAGCCATTATTCCTTATAGAATTCCATCAATAAAAAAAGAGTAATTTTTAAACATTTAATTATATAAGAGATATAATTCCCTATGTATAATTGTTTGCCTGAAAACTGACCAAGATTAGAAACCTGTCCACAGACATTCTAGGTGTTTTTTTGTTTCCCCTAGGAAAGTCACAAAAGTATGTATTGCCTATCAGGATGGAAGATGGAGTCAGGTAGAGGAACAAAACAAAACAGTGCTTAAATGCAACATGGGAAATCTTGTTATCTATTGCTATTTAACAACACGCTCAAAACATAGGTGCTCCACATTCAGTTTTTATGATCTCTCATGGTCCTCTAGGTTGACTGATCATAGAGGAAGCTCTTATTTGGGGTCTCCTGGGGTGTAGTCTGAAGGAGGCTGGGAATGAGTCCTCTGAAGGTTTGACTGGGCTGGGTGTCTTGAACAGCTCTCTATGGTGGCTGGCTGGGAGCCCATGGGGCCGTGGGCTGGAGGGCCTCTCCACGTGCCCTCTCCCACAGACATTCTTGGAACCTCTAGATATAGAGTCAATTAAAGTTGTTTCCAGTTCTAAGGCACCTCCACCACAGTGGACCTGCCCTCTTGAACACACTAGCCTTCACACTAATTCATGCCACTCAAGACCTCTAGATACACGTAATGGGCTAGACCTAGAATGCTTCTCTCAAGGCCACCTGAAGCTATGCTAATGAAGATCAAATGCTGCATGGATACCTACTATTATGAAGCCTGAATCCCTGGTGCCAAAAGAGGAGGGTGAATAAAAATCAGATAACAGTGCATGGAAGGTGGTTAATGAACATAAATCACCTTGTCAAGAATGTCAGTGGCTGGGCTTCCCTGGTGGCGCAGTGGTTGAGGGTCCACCTGCCAATGCAGGGGACGCAGGTTCGTGCTCCGGTCCGGGAAGATCCCACATGCTGCGGAGCGGCCCGCTGAGCCTGCGCTTCCGGAGCCTGTGCTCCGCAACGGGAGAGGCCACAACAGTGAGAGGCTCGCGTACCGCTAAAAAAAAAAAAAGAGAATGTCAGTGGTGGAATCATTAGAGAAATGCAAATCAAAACTACAGTGAGGTATCACCTCACACCGGTCAGAGTGGCCATCATCAAAAAATCTACAAACGATAAATGCTGGACAGAGTGTGGAGGTGGGGGGACCCTCTTGCACTGTCGGTGGGAATGTAAATTGATACAGCCACCACGGAGAACAGATGGAGGTTCCTTAATAAACTAAAAATAGAACTACCATATGACCCAGCAATCCCACTACTGGGCATATACCCTGAGAAAACCATAATTCAAAAGGAGTCATGTACCACAGTGTTCATTGTAGTACTGTTTACAGTGGCCGGGACATGGAAGCAACCTAAGTGTTGCTTAAAGAAGATGTGGCACATATATACAATGGAATATTACTCAGCTATAAAAAGAAACGAAATTGACTTATTTGTAGCAAGGTGGATGGACTTCGAGTCTGTCATACAGAGTGAAGTCAGAAAAAAGAGAAAAACAAATACCATATGCTAACACATATATATGGAATCTAAAAAAAAAGTGGTTCTGATGAACCTAGGGGCAGGACAGGAATAAAGACACAGACGTAGAGAATGGACTTGAGGGCACGGGGAGGGGGAAGGGTAAGCTGGGATGAAGTGAGATAGTAGCATTGACAGATATACACTACCAAATGTAAAATGCATAGCTAGTGGGAGGCAGCTGCATAGCACAGGGAGATCAGCTCTGTGCTTTGTGACCACCTAGAGGGGTGGGATAAGGAGGGTGGGAGGGAGATGCAAGAGGGAGGCATTATGGGGATATATGTATGCATATAGCTGATTCACTTTGTTATACAGCAGAAACTAACAGAACACTGTAAAGCAATTATACTCCAATAAAGATGTTAAAAAAAAAAAAAAGAACGTCAGTGGTGGTAGAGAAAGTGGGGGTAGGGTAGTTTGAAGATCAAAGACAATTTATTTTTGTATATTTTACAGGCTAGAGGATGAGAGTAGTGAATCTCTGGAATGGAAAACACCCAGGACACAGAGGATAAACTGACTTTATTCATCGTTTATTGAAGTTTTTTTGTGTGTGGCAAAGTATTGGATGTTTTGGGAGATGCTACTGAGACCTTTCTTTCATGTTTAAGGCTTCAAAAGCTAATAGCACTGCTACTACTTGTTTAAAGGTCTTCTCTGTGTTTTACATGGTGATCAAAGTTATTTTCTATCATTTTTGAATAAATATTTATTTTAAAAAGAGTGAATCCAGATCCAAATTCTACAAAAATTATACAAAAAGCATATTTTCATTATTTGCCAAGCCAAGATTTGAGTATGATTAAATATTTAATCATAATTTTTTTCTCCCTATTACACAATTTGTAGATAGTTTACAGAAACAGAAGCATTATATTGTAAAAAAAAAAGACTTTTCTACATTTCAGAAAATCAGGTTTAACTTAGGTATGATAATAATGGTGGTTAGATTTATTTAATAATAACGATGGTTAAATTTAACAAAAAGTGTTAACAGGTATTTAAAGAAAATATGGTTCTTGCTCCACTGTATTTGATGAACGTTGAATTCAACAAAAGTAAACCAGCTTCTTTACTTCATCTCTTAGTTTCATATTGCTGCTGTAACAGATTACTCCCAAAGTGGTTTTAAACAACACAAATTTATTATCTTGTATTTTTGGAGGTCAGAAGTCAGAGTGGGTCTCACTGGTCTGAAATCAAGTTGTCAGCAGGTCTGTGTTCCTTCTGGAGGTTCTAGGGGAGAATCCACTCATTGCCTTTTCAAGCTTCTAGAGGCCACCTTCATTGCAGGGCTCCTGGCCTCTTTCTCCAGGTTCCAAGCCAGCAGACTAGCAGGCGGAGAGTCATTTTCTGACTTTGAACTCCTCTTCTGCCTTCCTTTCTGATGTTAAAGGACCCTTTGATTGTACTGAACCCACCTGGATAATCTATTATATTCTCCTTATTTTATGATAAACTGATTAGCAACCTTAATTCCATCTGCAACTCTAATTCCTCTTGCCATCTAACATGGCAGAATCGCAGGTTCCAGGATTAGTATGTGAATATTTAATAGGGCTTAAATATTTTTAGGTCCTTTAATATGCTGATATCAATCCCTAAGCCTTTTTTGGGAGGATTAGATTATATAATGTTTCTCAAGAATATTTGACTAGGAAATCTATTTCTTTTTTTTTTCTTTTTAAAAAAACAGATGTTGGTTTTTGAGACTTTCAGAAAAGTTCAGTTAAACCAATATAAAAAAGCATTCCATGTTCACAACTTTCTTCTGGTTCCCAAGAATTAGTCTTGGGGCTCAGAGTCTGCTGCCTTCATTAACCGGGCTTGCTGGGCAATAGTCATTCACTCATAAGAAATTTATCGAATGCTGTTTTTGTTCAGCTTCCCTAGAAGCAGCCCTTGAGATGCTGATTCTATTTTAAGTAATTTATTGAGGGCATGTTCTCAGAGGGGAAATAAGGGGAGCAGAGTAGCACAGCAGAGAAGAAGCTAGGCAAGAATGAGGTTTAGGGACTCAGCTAGGCACTGGTTTGACTCTAATCCCACCGAGAAACTCTGGAGCACAAACTGGACTGAATGTTCTTCATCTTAGTTGGTTGGTACAAGGCAGGCAGACCTTTGTCCTCTGTGTCAGTCATCCTTAGCCAAGTTCTGCATGTGCTAAGGAACGCGTAGCCTCTCAGGGGAGAGTGATGGAACTCCTCTGAGAAGGCAGCTTATTATCAGCAATACTCACTCCAGCTGAGGGATGGCTGCACTTGCCAGAAGAATGGATGCGGCTGCTAATACTGGCATCTACCCTGAGCCCCTTGGAGAAACCAAAGTTGTTCAAGGCATTGGGTGTTTCATAAGGAGCAGGACAGTTGAGTTGGAGCCTATCTATTTGAGTTGGAGCTATCTTGGAGCCTACTATTTAGAGGTCAGACAGTAAATAAATGCAAAATTTGTGTAATTTCAGGCCATGATAATTGCCATAGGAAAATGAAGCAGGGTAACTGGATAGTGACCACATGGAAGTTGGGAGAGTATTTTTTTTTCCAGAAGTTGTTGATGGGCAACTTATCTGTAAAGGGAACATTTGAGCAAAAACTTGAGGGATGGGAAAGATTTCAGCTCTGGGGAGATTTTGGGGAAAGGGTGAGTTACAGAGTTCACAGCAAGTATAAAGGCCTTGAGATGGAGAAGGGCATCCCCTATTGATTTATCCTGAGAGAGGTCAAGAGTGATAAAGACAGAAGTGGGGAGTTAGCTGGGTAGATGATATGGGCCTGTGTTGGCAATGGGTATGTGTTTGGGGTTTATTTCAAATATAATGTTACAAATAATGGAAAGCCATTCAAGAGTTACAAGCAGGAGGATTGCATATACAATATAATTTATGGTTTTGAACATTCCCTTTGGTAGTTGTATAGAGATTGGACTATAGTGAGTAAAGAGTGGAGACAATGGGAAAAAGAAGGAGGCTTCTAGAGGAAGCCATGTGAGAGATGATGGACGTTGGCCCAGTGTGGCCCGGCTTGAAAAGGTGTGACAAGTGATCAGAGGAGGATATATTCTTTTTTTGTTTAATTGGAGTATAATTGCTTTACAATGTTGTGTTAGTTTGTGCTGTACAAAGAAGTGAATCAGCTGTATGCATACATATATCCACTCCCTCTTGGACCTCCCTCCCACCCCACCCCCCATCCCGCCCATCTAGGTCATCACAGAGCACCAGGCTGAGCTCCCTTTCTGAAGGCAGAACACTCTGATGCTTTGGGTGTTGGAGATGGGCACTTAAGAAATCAAGTTTTCAGAAAACTAATCAATTCCGTTTGACAAGATGCTGAAGGCTGGTGCTGAGTGGGTTTGGTGAGCAGGGCTGGGAAAACGGTATGTATCACAGTGCCCATAAACTCATATATAAAATATACATATGTAATTTAATACTTTGATTAATTATAAATGCATACAGATATGTAGTTGGATTTTCTAGCTAATGAAAAGTAAACACAGGTATCTTAGACTCTGGATTATCTAAACCATTTTGGTTTAATCACAATCTCAGTGTTAACCCTTGACTCCAAGCTGTTGTCTCCTGCAGGCCCTCTATCTAAAAAGGTGGTGCTAAAAAGCACCACCTATGTTAAAACTGAAAAACATCAGTTTTAAGTGATGGTAAGATTTTAGTGGTAAGATTTTACCACTCCTTCCTTTTCATACACAGAGTTAAGTGTGGCAGCGCAGATACCTCAATAATGAATTAATTCTACATTAAGGATTAGCTGTCTGTGTTTCTAGAATTTATTAAACAAGAAGCAATTTGGAAAGGGGAAAGAACACTTGATTTGAAGTTCAAAGAACCAAGTTTGAGCTCTGTTTCTGGAATGTATAACCTTGGCAAGCAAGGGAGGCTCGGTTTCTTCAACATTAATTAGTGGTAACAATATCTGCATTATTTTGCTCAGTGTGAAATATTCATGATAGTAAATATGATAAAAGTGATTCTTCATATATATATGTATATATATGACATTTTATGATGCACCCCCTAATTAATTAGAAGTAGGAGCACTCAAGGACACCTGGCCCAGTCTGATTTCTTCCTTTGCAGAGTTTTCCTTCACCCATACAACTGGCCTTCTTGTGTTTCCAGTCAGACTCCAAGACTGATCGCTTCCCCACAGGCCATGCTCTTGGAGATACCTGCTGATTCTTGAATTGTCTCCTCCACCCCCTTGGATCACTTGGTAAATTAATATTTTTCAGGATACTTCCTCATGACCTATCCCCAGTGTATCCTTAATGAATGCGATTTGATATGTATTTGCCTTAAGCTCTAGCCCCAGAGGACCAAATATCAAACAGCACTCATAGATTGATATATAAATATATCTAATCAAAATTCACAGTGAGTTTTCCTTAATGATATTCTATAGTCTTTAAGAGGGATGACTCAGATTCACACTGCCTGGCTCCACTACTAATTATTACTAATTATCGATCTTGGTAAAACTTTCCGTGATTCATTGTACTCTTTTGTAAATGTTAAGCTCAAGTGTAGAGCACAAATTACACGATTCTCTTAAAAGTAGAAGCAGAAAAAGCTTACACAGCCTGACATATATATAGAAACTTTGCAAGGGTGGTAAATGGAGGTCAGATCATGAGACACCTGTAGGAAATGTTGCATTTAATACATAGACTTTTCATGATGTGCCAAAGCATTTTATTTAAGTCCAATACTTCTTTAGTTACAAAATATTGGGAAATCACTCAGTTCCTTAGATGTCTCAGGAAAATAGCTTTAGACTGTGCTCATTTTGTTTTGTTTTAAATTAAAGTTGTTAGGTCTTTTATTATAGTTTCTGTTACTTAGTCTAGTTTAGATGACTATAACTTGTCAGTAATTACTTGACAATCACTCTTTTAAAAAGCTTATGAGAAAAATCTATTGAAAATGAACACATATCTCCGTATTTATGTCATATCTATCTATCCATCAATCTCTCCATCCATAGACATAAATAAGATAATTTTTACTCACTTGTGATAACTTTACTGTGTTTATCCAATTTTCTTAACAGTTATAATTTCTGGAATATAATCAGAGAACATATTTCAAAAAGCCAAATAAAAGGTTTGCTTTACAATTTCATCTGTGTATGAATACTATTTGTCATGATTGTTTTCCTTTTTTAAAAATCGAGGTTTAATTGAGATACAGTAAAATTCAGCTTTTTTATTTTAATTTTTGTGTTTTGACAGAATTTTGACAGTCATGAAACCACACCATGATCAAGATATAGAACATTTCCATCACACCAAAAATTTCTCTGGTACTCTTTTTAGCCATTCTATTAGATATATTTTGGTATTACATTGTGGTTTTAATTTGCATTTCTTTGGTAACTAGTGATGTTGAACCTGTTTTCATGTACTTTCACCCATTTTTTATTGGATAACTTGTTTTCTGATTATCGAATTTTGAGAGATTTTAATATATTCTTGGTACAAGTCCTTCACCATATATGCGATTTGCTAATATTTTCTCTAGTCTCTGGCTGTCTTCTCTGTACATTTTCTTTATAATGTCATCATTTTAAAATAAATTTATCATTTTTACAACTATGGATCGTGGTTTTTATATAGTTAAGAAATCTTTGCCTACCCATAGTAGATGTTCTTTTGTATTTTATTTGAAAAGTTTTACAGTTTTAAGTTTTACATATAGGTCTACAAAACAGTTTGTGTGGATTTTTACATAACATATGAGGTAAGGATCAATGTTAATCTTTTTGTCATACGGTATTTAATTGTGTCAGCACCATTTGTTGAAAACACTATTCTTTCTCCATTGAATTGGCTTTGGCCTTGGCCAAAACTCAGTGTGTGGGTCTATTTTTGGACACACTACTTTGTTACATTGATCATTATGTGTATCTTTTCCGCATTAGCATATTCTATTTATTACTGTACCTTTTAAGAAAGTTTTGAAATCGGACTTTTCTTTTCAAACTTGTTTGGGCTCTTCTAGTTCATCTGCATTTCAAAATAAAATTCAGATCAAGCTTGTAAATATTAAAAAAAAAAATATATATATTTTGCTGGAATTTTGATAAAAATTGAAATAAATATATAGGTCAGTTTGGGAAAATATTCACTCAATATGTCATCTTCTAATCCATGATGCAGTTCAATTAGAGTAAGTATTACTATTAGGACTATAATTTTAAAAAATGGTAATAGATAACTTATGAAGTCTACTTTCTGTTTTGACTAGGGAGTACTTTTTATTCAGTCTCTAGCCTGCCCGGAAAGGCAGAGTGATGGTGGGTCTTGGATTGAACCCTGGCATTTAGCTTTCTGGCTAAATACTTGTCAGATAAGTTTCCTTATCAAGAAGTCAAAGAAGATGAACATGCAATGGGGAAAATATTTTTGATTCTAAAGTGGAAGATGTAATTGTTTCCAGTGGAATGCTTTTGGTCCACTTTATATGATCTACTGAATGTTCACCTGGCTGGCTGTAACTGCCATTCTCTAGGATGGTCTACAACAAATTATGTGAGAGAGAACCTTCCTCCTATTCATGTTTGTATTGTCCCAGGTGCCTAGCAGAGTGATGACATTGTTGAATAAATTAGAATTCTTTGGTTTGGAATTGAAAATTCATAGACATCTTAAAATGTTAACATCATATCATATCATTGCATGGGAATGGTGGTCTCCCTCAATGTCCTCTCCCCTAGCGGCTAGATCCTGCTCTTTCTGAAAACTGCTCCTCCCCAATAACCTCTACTTAAGCTGTAAATGCCAACTGAACTACCTTCTTTGCTCCAGGCCTTGGTCATAAGTGAGCCATCACTCAACAATGGCCAATCAGAATTCTTTGCTGGTGCTATAATCTGAATATTTCGGTCTCCTCAAAATTCCTATGTTGAAATCCTAACCCTCCAAGATGATGGTATGGGGCAGGGGGGCTTTGGGACATGATTAGGTCATGAGAGTAGATTTCTCATGAATGGGATTAGTGCTCTTATAAGAGAGACCCCACAGAACTCTGTAGCACCTTTCACCATGTGAGGACACAAGAAGTTTGCAACACTGAAGAGGGCCTTCACCAGAATGTGACCATCCTAGTGCCTCAATCTTGGACTTCCAGCCTCCAGAACTGCAAGAGATCAATTTCTGTTCTTTATAAGCCACCTGGGCTATGATGTTTTGTTATAGCAGCTCAAATGGACCAAGAAACCCGAGGTTTTCAAATGGACACTTGACTGGAGACTTCATTTTCCTTTCGAGGGGCCAAGCTGTGTAAAGGTGAGCCAGGAGCTGCAGAGGGCCCTGGTTCCTGAGATATAAAATGTTGCAATTTAAAATGAAGACTGAATCAAACCCTAAATATTTTAGAAATATGAATTATGCATGAAAATTAAATTGTTAAATAACATTTTGCTATTCTATGTGATTCCATTGACATGAATTTATAGAATGGGCAAAACTAATTTATTTTGCTGGAAAATAGATCTGTGATTTCTTGAAGGATTGACGGGCAATGGACACACATGCATAAAAGAGTTAGCATAGCAATCCTGAGACTTTAGCAAGACCTGCTAGCAAGATTGGCCTTTGACTGGCATCTGGGAATTTGTATTGTGGAAGGATTCCTACCACTCTCTGATAAGAATGGTTCCTTGGACTAAACTCTTTATGCAAAGAATTGGTTGATTCTGAACATCTGCTTTCTTTCTCAGAGTCTGAAATGTTCATACATTGTGTATGACTTATTGTGTCTACGTGATCAACCCCAATAAAAACCATGGGTGCTGAGTCTCCAGGGAGCCCCCTTGGTTGACAGTATTCCACATGTGTCATCACAGCTTGCTGCTGGGGGAATGAAGCTCATTGTGTGTGACTCTACTGATTGATGACTCTTGAAGCTCTCACCTGGTTTCCTCTAGTCATCACTGTGTGCACCTTTTCCCTTCTCTGGTTTTGCTTTGTATCCTTTTGCTGCTGTGAGCACAACTATATGCTGAGTCCTGGGATCCTCCTAGCAGTCACTAAACCACGTGTGTGGGGTGGTCATGGGGGCCCCTGGCAAGGCCAAAAAGAACTTTTAACCTTTATAGGAGTGTCACTCATATGAGTATATTGATCTTTATAGGAGTGTCATTCATGTGAGTGTATTAATTTGTCAGAACTCAGTGGTACGCTTCAAATCTGTACATTATACCCAATAGAAGAGAAAAGAATCAATAAAATAAAAAAAATTAATTTGTATGTTAATCTTTAATTCCATGGTGCTCCATCAAAGGAAGTCCTGCGATGGCATGACAAAAAGGACAGTGCAAGAATTACTAAGATGGATTATTGTGTCATCTGTGGAATAAAGGAAGCAGCTCCAGAGGAGACTTCTGCAGTTTTTCAACCCAACAAATTCATGGAAATGATAGCATTCTAGTAGTCCTGATAGGCTTTTCCACTTGGCTGAATGGTTATTTAGAGAGGAATTTACTTAGCACTACATTTGAATAAAGGGCATTTTCCACTTTTTTTTAAAGTTGGAAGATAAGAGGGGTTAGGAGTTGAAAAACATGGCCTGTTTTGATTCAGACCTTTCATTCCAGTTTTCCAGCTGCCAGCTGGTGGACATTTCATGATTTCTCAGCTTATCGTCCTAGGCATGCCAGTCCTTTCAGTGGACAGGAACTTGGTATCACATAAGGAGCTATTTAGCTTTACTATATGAGATGCTTCTTTGCAAATACTAAATGAAATTAAGATCGGTGAATATTCTAGGATAGGTTGTACCAGAGTTTATCTTTCCAACAGGAATTTTAGTGGGAAACAAGGTTCTATCAACAATGAAAACAAGTCTTTACTGCAGCAATTCTAAGAGACTTTAATATGTTCATACGAAACATGACCATTCAAGATAGATAAAGAATGTAGTGTTTACCAAATCTTGTTTGTCAATAAAACAACTAAGGAATATTCTCAAGTATAGAGTTACCTGGAGCCCTTTTTGGATTATTTTTCTTGAGGAATAGTTAACACCTTCCTAAAGGGAGAAATTATTGGCCTTATTTCGGATTTTATTAAAACGCAAAGCCTAAAATAGTGTACGTTCAGATATAAAGTATATTGAATTTAATAGCTACATGGTCAAATTAGTATACAAAATTTGGTGTATTTTAAAGGATTAGACATTAAAAGATTAGAAGTTAACACTAACTTTTAAAAGTAAAACAAGGGAGTTGAGAGTCTACATTTAAACACAAAGTAGATTTCTCATTTCACTGACTTTTGTTAAGTTTGGCAGTGAAGGGTAGAGGTAGGCTCTGCTAATGTCTAAAACCTTCTTCTCATTGGTATGTATGGTTTAATGAGGAATTTGCAGGTGTCAGATGGGTTAGCAGTAAGGAGATCTTTTCTTGTCGTGTTTGTTTAATTAGGGTTGGTACATCCAGGTGTTATCTATGGGTTTGTAAGTAGTTTTCACAACACTGAGAAAGAACATGAATTTTACAGCATTCCTTAGCTGATGTATTTAATTTAAACCAATTCCCATAATATCTCTCTCCTGCCCCAAATTATTATATAGAACATTATGTTTCAGTATTTTACCAAAAGGAAATCTCTAGAACCCAATAATTTTGTATAAACCCACACAAAAAATTATTAGTCTAAACATCAGCTCACCATCCACTGTACCAATGTATGTTGAAAGAAGCCTCATAAAAATTCAGAGTTAGAGTTGCATATTAGACAGGCAGAATAAATCAAGAGGAAAAATAATTTTTTCTTTCTCAGAGAGCATCAGAAGTCAGCGAGAAATGACAGTCTTGATTAGAAACCTAAGAACTTACTGATGTTCTGCAAAGTAATGGCTATAAACTGTCACGTTTTGAACATCGTATTTTTAAAGTTAAAGGAACTTCTGTGATCCCATGATAAAAGGAAATGGGCCACATTACATTTATGATGCAGTGTATATTTATTTGAGCACAGTAATATCACAAATCTTTTTTAATAATCATGTTCATATACTCCCTAAATTTTCAAAGATGTATAGGTTTTATATTTTATTACTACCTTTAACTTCTGAAAGATGAGTTTACATAAATTTTCACCTAGGTGAGAGCTATGGATTTCCAGGGATTTGTAGAATGATTAGTTCAGTGGATTTTAATGGTCATGAAAGGAGGAAGTGACTTGTAAAATAACCGAAATGTATCAATTTGGAGCTTACAAAAACCCATACAATCTATAATATGTAGATATCATGCTTTCCACTTAATTTGCTAATTCTTTCTAGAAACATGCTGCTGCCTAAGTGACACAGCCATTGGCTTCACTTTTAAGGCATTGAAATGCTTGGAACTGATGATCCAGACACTTTGCCTATGCATGGTTAACTCCCTTTAATAATTATGCATTGAGAAGTGATTATGCAATTTGGTGATTATGGAAATTAAGCTATCTTAATGATGAGACAGGTGATGGATGGTTTTGGGTGATGGATGGTTTTGGTTTTTACTGCCTAGTTTATAACTGCCTGTAGACAGGCACAAATTCTCGACATGATATTCATCACTTTCTTTTTCAAGCAATGAAACTCACAATATGCTTCTGCAGTTCGTTAGACATAAATTGAAACCCCACATGAGAAGGCAGACACAACCTCTCTTGGAAATTAGGTTGCATTGTCTTTTATTAATTGTGAGAGAGATTCTTTCATCCATCATTTCATTTATTTGGTAAGATACAGTGATATCTTTAAGCCTAGGGTGGTCTTTCTTCTTCTTGGTGAAAATATCTACACTATCCATTGTACAGATTGTTCAAGTGTTAATTCCTCTGTAAGGGGCATTTTTCTCTGTGCTCTCATATTACACGATGTATAATTTAAAATAAAGGACTTTTGACACCAAATTTTGATGATCAGTTTGGCTGTTTTCCTCCACATCTATATCATGGATTATTTGAGAGAAAGACAGTACACAGAAGGTGGCAAATAACTGTAAATAACAAAATGGAAAATTGGATGGGTAATGATAAAAGGGTAAATTGTCAAGAACAACCATAAATGTGTAAGCACCTAGTAATATTTTTTTGTGTGTCAATTTCAGAGTATCCTATTAAATGAAGAACAGATTTGTTGGTTTATAAGCAGCACCATCAGTTTTAAGAAAACATAATTCTTAAAATTTGGTTTGATTCTGAATTTTTATTAATCTTTTAAGATTAAACAATTCTGCTACTTCTTTTTCTTATTACCTTCAGCTGTTCTAAATGCTTTCATTATTCTGATGTACATAAATGAGGAAAGAAACAAACGAACAAAAAATTCCCAAACCCTCTAGTTTTACAAAGCGGTGTAATAGAGCACAAAGTACTGATTCTGGTTGTAAAAGAAAATAATTCCTCTATTGTCTAAAATAATTCTTATGAAGAGCTTTTATACTTGTTACTCCATCATTATTCAAGATTCATCTCATGTTAAGACATTTAAACACAATTGGTCACAGGGAAGGGCAGTACCCTTGATTCTCAAAGTCATTGCCCATCAGTATTAACCGACATTTCAGTTGAGAGAGATCATAATTAAGATGGTTGGACTGAAATACATCTAACACTCCAGATTAGTTAAAACATAATCCTATATTAAACCAGATTAAAAAAAAGAGTAATAGGACAATGTTGAATTTCTTCTGTCCCATATAAAGACACACACACACACACACACACACACATCCACACATATAAGTGCACATACACAGAACTGTTTTTACCGAATTAATGTTGAGTGTAAAACCATAAGTTTACGCTGTATTTTAATGCACTTTATAATTGCCTCTAATCTGAAGATATTTTTAAGGACAGAACTTGCTAATTAAACCATTTTGTTATTGTTGTTGTTTTTGTTCCTGCTCTTTCTGTATGTAAGGCATGGTTCTAGGCATGCAGTAATCCTCAGTGATTAAGACAAGTCCCAGTCCCATGGGGTATATATTTTTTATTAACCCATGTGTCTGGAGAAAGACCTCTAGTTATAGTAAACATATTGTATATTGTCCAAATCGGTGCAATTTTGAGGGTTAAGTGGGACACTATTAATAATGGGGTAGCTGATGTTCCCTGGGATATAAAATTGCATTACCTCTAGGCAATATTTAATGGTGGGCAAGTGGTTCTTGGGTCAGACTGCCTTGGTTAATATCTCTGTTCCACTTAGTAGCTGTTTTCCCATGAGCAAGTTACAAATGTTAATTCATCCTCAATTTTCCCTTATAACATGGGAATAAGATAATAACCAATCTTAGATTTTATAAAGACTGAAGGAGGTTGTACCTGTAACATGGAACGATACCTAGGACATATTAAGCATTCCAGGCTTGTTAGCTATGATTATCTAAGCAGAAAGCACAGTTTTACTTACAAGCAATATTTATTTGTTTGGGGTTTTGTTCTAAGAGACATTGTAAATTTGTGCTATACCCATATTTGTTATAAGTTCATCTATCCTTCTTTAAAATTTTAAAGTTTTCTTTATCATCCCCATAAAAGTTGAATAAAACCTATATAATTTGATCACATCTACATTTTGTTCCCTAATTAACATTTTATAAAAGTACATATCTCATAAATAGGTATTTTCTGGCTTTGTTTAATATTTTTATATAGCTGCAGGAAATATTTCATTGTGCAAAGAGCTAATTCTGTACATTGTGTTTTATTAAATATTTGATTAGTTACCACCACCATATATTCTCTTAATATTCATTGATATTTTAGGTAACTATCATTTTTTTCACTACTCAAATTGTAGTTATGATTCAGATAACAATAACTCTGTCTTTTCACTCATCTCATCCAGAATTTCTGCTCTTCATTCCAATGCTACCTTCTGGGAGAGGCTTCACTACATCTACATATGTTGTTTCCACCAGGATGTCAGTTTCATAACTGAAGAGCTTTTTTCTCTTGTCCGCAGCTGTATACATATGTTACAGAAAAGTGTGTGGTATCCAGGAAGAGCTGAATAAAATTTGTTATGTGAGTCTTAAATAAATGGTAGTTCACTTTGTCTTCATCTCACTGAACAATTTGTTCTTCCCAACCCTTCATTTTGTGAAACATAATTTTCTACTATTATATGGAGAGTTAAACACTATTGGTATATTTAAAAAATATATGTAAAGGAAAATAAAATGTTTCCAGATATTAATAAATGCAGTATTATATAATGTTTCAAATTCTGTTAATATCTATTATGTTCTCTACACAAAACACAGCTAACTCTAATTATCCAAGATAATGAGGTATGAGAGTAGAATGAATTGAAATTCACAAGTAATTCCCTTGTGAATCTGCATCATAACTACAATTTGAGGAGTAATGTCACAAAAGTTCACATTTAGGTCAGTATATTATATGTCTTTACCTCCTAACCTTCAACTAGAGCTGCTGGCAAGCAAAGGTGTGTCCCCACCTCCCCAAGTACCTCTGTCCTCGAGGAGCTGAGAAAGTAAGAAATGTCTAAATGGCAAACAGGAGAGGTGTAACAAGGGCAATGCGGATCCACAGAAAACCCCTAAGTAATTAAATATGCCATTTTGAGTGAAAAAATTTGTCATAAAACTGTATTTTCAGCTACATTGTATTTCCAGCAGTTTGCTACAGAACTTAGCTTCTCTTTATCATTTAGTGTTTCCATACTTATTGTTTATTATCTATTCAGATTATAAGTACTTTGGGAAAAGAATATAAAAAATATAAGACGACAGACTACATATATACATATATATATCTCCTATCTTCTTTGCTATAATAAACATTTGCTTAAATAATTTAATATATGACATATGACAAGGTGATAATAAATATTAAATAGATACTAAATAATATATTAATAGATTAAGTGCTAAATAGATACCCTCTGTTTCATAAACATGTAACAGTATGATGAACAGGAATTGACATTTATGTTATTAAGTGATAAGATTCTCGTTGTTCACCCCTTCTGCCTTTTTCATATGAATGAGCTGGTATTACAGATGCCAAGAGGAATATTACATAGATGCTTCTGAAAGGCTCTCATAATCAGTAGCATGTGAGTTTCAGGGTGGAGAGAGGTGGGCTCTTCACTGCTCTGTCTGAAGCATCTAAGTCTGTGTCTGGTATAGAATAGAATGAATGAACTTAACAAGGGAGAAATGTCTAAGTGTATTTTAAAATATAGTATGATAAGTAAAACAATAAAATTGTATGTGCATTTAGAGTGGAAAAAGTGACTACTGCTATCTTTAAAGGGACTTAGGAAAAATGTCATACAACAGATGATACGGCGGAAGATTACTAAGGAATGATGAAATATACATCAACAAAAAAATTGTGGATTCAATATTCCAATAAATGGGATTTCATATATGTGTAAAATTACAGAAACATTAAATGGTAATGCCTGTTTTCTTTTTATTAATGACAAAAATATCTCGACGTTTCTAGAATACAGGTTCAAGGATTAGAATGATTTCTTTAGCTGGGATACATGAACTCAGCATAGGTTCCTTTTCACTGGTTTGTTTGGTTTTATTTTTGTTTTCATGCTGGAAAGCTACAATCTTAGATGCTCACTCTCTCACACTCTTTTCCTTCTAAAACTCTTTTAGTTATGTTGTTACATTTACATTTTTGTGGTTTATAACATCTACTTTCTGTATTATATTTCCCTTAGTGATGCCTATAACTATTACAATGAAGTAGATCCAAATTTACTGTCACTTCTTTGAAAACGCATTTCTACTTTTCCCTTGCTTGGGGAATATTAAAAAATTACTCCTGGTAACCATAGTTTCTGGGATAATGCATGCCTTGGAAATATTTGTCTTTTGCCAAATATTTTAAGATTTCTAGCCGCAATTTAGAAAATTCATGAGACATCCTTTTTTTTTAACTGTAGTCGTAAATACTCCACTGTTTTGTACTGTTGGGCAATGGTGCAGAGAAGCCTGGAGTCAGTCTGATTTTTATCCCTTTGCAGATTTTTCAGCTTTTTTTGGGTTTAAAAATTTTTTTTAAAAATAAATTTATTTTATTTATTTATTTTTGGCTGCGTTGGATCTTCGTTGCTGCACGCTTGCTTTCTCTAGTTGTGGCGAGCGGGAGCTACTCTTCATTGTGTCACACAGGCTTCTCATTGCAGTGGCTTCTCTTGTTGCAGAGCATGGGCTCTAGGTGCGTGGGCTTCAGTAGTTGTGGCTCACAGGCTCAGTAGTTGTAGCACGTGGGCTCAGCAGTTGTGGCACGCGGGCTCAATAGTTGTGTTTTGCGGGCTATAGAGCACAGGCTCAGCAGTTGTGGCACACAGGCACAGTTGCTCCATGGCCTGTGGGATCCTCCTGGACCAGAGATCAAACCTGTGTTCTCCACACTGGCAGGCGGACTCCCAACCACTGCACCACCAGGGAAGCCCTGCCACGTCTTTTTAAACTGATGTAGCCATTCTCCTTGTCACTACCTCCAAAGTGGCCAAAAGTTTTCTGATGGTTTTATATTTCAATTAGACTTCTTTCCTGAGCTCTGTCTGCTTATTTTTAAATCCCTTTATATTATTTTATAATTATCTTCTTGAATATTTGCCTTGAGCTAGTCTACTTACAGAGGTCATTTTTATCATATTTTTTGACTCCATGAAGAATTTATTAATCACTCTTTTTGGCTCCATGACAAAGTGTGTTTTTATTTTCCCATAAAAAGTGCCTTGATTTTTATTTATTTCTGTTCAATATCATTTTTCCCTTACAGCATATTCATAGAGCTCCTGTTCTACTTCCTGCTTCATGATTTGTATATGAATGAGAGTTCTTATTGGAACAGTTATTTAAAGAATAATAATGCACAGGAATGCTTGCAGGAAGATTCCAAGCCTTTCATTAAAACCCAGTGTGACTGTGTGTGTGTGTGTGTGTGTGTGTGTTTGTGTAGGGGAGAGAGATAGATCAGATAGGCAGAAATATTTGTCTGCAGTGTCTGTTCATGTTGCCCAAAAGACTAAGGCTTGGCACACAATACACTTTCCAATAAGTATGTGTTGAGTGAACAAAGGAAGTGAGAGAAATCTCAGCCAACCAAGATAAGAAGTGCAATACTATGCACCACCGCATGGGAGCCTGCTTGCTCTGTGTCTTGCACAGTGGGCTTGCCCCGAGGTTTCTGTCTTCTTACCAACCTCCCTAAACATGCCACACCATCCAACTGGGTTCTGGGTATCTCCCACGGGCAT
>NW_006783957.1:2111188-2170932 GCF_000442215.2 Lipotes vexillifer
CCTGTTTCAAACAAAAGGTCTTTGCTTTTGTCCTTCAGATGAGGCCATCTACTGGAGAGCTCTTTTCTCTGAGATTCTACTGGATTCCACAAGCCAGGGATCCTCCCTTTAGTCCTCCATCCCTTACCCATAATTTCACTGACTTTGGCAGTCCTGCTACACAGATATTGTAATTTTGGTTATAAATTTCCTTCTTTTTTCTATAAGGAAATAAATTATCATTGTTTGCAGACAGGAGGAGGATAAATAGATATATTTCTTTATCATCTCAAGGTTATAATATTTCCTCTCTTCTACATTCTTCTTGGCATACATCTTTGTCATTTGAAATGGCTTAGGGTCATGTGGTTGTATATCCCAGTTTTATCTAGATTAGAAAGATAAATGCTATTGTACATATTGATAAAAGAGGAATGTCTTCAATAACTGACTTTAAATATTTTCAGCGAGAATACATTAAAATCAATCCCAAATGAACAGCACTGTAAAAATTACCTCCACATTTCTTACTTTATGTCTAGTCTAAGTACATTTTTATAGTTGTCAAGTAAATTACACTGGTGACTTCCTCTTGGAGCTGCAGTGAACAGCATCAGAACTTAAATGAGATCATTAATGAGATTGTTCTAGTCCCAGGTCTCTTGATAGGTAACACTTACTGGAAAGCTTTCTGTACCCAATGCTCTAAGTAGTGATGTCAAGTGTGAAACCTTAGAGATTTTAGTCATTTGTTCAGTTGGTATGAACCCAGAAATGTTATCCCTCTATCCCCCTACTTGAGGAGGGTATCATGGTTGAGATTTCAACCTTATTAACTCTACTTCTTTGTGACATTTACTATACAAGGAATTGTCCTTAATCAACAACACAGATGACTTTGACTCCACACCCTTGAAAGAGAACATGATTTTTATCCTATACTCTAAATTCTGTCAAAGCATATAACAAAATGTTGAGAAAATTACTGCTTTTAGTGAGTGTTTCTGAGAAAGTATTTAGCAAAAACAAGAAGTCAGATTTTGAAGAGTCATGCATAATAGAGGTTAAATATTTTCTGAGGGAAACAGAAAGTTCATGGAGAGTTTGAAGCAGATCTCTTAAATAACAGATTGGCATCTTAGAAATGGGTTGAAATGAAAACAGTCTGTAGGATGGATTGGAGTAGAGTGAAATGAAGATGAAAATGAAGGACAGAGTTACCCCAGTCACCTTAAAAACATGCACTGTGATCCTGTGCTAAGCAGTGGCAGTAGTGATGACGAAATAGAAAGAATAGATACGAGGTAATCAGACATGAAGGAAAATCCAGAGGTTTTGGTGGTGAATGGGAAGATTGGGAAGGTGAAGCCTTTAGAAAGACATCCAAGTTTTGGGCTTTGGTTACTGAAACCACAACGGTACCACCAACATTAGTAATTATATGGGTAAAGAATAGTGAACTTAGACTGAGGCATGTTAAGTTCGTGTTGCTCCTGGAATATTAGTGTGGAGTTCTGCAACAACCAGGCAAACATGTGGATCTGGGGCTCTTGGGAAATGTCAGGGATGAATTGGAGCAGGACCACTGGGGAATCAGTTAAAATCCGGGGAGCATGCAGAGTGAGAACAAAAGCACCAAATGATGGAACTGAAAGAAGCCTGAATATCTTGTGTGTGGAGGAAGTTCCAACTTGATACTATAATTTTGTAAAATAAAATTTAAAAATATATCTCCTGTTCACTAAAACCTGACCTCAAGTAGGTTACAAGTAAGTAATTCTGGTAAAGTTGCTTTATAAGTATTAATAAATGTAGTGGATTTTCAGAGGATGATATGACATCCATGGGCAGAGCCTGTCTGGGAAACATTGGGAAAGAGAAAAGTATTTTTGGTGGAGGGAAGAGTGGCAGCAAATAAACACAGGGATGAAGGTACAGGGGATTGTCCTAAGATGACTAATATTTTGACTGATTGTAAGCACCAAATGATGGAACTGAAAGAAGCCTGAATATCTTGTGTGTGGAGGAAGTTCCAACTTGATACTATAATTTTGTAAAATAAAATTTAAAAATATATCTCCTGTTCACTAAAACCTGACCTCAAGTAGGTTACAAGTAAGTAATTCTGGTAAAGTTGCTTTATAAGTATTAATAAATGTAGTGGATTTTCAGAGGATGATATGACATCCATGGGCAGAGCCTGTCTGGGAAACATTGGGAAAGAGAAAAGTATTTTTGGTGGAGGGAAGAGTGGCAGCAAATAAACACAGGTATGAAGTTACAGGGAATTGTCCTAAGATGACTAATATTTCGACTGATTGTAGGTTTGCTAGAGTACATAAACGGGAAAGAGAAGAAGATAAAGATGAAAAAACACATTTCAACAAGCCAATGGAATTTAAACTTGTATTATTTAGACACTAATTAAATAATAAATATTGTTTTGCTACATATTATAATTTCAGATAATATTAAACTTGTCTCGGTAATTAATTTAACCATTGTCTCACATGCAGAAAATCCTTTTGAACATGCTATTCATTTCCATGTTAACATCACTATTTAAAAATCTTAGAAGTGAGTTATAATCTAAATTCATGTACATGGAAATCTTATTTTGACCAATATCATCACATTTATACTTAAAGGGGAATTAGAAGTAGAGTTTTATTCCCTAGAGATTGATTGATTTAGCACGGTAGATGATACTCTGAAGATCATTGAAGCATCTCAAAAGCAATTTAGCATATTTAAGACACTGATGTTTTATAACACAAAATAAAATACATTTTGGATATTCAGTGTTCAACATTGAAATGTGTGTCACTTTGATGAATTCCTTACACATTGTGTTTTAAAAATGCAATTCTATATGAGCATATTTTAATAAATTGCTTACATACTTATGGAAAGAGAAATCAGAATTCAAAAGGTGTCATACTTCCATTCTTGAAGCATAACATTGAGAGGCTTGATAACATAAGTTTTTAAGACTCAAAAGTCTCTTTCTATCTATTTATTATCACTGCAGTTCTATAACTAGGCCATCTGAAAAAGTATGTTATTTTAGCACAAAATTTTAGACAGGCAGTATATTTGTTTGTACATTAAATCTTACATGATCTGGAACAAAACCTAAGGCACAACACTTTGGGGAATATGTACAATTGGACTAAATCAGTGAAATGTATTAAATGGCTATTGACATGCATTTTAAGTAGTATTAACATTTAATTTAGCTTAATTTTTTTCTAATGTTTTTATGGAAGTGTAATTGACATACATTATATTAGTTTTAAGTGTGCCCATAATGATTTGATGTTTGTATATATTGCAAATGATCAGCACAGTGAATCTAGTTATCAGTTGTCACCATACAAAGTTACACATTTTTTTTCTTGTGATGAGAATTTTTAAGATTTACTTTCTTAGCAATTTTCAAATTTGCTGCACAGGATCGTTGACTGTAGTCGCCATGCTATACGTTACGTCTCTACGACATTTTATAACTGGAAGTCTGTACCTCTGGAACCTTTTTATTCATTTTTCCTACCCCCAGCCCCGCTTCCCTCTGGCAACCACCAATCTGTTATCTGTATCTATGAGTTTTGTTTTGTTTGTTCTTTTGTTTTTGTTTTGTTTTAGATCCACATATAAGTCAGATCACAGGGTATTTGTCTTCCTCTGTCTGACTTAGTTCATGAAACATGATGCCTGAAAGTCTGCTGTGTTGTTGCAAATGGCAAGATCTCCTGTTTTTTATGGCTGAGTTGTATTCCAGTGTATAAATATACACACCACATCTTTATCCAACCATCCACAGATGGGCACTTAGTTTGTTTTCATATCTTGGCTTTTGTAAATAGGCTGAACATAAGGGTGCATAAATCTATTTGAATGAGTGTTTATGTTTTCTTCAGATAAATACGCAGAAGTGGAATTGCTGGATCCTACGGTAGTTCTGTTTTTAATGTTTTGAGGCACCTCCATAATGTTTTCCACAGTGTCTTCACCAATTTACATTCCCACCAACAGGGCATGAGGGTTCCTTTTCTCCACATCCTCACCAACATGTTATTTCTTTCCCTTTTGATAATAACCATTCTGACAGGTGTGAGGTGATATCTCATTGTGGTTTTGATTTGCACTTCTCTGATACACATCTTTTCATGTGTCTCTTGGCCATCTGTATGTGTTCTTTGGAAAAATGTCTCTTCAGTTCCTCTTCCTATTTTTAAATCAGATTGTTTGATTTGTTTATTGTTTATTTGTTTGTTATTGAGCTGTTTGAGTTCTTTGTATATTTTGGATATTACCCCCTTTTGGGATATATAATTTGCAAATAACTTCTTTCATTCTGTGGGTTGCCTTTTTATTTTGTTGATGGTTTCTTTTCTGTGCAGAAACTTTTTAGTTTGATGTAGTCCCATTTGTTTATCTTTGCTTTTGTTGCCATTGTCTTTGGAGTTAGATCCTTCCATCAGTGTCTTATGGTTTTTAGTGCACAGATCTTTAACCTCGTTGATTAAATTTATTCCTAGGTATTTTGTTTTTATTGATGCAATAGTAAATGGAAAGTGGTGGTGGTGGTGGTGGTGGTGGGACGAATTGAGAGATTGGGATTGACATGTATATACTAATATGTATAAAATGGATAACTAATAAGAAGCTGCTGTATAAAAAAATAAACAAAATAAAATAAAAAAAAAACAAGAATGAGGGGGTTGGAAAAAATAACAGTAAATGGGATTGTTTTCTTAATTTCTCTCTTTGATAGTTTGTTATTAGTGTGTAAAAACACAACAGACTTCTTTTTATATTGATTTTGTGCCTTGCAACTTTGCTGAATTTTTTATTAGCTCTAACAGTTTTTTTTTTTGGTGGGGTCTTTAGAGTTTTCTATATATAGTATCATGTTGTCCAAAATTAGTGATAGTTTTATTTCTTTCTTTCCATTTTGGATGCCTTTTATTTCTTTTTATTGCCTAATTGCTCTGGCTAGGACTTCCAATGCTGTGTTGAATAAAAGTGGCAAGAGTTGGCATCCTTGTTTTGTCCCTGGTCTTAAAGGAAAAGCTTTTAGCTTTTTGCTGTTAAGTATGATATTAGCTATTGGCTTGTCATATGTGGCCTTTATTATGCTGAGGTATCTCCTCTCTATTCCCACTTTGTTGACAGTTTTTATCATAAAAGGATGTTGAATTTGATCAAATACATTTTCTGCATCTGATGAGATTATCATGTGATTTTTATCCTTCATTTTGTTAACGTGGTGTCTCACATTCATTGATTTGTGCATGCTGAACCATCTTTGCATAACTGGAATAAACCCCACTTGATCATGGTGTATGACTCTTTTAATGTATTGTTGAATTTGATTTACTAATATTTTGTTAAGGATTTTCACATTTATGTTCATCAGAGATATTAGTCTGCAATTTTCTTTTTTTGTGGTGTCCTTATCTGGTTTTTGTATCTGGGTAATGATACAATAATATATATAACATTCTATTTTAAGATGATAGCAAGTTAAGTTTAAATGCATTCTAACACTCTACATTTTCACTCCCCTTCAGCAAGTTTTATGTTTTTGATGTCACATTTTACATTTTTTTATTTTGTGTATCCCTTAACTAATCATTGTAATGATAGTTACTTTTACTACTTTTGTATTTTTACCTTCATACTAGCTTTGTAAGTGTTTTATCTACTTCTTTTACCATATATTCAGCTTAACTAGTGAGATTTTTACTTTCACATGTTTTCTTGTTACTAATTATTGCCTTTCTTTTCAGCTTAAGAAGTTCCTTTGACATATCTTGTAGGGCTGGTTTAGTAGTGATGAACATTAGCTTTTTCTTGTCTGGAAAACTCTTCATCTCTCCTTCAATTTTGAATGATAATCTTACTGGTAGAGTATTCTTGGTTAGAATTTATTTTCTTTCAGCATATGCCACTCCCTTGTGGCCTGCAAATGTTCTGCTGTAATATCTGTTAATAGTCTTATGGGGGTTCCCTTATAAATAACAAATTGTTTTACTCTTGATAGTTTTAAGATTCCTTTTTTATCTTTAACTTTTGACATATTAATTATGATGTGTGGTTCTCTTTGGATTCATCTTCTTTGGAACTCTCTGGGCTTCCTGAATCTGGATGTCTGTTTGCTTTCCTAGGTTAGGGAAGTTTTCTGCCATTATATCTTCATATTAGTTTTCTGCCCCTTTCTCTTTCTCTTCTCCTTCTGGGACCCATAGAATGCAAATGTTGTTCTAATTGATGTTGTCCCATAGGTCACTTGAGCTATCTTCACTTTTAAAATTTCTTTTTTCTTTTTTCTGCTCTGTTTGGGTGAGTTCCATTGCCCAGTATTCCAGGTTGCTGATTTGTTCACTGCTTCATCTAAGTGCTATTGAACCCCTGTAGTGTATTTTTCAATTCAGTTATTGTATTCTTCAGCTATGTGACTTCTGTTTGATACTTTCTTATAGTTTTTATCCCTTTGTTGTAGTTCTCTCTGTGTTCATTATTCTCCCAAGTTTGGTGAGCATTGTTATGACCATTACTTTAAACTCTTTATCTGGTAAATTACTTATTTTCATTTCATTAAGGTTTTTATTTAGGGGGTTATCTTGTTCTTTTGTTTGAAACATTCCTCTGTTTCATCATTTTGCTTGACTCTCTGCATTTGTTTGAATTTTTTAGGCAAAACAGTTACATCTCCTAGTCTTGAATGGATGGCCTGTGTGGGCAATGGACCTTATGATTTAAATTTGCCTGAGCTCTTGGTTGCCTCTTGAACTGTCTCTCTGATTGTTTCAGACCTGCGGGGGCCAGAAATGCATTCTTTCCCTGTCACCAGATCCCACTGCTCATGGGTGTTCCCTGTGTGGGCAGTGCATACATGCTGGTTTTGGGACGCCAAGGGGGCCAGGGCTTATGCTGCTGCTGGAATGGTCACAGGGGTGATGCATGGAGTGGGGTTCTTACTGCTACCTCTGGTGGGTCAAGACAGCAGCATGGAGAAGGAGGTGTTAGCAGGTTAGGGTGAGAGTGCAGAGGTAGCACCTGCAGTGCTGACACTAGCAAGGTAGAGGGAGAATATAAAAATAATGCCTGCCAGTGTCTCCATTCCTGGAGAAGGTCTCAACAGGCTTTTGCCCCTCTGGCAGATCCTTTGAGATTAGTAAATGGATCTCCTTCATGTATGGCCTTGGTTCTTGTCAAACTGCTACTTTTGCACTGGGTGCTAGGTTAAATGAGTCTGTGTGCAAGCTCTTGAAGATCAGAATCTCCATTCCCTTTTGCTCTATGGTTTTCCTAAACATAGCTCTGTTGGTTTTAAAAGCCAGACATTTTTAGGGCTCATCTCTCATGTGCGGGTCCTGAGGGTTGGGATGTTGCATGTGAGGCACAAACCCCTTACTCCTTAGGGAGAAGTTCTGTATTTCTGAGAACCCTCCTTCTTGTGTGTCAGCCCACTGGTGGCCGGGGTGGGGGAGTGTTAGTCAGACTGCATCTGTGTCTCTCCTACCTGTCTTGATATGGCCCTTTATCCTTTGTTGTGGAGTAGCTGTTCAGTTAGTTCTCAGGTTCTTTTCAGAGGGAATTCTTCTACATGTAGGTTGTTATTTCAAATTTCAAGGCAAATTGTACAGCTGTAATGGCTGAAATACAATGGATTCAAAAAAGATATAGACAAATGTATTAATCAAATATAAACTAGAAAGAAATCCATATATATATATATGTGAACTGCACTTATGACAGATTAGTTTTACAAAACAGTGGGAAAAGATTACCTATTCAACAACTGGTATTGGAATAATTTGCTCTGTACATGGAAAAAAGTAAACAAGATTTCTACTTAACCCATAAAAAAGTTCAAACTGTAACAATAGCTACATTTAAAATATCTCAAAGAAAATAGAGGAAAATATGTTTTTTATTGCAAGCCTGAAAACGACTTCCTAAATGCAGAATATAAAGCATAAACTTTAAAGGAAAAGCCTGATATATTTGAGTTAAACCAAATAGAACTTCTGTATGTGACATGATTAAAAAGTTGTTTGGGGCTTCCCTGGTGGCTCAGTGGTTGAGAGTCCGCCTGCTGATGCAGGGGATGCGGGTTCGTGCCCCGGTCTGGGAAGATCCCACATGCCGCGGAGAGGCTGGGCCCATGAGCCATGGCCGCTGAGCCTGCGCATCCGGAGCCTGTGCTCCGCAACGGGAGAGGCCACAACAGTGAGAGGCCCGCATACCGAAAAAAAAAAAAAAGTTGTTTGTGATAACAATAACAAAAAATGACCATTAATATGGAAAAAGGTACAGATATCCAAATGTTGCCCTCTTAATATGAGGGAAGAATGAATAGTAGTTAACAGAAATGAATACACACAGTTGACACTTGAACAACACAGTGGGAGACTTAGGGATGCCCACCCTTCATGTAGTTCAAAGTCTTTGTATAATTTATAGTCTACCCTCTGTATCCATGGTTTGGCATCCAAGGATTGAACCAAAACAGACCATGTTGTACTATGGTATTTACTACTGAAAAAAGTCTACATATAAGTGGACCCACACAATTCAAACCCATGCTGTTCAAGGGTTATCTGTAATCCATGGTATGCAGCAGAAATATATTTAGTAAAAACAGGTAAGTTGCAGAATGATGCAAATAGTAGGATAGCATTTATACAATGTACAAACAAAAATAGTGGTAAATATTTTTTACTTTTATATTTCTGTGTGTGAGCATATCAGCTTGGACTGGGAAGTTTGAATCTGCCAAACAGAAAGCAAATGAAACTGGTGATTGGGGATTAAATGACTTGAACTTTATCTATAATGTTTTATATAAAAAACTTAAAAAAGATAATATAACAAAATGTGAACAAATATAAATTTGGGATTGTTGGTACATAAAACTTTTATAGTGTTTTTGTGTTTTGTAATATTTTTCTCAATTTTCTCAAAACAAAATCTCGTGGGATTGCTAGAAATAATTGTTAAATAAAAGAGGTCTTGTGATTCCTGGAGCAGGGAAGCTCTGTGTCCTCTTCTCAAAAGTAAGATATATTCAGTAGGAAGAAGCATGCTCAGAAGAAGCCCTCATAGATCAGTTAATAACAAACAGTGCCAAGATCGATGGATTAGAAACAGAAAAATGCACCTATAACACACATAGCATGCTGCTTCTGTTATTTGTTAGGTCTTACAGAATTTGATCAGATGGGAAGAATCTAAATTGATCAAAATTATGTCTCCTTCACCCTATAAGGGTCAAAACAGTACTTAAGTTCTGTTACAGAAAATTATGAAATAACATTTTTGTAGAGATGAGTTTATATTAATTTTATATCTGTTGCAATTTATACCCTTTTCCTCCCACTTTTATAACAAGCTGGGTTAGCTATAGCTTGGGTATTTTACCTCAGTCCTTGGACAATTATAATATTAATGATCATGGCTAAAATTATATGTGTGTATATACATGTAGGATATCATATGTATATCATACATATAGGACAGTTCACTTCTCAAGCTGAATATGGAATGTATTTAGAAAATATTTTTTCTTTGTTCAGTCTAAAATCTGATTCTTCACTGATGTATTTATAGCTGCTAAGTACAGCCAACATTTAATTGTGAACTATAATTTTCATCTTTCAAGGTCATACTTATAATAGAAATACTATTAATAGTTAGCATGGATAGGCTTTTTATCTTCTAAGTATTGTACCAACAATTAATTTAATGCTCTCAAGAACCATGGGGACCCTTATTTCTGTAAGATAAAAGGAAGGCTATATTAGGCTCTTTGGGAAGGAAATTAGATCAGAATATGTCTTCACATACCTTTGCAATATTCATCAACATAAGTAGGGGAAATAAAAGGGAAAAACACATATAATTCAGCTTATCTTTATTGTGAAGTTGTTTTCTAGAAAAAAATGCCCTAGTTTCCATTCCTAAATTAAGGTGTAATAAATTCAACATTAAGTGTGGAATTTAGTTGTTTGTAGTGATTCACTGAAAGAAAGTCATAAGTAGGGTATAAATCTACTTATAGCACTTTAAGAGTCCATAATTTTTTTAATATGTACTTTTTATTTTAAGATTATTCCCTATTTTATTTGTTAAGCTTATATATACATTTATTTCAAGATTATTCCATATTTCATTTCTTTAGAAGCACAACTTTCATATTATGAATATTTTTTGATAATGGTTGTTTTGAGCACTGAGACCATTGTGGTACCTTTGCTATGATATAAATTTCACATTATTCTGCTGTAGCTTGGAACTTTCTATTTGTAATTAATTAAAGCTAAACATTTAATAATAGAGATGTAGGCCAAAAAAATGACTCAATAAGGTTTGTCTCCAAATTAATGTTGTGCCTACAAAATTTCATAAAGTTGGTGTGCTTGGGGAAAATGCTAACTGTGAAGAGCTGTATTTATTATCTTTTTTTTTTAACTTTTAAGTAATCAGAGTGTCATCATTTACCTTCGATTATATACTGTTTTATCAATGTTAAAAGAGCTATGTTTCATATAGTAAATGCATGGAAATGATTCATCTGAACATATTTTTTTCCATTTTATTTTATTTTATTTATTTTTTTATACAGCAGGTTCTTATTAGTCATCAATTTTATACACATCAGTGTATACATGTCAATCCCAATCACCCAATTCAGCACACCACCACCCTCACGACCCCACCACTTTCCGCCTTTGGTGTCCATACATTTGTTCTCTACATCTGTGTCTCAATTTCTGCCCTGCAAAGTGGTCCATCTGTACCATTTTCCTAGGTTCCACATATATGCGTTAATATATGATATGTCTTCTTCTCTTTCTGACTTATTTCACTCTGTATGACAGTCTCTAGATCCATCCACGTCTCAACAAATGACCCAATTTCATTCCATTTTATGGCTGAGTAACATTCCATTGTATATATGTACAACAACTTCTTTATCCATTCGTCTGTCGATGGGCATTTAGGTGGCTTCCGTGACCTGGCTATTGTAAATAGTGCTGCAATGAACATTGGGGTGCATGTATCTTTTTGAATTATGGTTTTCTCTAAGTATGTGCCCAGTAGTGGGATTGCTGGATCATATGGTAATTCTATTTTTAGTTTTTTAAGGGACCTCCATACTGTTCTCCATAGTGGCTGTATCAATTTACATTCCCACCAACAGTGCAAGAGTGTGCCCTTTACTCCACACCCTTTCCAGCATTTGTTGTTTGTAGATTTTCTGATGATGCCCATTTTAACTGGTGTGAGGTGATACCACATTGTAATTTTGATTTGCATTTCTTTAATAATTAGTGATGTTGAGCAGCTTTTCATGTGCTTCTTAGCCATCTGTATGTCTTCTTTGGAGAAATGCCTATTTAGGTCTTCTATCCATTTTTGGATTGGGTTGTTTGTTTTTTTTAAATATTGAGCTGCATGAGCTGTTTATATATTTTGGAGATTAAACCTTTGTCTGTTGATTCGTTTGCAAATATTTTCTCCCATTCTGAGGGCTGTCTTATTTATGGTTTCCTTTGCTGTGCAAAAGATTTTAAGTTTCATTACGTCCCATTTGTTTATTTTTGTTTTTATTTCCATTTCTCTAGGAGGTGGATCAAAAAAGATCTTGTGGTGATTTATGTCAAAGAGTGTTCTGCCTATGTTTTCCTCTAAGAGTTTTATAGTGTCTGGTCTTACATTTAGGTCTCTAATCCATTTTGAGTTTATTTTTGTATATGGTGTTAGGGAGTGTTCTAATTTCATTCTTTTGCATGTAGCTGTCCAGTTTTCCCAGCACCACTTATTGAAGAGAATGTCTCTTCTCCATTGTATATACTTGCCTCTTTTGTCATAGATTAGTTGACCATAGGTGTGTGGCTTTATCTCTGGGCTTTCTATCTTGTTCTGTTGATCTATATTTCTGTTTTTTGTGCCAGTACCATATTGTCTTGATTACTGTAACTTTGTAGTATAGTCTGAAGTCAGGGAGTCTGATTCCTCCAGTTCTGCTTTTTTCCCTCAAGACTGCTTTGGTTATTTGGGGTATTTTGTGTCTCCACACAAATTTTAAGATTGTTTTGTTCTAGTTCTGTAAAAAATGCCTTTGGTAATTTGATAAGGATTGCATTGAATCTGTAGATTGCTTTGGGTAGTATAGTCATTTTCACAATATTGATTCTTCTAATCCAAGAACATGAACATGGTATATCTCTCCATCTGTTGGTATCATCTTTAATTTCTTTCATCAGTGTCTTATAGTTTTCTGCATACAGGTCTTTTGTCTCCCTAGGTATGTTTATTCCTAGGTATTTTATTCTTTTGTGTCAATGGTAAATGGGAGTGTTTCCTTAATTTCTCTCTCAGATTTTTCATCATTAGTATATAGGAATGCAAGAGATTTCTGTGCATTAATTTTGTATCCTGCAACTTTACCAAATTCATTGATTAGCTCTATAGTTTTCTGGTGGCATCTTTAGGATTCTCTATGTATAGTATCATGCCATCTGCAAACAGTGACAGTTTTACTTCTTCTTTTCCAATTTGTATTCCTTTTATTTCTTTTTCTTCTCTGATTGCCGTGGCTAAAACTTCCAAAACTATGTTGAATAATAGTGGTAAGATGGTAAGAGTGGACATCCTTGTCTTGTTCCTGATCTTAGAGGAAATGCTTTCAGTTTTTCACCATTGAGAATGATGTTTGTTGTGGGTTTGTTGTAAATGCTCTTTATTATATTGAGGTAGTTTCCCTCTATGCCCACGTTCTGGAGAGTTTTTTTTATCATAAATGGGTGTTGAATTTTGCCAAAAGATTTTTCTGCATCTATTGAAATGATCATATGGTTTTTATCCTTCAGTTTGTTAATATGGTGTATTATATTGATTGATTTGTGTATACAGAAGAATCCTTGCATCCCTGGGATAAATCCTACTTGATCATGGTGTATGATCCTTTTAATGTGTTGTTTGATTCTGTTTGCTAGTATTTTGTTGAGAATTTTTGCATCTATATTCATCAGGGATATTGGTCTGTAATTTTCTTTTTTTATAGTATCTTTGTCTGATTTTGGTATCAGGGTGATGGAGGCCTCATAGAATGAGTTTGGGAGTGTTCCTTCCTCTGCAATTTTTTGGAAGAGTTTGAGAAGGATGGGTATTAGCTCTTCTCTAAATGTTTGATAGAATTCACCTGTGAAGCCATCTGGTCCTGGACTTTTGTTTGTGGGAAGATTTTTAATCACAGTTTCAAAGTCAGTGTTTGTGATTGGTCTGTTCATATTTTCTATTTCTTCCTGGTTCAGTCTTGGAAGGTTATACCTTTTTAAGAATTAGTGCATTTCTTCCAGGTTGTCCATTTTATTGGCATAGAGTTGCTTGTAGTAGTCTCTTAAGATGCTTTGTATTTCTGCCATGTCTGTTGTAACTTCTCCTTTTTCATTTCTAATTTTATTGATTTGAGTCCTCTGCCTCTTTTTCTTCATGATTCTGGCTAATGGTTTATCAATTTTGTTTATCTTCTCAAAGAGCCAGCTTTTAGTTTTATTGATCTTTGTAATTGTTTTCTTTGTTTCTATTTCATTTATTTCTGCTCTGATATTTATGATTTCTTTCCTTCTGCTAACTCTGGGTTTTGTTTGTTCTTCTCTATTTCCTTTAAGTGTAAGGTTAGATTGTTTATTTGAGTTTTTTCTTGTTTCTTGAGGTAGGCTTGTATAGCTATAAACTTCCCTCTTAGAACTGCTTTTGTTACATCCAAGAGGTTTTGGATCGTCATGTTTTCATTGTCATTTCTCTCTAGGTATTTTTTGATTTCCTCTTTGATTTCTTCAGTGATCTCTTGGTTATTTAGTAAAGTATTGTTTAGCCTTCATGTGTTTGTGTTTTTTATGTTTTTTTCCCTGCAATTCATTTCTAATTTCATAGCATTGTGCTCAGAACAGATGCTTGATATGATTTCAATTTTCTTAAATTTACTGAGGCTTGATTTGTGACCCAAGATGTGATCTATCCTGCAGAACGTTCCGTGTGCACTTGAGAAGAAAGTGTAATCTACTGTTTTTGGATCAATGTCCTAAAAATATCAAGTAAATCTATCTGGTCTATTGTGTTGTTAAAGCTTCTGTTTCCTTATTTATTTTCATTTTGGATGATCTGTCCATTGGTGTAAGTGAGGTGTTAAAGTCCCCAACTATTAATTTGTTACTGTTGCTTTCCTCTTTTAGAGCTGTTAGCAGTTGCCTTATGTATTGATGTGCTCCTATGTTGGGTGCATATATATTTATAATTGTTATATCTTCTTCTTGGATTGATCTCTTAATTGTTATGTAGTGTCCGTCCTTGTCTCTTTTAACATTCTTTATTTTAAAGTCTATTTTATCTGATATGAGTATTGCTACTCCAGCTTTCTTTTGATTTTCATATGAATGGAATATCTTTTTCCATCCCCTCACTTTCAGTCTGTATGTGTCCCTAGGTCTGAAGTGGGTCTCTTGTAGACAACACATATACAGGTCTTGTTTTTGTAACCATTCAGCAAGCCTGTGTCTTTTGGTAGGAGCATTTAATCCATTCATGTTTAAGGTAATTCAATATGTATGTTCCTATGACCATTTTCTTTATTGTTTAGGGCTTGTTCTTTTAGGTTCTTTTCTTCTCTTGTGTTTCCCACTTAGAGAAGTTCCTTTAGCATTTGTTGTAGAGCTCTTTTGGTGGTGCTGAATTCTCTTTGCTTTTGCTTGTCTGTAAACCTTTTGATTTCTCCATCGAATCTGAATGAGATCCTTGCTGGGTAGAGAAATCTTGGTTGTAGGTTCTTCCTTTTCATCACTTTCATTATATCATGCCACCCCCTTCTGGCTTGTAGAGTTTCTGCTTAGGAATCGGTGGTTTACCTTATGGGAGTTCCCTTGTACATTGTCATTATTCCCTTGCTGCTTTCAGTAATTTTTCTTTGTCTTTAACTTTTGCCAGTTTGAGTACTATGTGTCTCAGTGGGTTTCTCCTTGGGTTTATCCTGTATCAGACTCCCTGCACTTCCTGCACTTGGATGGCTATTTCCTTCCCCTTGTTAGGGAAGTTTTCGACTATAATCTCTTCAAGTGTTTTCTCGGGTCCTCTCTCTCTCTCTCTTCTCCTTCTGGGATCCCTATAATGAGAATGTTGTTGTGTTTAATATTTTCTCAGAGGTCTCTTAGGCTGTCTTCATTTCTTTTCATTCTTTTTTCTTTATTCTGTTCCGCAGCAATGAATTACACCATTCTGTCTTCCAGGTCACTTATCCGTTCTTCTGCCTCAGTTATTCTGCTATTGATTCCTTCTAGTGTAGTTTTCATTTCAGTTATTGTATGGTTCATCTCTGTTTTCTTGTTGTTTAATTCTTCTAGGTCTTTGTTAAACTTTTCTTTCATCTTCTTGAGCTTTGCCTCCATTCTTTTTCCTAGATCCTAGTTCATCTTCACTATCATTATTCTGAATTATTTTTCTGGAAGGTTACCTATCTCCACTTCATTTACTTGTTTTTCTGGGGTTTTACTTGTTCCTTCATCTGGTACATAGCCCTCTGCCTTTTCATCTTGTCGGTCTTTCTGTGAATGTGGTTTTTGTTCCACAGCCTGCAGGATTGTAGTTCTTTTTGCTTCTGCTGTCTTCCCTCTGATGGATGAGGCTGTCTAAGAGGCTTGTGCAAGTTTCCTGATTGGAGGGACTGGTGGTGGGTAGAGCTGGTGTTTCTCTGGTGGGCAGAGGTCAGTTAAACTTTAATCCACTGGTCTGCTGATTAGTGGGGCTGGCTTCCCTCCCTGTTGGTTGTTTGGCCTGAGGTGACCCAACACTGGAGCCTACCTGGGCTCTTTGGTGGGGCTAATGATGGACTCTGGGAGGGCTTACACCAAGGAGTACTTCCCAGAACTTCTGCTGCCAGTGTCCTTGTCCCCACGGTGAGCCACAGCCACCACCTGTCTCTGTAGGTGACCCTCCAACTCTAGCAGGTAGGTCTGGTTCAGTCTCCTATGGGGTCACTGCTCTTTCCCCTGGGTCCCAATGTGCACACTACTTTGTGTATGCCCTCCAAGAGTGGAGTATCTGTTTCTCCCAGTCCTGTTGAAGTCCTGCAATCAAATCCCACTAGGCTTCAAAGTCTGATTCTCTAGGAATTCCTCCTCGCGTTGCCGGACCCCCACGTTCGGAAGCCTGACATGGGACTCAGAACCTTCACTCCAGTGAGTGGACTTCTGGGGTATAAGTGTTCTCCAGTTTGTGACTCACCCACCCATCAGTTATGGGATTTGATTTTATTGTGATTGTGCCCCTCGTACGGTCTCATTGTGGCTTCTCCTTTGCCTTTTGATGTGGTATATCTTTTTTGGTGAGTTCCAGTGTCTTCCTGTTGATGATTGTTCAGCAGTTAGTTGTGATTCTCGTGTTCTCACAAAAGGTAGTGAGAACACGTCTTTCTACTCCGCCATCTTGGTTCAGGGGCCTCATCTGAACATTTTAACTGGATTCACCTCCAAAATTAACTTGGCATATGGATAATATGAGAAACATACCTCTACTTAATCAGTAGAGAGAGTTGTCTACCATCCTAATAGTAAAAGGCCTTCTTTGGGGATTTGGCTACCTAAAGTCATTAAAGATGCCATCATTTCTCAAAAGAGTCAGGTGATTCTGTTCTTGGAAGATTCCAATTTAGTTAATTACATGATAAGGAGCATCTCTTTCTCACTTCCTTTCTTTTCTCCCTCCCTTCCTCCCTCTCTCCCCCCTCCCTTCCTTCCTTCCTCCCTCCCTCCTTTCACCCCTTCCTCTCTCTCTCCTCCACCTTCTTTCTCTTTTATCCTCTGCCCCCTTTTAAAAAACAGCTGTGAGTGTTTGATTGATCAGCCCGCAGTTCCAACAATGCAGTTGTTTTGTAGGTGCTATAATAGGACCTTGCATAGATACCTACAAAAATTACTTTATACAGAATCTGCAGCCTCTTTCTACCTGGGGAAAAGTTCATTGGGTCTTGCTAAAGCTGTGTCCATGTGAGAGAGTAAAGAGGTGTAGCAAATTTAGGCATAATAACTATTTTGAGGAGAGAGTGTGGAGAAAAGGGAACACTCTTGCACTGTTCATGGGAATATAAATTCATACAGCCACTATGGAGAACAGTACGGAGTTTCCTTAAAAAACTACAAATAAAACTACCCTATGATCCAGCAACCCCACTACTGGGCGTATACCCTGAGAAAACCATAATTTAAAAAGAGTCATGTACCAAAATGTTCATTGCAGCTCTATTTACAATAACCAGGACATGGAAGCAACCTAAGTGTCCATCATCAGATGAATGGATAAAGAAGATGTGGCACATATATACAATGGAATATTACTCAGCCATAAAAAGAAATGAAATTGAGTTATTTGTAGTGAGATAGATGGACCTAGAGTCTGTCATACAGAGTGAAGTAAGTCAGAAAGAGAAAAACAAATACTGTATGCTAACACATATATATGGAATCTAAGAAAAACAACAACAACAAAACTAAACAAACAACCAAAAACAGGTCATGAAGAACCTAGGGGTAAGATGGGAATAAAGACACAGACCTACTAGAGAATGGACTTGAGGATATGAGGAAGGGGAAGGGTAAGCTGGGACAAAATGAGAGAGTGGCATGGACATATATACACTACCAAACATAAAATAGATAGCTAGTGGGAAGTAGCCGTGTGGCACAGGGTGATCAGCTCGGTGGTTTGTGACCACCTAGAGGGGTGGGAGAGGGAGGGTGGGAGGGAGGGAGATTCAAGAGGGAAGAGATATGGGATAATATGTATATGTATAATGGATTCACTTTGTTATAAAGCAGAAACTAACACACCATTGTAAAGCAATTACACTCCAATAAAGATATTAAAAAAAAAGAAATTAGAAACTGAAAACAAAACAAAACAAAACTATTATTGAAATGAAAAGTTATTTTTCTCTTGGAATAATCATTTCTAATTATCATACATCTTAATTTGATACATAATTTACCAACTGTTCAAATATTCACTTCACTTTAATGTATACAAGTCTATGAAATAAACATCTTTTATCTCTCACCCAATCCACACAATTAAATCTTATAGTTCGTTGGTGCTTAATTAAAAAAAAAAAGAATAATCATGGTCTTCTTCCATTGATCTAGTTATCCAAAAGACTAGTTTACCTCTCAGTTCTTGTTATTGCTTGACTACTTTGGCCCAGCATTTAGGGTTTTTGTTTCAGTCGGGGGATGGTTACATGCCAATAATGAACTCACTAATGAATAACTTTAAAGATCAATGTTAGCATTCTCTTAATGTAGCTTAAGAGTTCCTCCCACCGGCTTGTCTAGGAAAAGATTCACAAATAAATAATCTACTCTTTCCTGGACAAAATTTGTTTCTGGTGATGGTACAGTTCAATAAATTATTGACCCAAACCTAAGGAAGCCTTTTCTATCATTACTGATGCTAGTGAGGACAGATGGGGATGAAGAAGGTTCAGCTTCCTACTAGTTCAGAGATTTTAGGGAATTCTGACTGTGTTTTCCAACCTGCACATTAGGAATAATTCCAAAGGAATAAATACATTTCCATGTAGTTCCAACATAATAACCCTAAAGATACCCACATCCTAACTGCTAGGAACTGTAAATGTTACCTTATATAACAAAAAGGACTTTGTAAATGTGATTAAGTGTTTGAGATAAGGTGATTCTCCTGGATTTACCTGAGTGGACAAACGCAATCCCAAGTGTCCTTAAAAGAGAGAATCACAGGGAGACTTGACTACAGGGGCAGAGAAGGCAATGTCATATGGAAATAAATTATAGTGATGCAGCCAGGAACCAAGGAATGGGGTAGCCTCTAGAAATAGAAGGAGCAAGGAGCAGATTCTCTTCTTGAATGCCTAGCTAGAACCAGCCTTCTTGGGATCCTGCCTTTATCCCAGTGAAACTGATTTCAGACTTCAAGCTCTGAGAAAATTTGTGTTGTTTTAAGCCACAAAGTTTGTGGTTCTTCACAGCATCTATAGGAAGCTAGTACAATATCCTTTGAAACTCCTTACCATTAAAAGTTTACACAAGTCACTCTAAGTCAGTGCATAATTCATCAAAAAGCTATGAAACAATTATTTCTATTCATATGTCTATAGTTTAGTTATACTGACAATTTTTTTAGTGCACTTAGCTATTTTTTAACTAGCATTTCTTTTCTTTGTCATTTTCACAAAGGAATCACCAACATCTTTCTATTTACTTGCAATGGGAACAGCTCACCTGGTTTTTAAGTATCATTCATTTACTAAGTGACACTGCACAGTTAAAATTCTTGTAGTCATGTATTTAACTAAGACATTTGGCTCCATAACAATGAATTGTCTTCTGCTTTGCAGGTAGAATATTTAAAAATTCAGAGAAGAGATGTCTCTGTTTTAAAATCTGCTTGACATTTCACTATCCATATTTGACTGGGTAAGTTGAAAAAAAGATACAAGCTTTATAAACCCCAAATTACCATCTTGGTAGCAGATTGCAGAGAAAATCTCTGATCACACTTGTAGAAAACTATTGTTTTAACAATTTACTCCCCAGATTCACAGGCTAAAATGTGTGTACATCAAAAACATTCATAAAACAACTTCACAATTATGCAGAGCATAGCAACGTGTATGAATCAGTCTAAATGTGTGCCTAATCTGGCTTTGTAAACATTACCAACCAGTCATGGAGAAGAGGGTCAGAGAGCCTAGATTCAATCCAGTTGACCCAAGAAACTACAGTTTCTGAGCCTTGTTTTTTTCCCATAAGTGGGAAGATTGAGTTGTACATCCTCTTGGCTGTAAGGATTCTGGGGATTTATGGTCAAGTTAATTTAAAAAAACCCTCTCTTTGTGACTGTTACCTCCAAAGTCTGGTGCCAGCCATGAAAGACTGGTTTAAATCAGCAAGGAACTACTCATCTCGTCCCACAACCAAAAAATACAGCTTGCCTGTTATTCTCAGAAACATGGTTAGTAGTGTCTTTCTTTTAAATTATACATTCAGTTGGTTATTCTAAAAGCGATGGTTATTCTAAAAGAGATGGTTACTATATATATTTCAAAATTACACAGGAAATAGAAGCAAATCATTTTAAATGAGCATGTCTATATATAAATGACTTGCAATTATGATTGTTAAAAAAAGTGCACACACTTCTTAATGACCTATGAATGTCCTCATGGGGTTATGTAGACCCTTGTGATTTACCCCCATACAATCCAGAAATGAAAGATCAGTAGTAAGTTACCTGACACTTATCATGTAATCCCTAGTGCTTTCAGCTGAGGTAAAATCCAAGCAAATGTCCAGTGTGTACCTGTGTGTACAAGCATGTGTATGTGTGTTTGTGCACCTTTGTGGGTGAGTACATGCAGAGTGTGGGAAGTAGAAGTGGGGATGGGAAACGAGTCTCACATCCACAAATCTATGCCAGGAAATCTGACCTCTATTTTCTCTTAGAATTATGCATTGGATTTTATTTCTGGTTACATGAGCATTTCAAATGAAGCGTAATTTTTTCTTGGGATTTTATACCCCTAATGCAAGTCAACATTTCCACAGAATTTTAAGAGGTGGTTTGGGCAGAGGGCCAGAGAGTCTACAAGAAAAGAGAATAGAGCCTTTGCAGGATTTCAGTGATTAACTAAATCCCAAAAGATAAGCTGCTGACAACTTTCCTACAAAATGTCACATAAAAACACTAGAGGGGGGCAATTTAAGGTGGGCCCTTCACCAGGGCAACTAGTAGCCCTGCCCCTGAATGTTCCTTGTTCTTGGTGGAATGAGGTCCTCTGGAGCTATATGTAAGGGCACAAGTTTTGTCTTAGGCAGCTGTGTATTTCTTAGCTGTCCCCAAGGGCTGCATGCAAAATCAAAGGCTGTTGAACGGGAATGATTTACTGCATCCCTCTCCCCTCTTTCAGTAAAAGGCTTTTTAGGTTGCAACAACTCAAAAGGGAAAAAAATCAGGGACCCACAATTTTATGATACAGTTTTAAGCATCCTGATGTTAATAATGGCTCAGTTGCCACGTGGTCTGTGGCCTGAGAGAAGAAATGTTCAGTTTTAAGGAGAAGGAAATGGAGAGGAGGGCACAGGAGGGTTCATTGTATCCTATTCAAGAGTTCATATCAGAGTTCCAGCGCCTGTTATCCGAGTGTGTGACCCATTTAGTGGGACAACGTGGGCATGGTGTAAATGGAGGAGACTAAAACATGGCAGCTCTCAGCCCCACGGAACCCCATGATATGAATGTAAGTAGCATATTGAAAAATTGTGATCAGAGACACAATCCAAGTGCACCTTTATTGATTTTTTTATTCAGTGGTGAAAACGTCCCCCATCAGAGGATGAAAACTAATGTAGAGCCCATCACCGGTCTGCTTCCTCTTTGGTAAGAAAAAGTCCAATTGTCACTTTACATCACAAATACAGTCACATGTCACAAGTAGAAAGTTCATTCTAAGATGTTAACAGCCATGAACTTGATTCCACGTGTGGCTATACCTTTGCCAGCTCTAGCCACCCAAGCGTGGGCTCCAGTACTGGGAATGGCGTTGTTGGTCTTTTCTCTATTTTTTCCGTCTGCCAGGGTCCTCTACCCTCCCTCCCACAAGACTGCGGGCATGTTTCTGACTTTTTAGGAACGAGGCAGGGATGAGAAGAGTGTCAGATCCCTCTTGAACAGGCAGATTTAGGAACTGATTTTCTTCTGGCACCTTAGTGAACTCTGTGATATTTACATCCCTCTGCATCTCTCTTCTTCCTCTCCCTTTGCCTGTAGAGATGCTCCTCTATTCTTATTGCTGGCTTGTCAGTCATTGCAAGTCTCCAGGAGTCCATCTTTCACCTCCATCTTCTTGTATCCTATTGAACAGAATCCAAGCCAGCCTTCTCTTCCATAGCCTGACATCTGTATCTAAGACCATTTTTGATTTCTCCTGCTGCTGCCCATAGCAGTCTACAGGTCCCCTGTGCTTTCCAAGTGCAGGAAATACAAGTCAAAGCATTACTCTGAGTAATCCCAAAGAGACCAACCCCTTCTGGAAACAGGCAAGGACATAAAGCCAAAGCTCTGTGCCAGTAACCCTGACTTCAAGTTGTAGTGACTTTACAGCTTGGGAATCCTTTTGGTAGGATTTGAAAAGTTAAAAAAACTGGATTCCCTCTCCTTGACATGTTGAGATTTGCAAAATCTCTGCTACTAAAATAATTACCCTGGTTTCATGCATATATTCTTAAGGCTAATATTAAGTTCAGTTTAAATCGATAACATGGTGTTGAATTACCTATTTATTCAAAGTGCCATGTGAAGAACTCCAGGACATTCAAACCTCAGTGAAGCAGTGGCTGAGTTTTAAGAAGCATATAATTCAAGAGACAAAATAAGCCCACTGCACAGGGAGAAAGAGGCCTTTCGTTGAGAATCTAATTGGTGTCAAAGACTTTCGGTACATCAATCTCAGATGGGGCATTATATATTATCTGCATTTTACAGATGAGGAAAATATAAACAGAGAGGTTTAATAATTGCCCAGATTACAGGGAGACCAAGAGGCAGAGTTAGATTTTTGAATCTTAATTAGCCAGCTCCAATCCCCCTTTTCTTTTGCTGGGAGAGGTCATTGAGAGGATATGAACACCAGTTGGCTCACAAGCTGGACGCAGGTAATTCTGGAGGTTCCTCACCCCTCCCCTGTCCTTTATAATGTCTGTGTTGCCCATTGTTCCTATAGTGGGAACTGTTCCAAGGATGTAACCCTGAGAGAGTAAGGTGCTGTTGAGACCATCTGGATGGCATAGATGACTTAACCCAGTTAAGGCCTCAAGATAAAATCTTAAGAATCTGGTGGTTGGTTGTGGAGATCTACTCATCTTGCAGTGCCCAAGACAAGCCTGGTATGTAATTTCCCTCGCTTGTTACAACTGTTACCTACCAATCTGTGGTGATCTGCCTCACTCTCTCCTTGCCCTCTGTTCAGAGGCTGGTTTCAGGTTTCACCCGGGAAACTCCTGAGCTTTTAACCAACATCTTTCTGCTACGTGTTCTACGTGCCTTAAATGTGGGAAATGCAAGCTATAGTCAGGGATGAGTCTTAATAAAGAGACAGTATTATGGGCATAATAGTGTGAGAATGGCGCTCACTTCAGTTGGAAGGATGAAGGCAGGGCAGGGCAGTCTTTGCTGTAGGAAGACGGTGTTTGAATGATGTAAATGCACCATCCTGGTGCTGGGATAGGGAAGTCGTCTGGGGAAGGGAGAAGGGGAAGAATTCTCAGCTTTATAAACAGAGGAACAATTATGGGTTCACATGTAGGGAACTGGGAAAGCTGAGAGACATTCTGGAACAAGGAACTCCTCTAATTTTAGTACCATTTGTCGTGAGGAATTCCCCCCCCCCACCCCAGCTTTATTGAAGTATGACTGAGAAACAAAAATTGTGTATATTTAGGTTGTAAAGTGTGATGTTTTGACATATGTGTATGTTACGTAGTGATGACCACTCTCAAGCTAATTAACACATCCATCACCTCACGTAACCACCCTTTGTGCATGTGTGTGATGAGAACACTTGAGATCTATTCGTTTAGCAAATTGTAAGTATACAATAGACTAGCATTAACTATAGTCACCTGCCGTCCATTAGGTCTCCAGAACTTATGCATCTTATAGCTGAAAGTCTGTATACTTTCACCAGCATCTACTCATTTGTCCCACTTCCCAGTCCCTGGTAATCAATATTCTATTATTCTCTTACTATGAATTTGACTTCTTTTTTTAAGACTCTACATATAAGTGAAATCATGCAGTTTTTGTCTTTCTGTGTCTGGCTTATTTCACTTAACATAATGTCCTTCAGGTTTATGCATGTCATTGGAAAGGGCAGGATTTCCTTCTTTTTTATGGCTTAATGATATTGCATTATATCTATATCTATATCAAATTTTTTAATGCATTCACTTTTTGATGAACACTTATCTTGGCTACTGTGACTAATGTTGCAATGAACATGGGAGTGCAGGTATCTCTTTGAGATAGTGGTTTTATTTTCTTTGGATATATACCTAGAAGTGGGATTGCCGAATCAAATGGTAATTATATTTTTAATTTTTTGAGAAACTTCCATTCTGCTTCCCATAGTGGCTGCTTCAATTTACATTCCCACCAACAGTGCACAGGGACCACCTTTTCTCCACACCCTCCTCAACACTTGTTATCTTTTGACTTTTTGACAATAGGTATTCCAACAAGTGTGAGGCGATATTTCTTTGTTTAGAGTTGAATTTCCCTAACGATTACTGATTTTGAGCATCTTTTCATGCACTTGTTGACCATTTGTATGTCTTTTTCTCAGGAAAATGTTTATTCATATACTTTTGTATATGTTTATTCATATAATTTTGTTCATTTTAAAATCAGGTTGTTTTTTTGTTGTTGAGTTGTATAAGTTCCTTATAGTTTAGATATTAACCCCTAATCGGGATATATCATTTGCTAATATTTTTTCCAATTTTGTAGATTGCTTTTCACTTCATTGATTATTTCTTTTTTTGTGCAGAAACCTTTGAGTTTAATGTAGTCTTCCTTGTCTGTTTTTGCTTTCCTTGCCAGTGCTTTTGCCAAGTCCAAGGTCAAGGAATTTTTCCCCTATGGTTTCTTTTAGAAGTTTTATGCTTTCAGGTCTTAAGTTGAAGTCTAATCCATTTTATCCATTTATCCATTTATCATGTATGGTGTAAGCTAGGGATCCACCTTCATTCTTTTGCATGTGGCTGTCCAGTCTTCCCAACACCTTTTATTGCAAAGGATATCCTTTCCCCATTGCATAGTTTTGGCACTCACTGTCCAAACTATATATGTGTGGGTTAACATTTTAAGTAGGGAGATATAACAATCAAATCTATGCTTCAGGAAGGTTAATGTGGCTTCAGTGGGACGGAATAGCATAACACACACACACACACACACACACACACACACACACACACACACACACACACACACACACACACACACACACACACACACACACACACACACACACACACACACACACACACACACACACACACACACACACACACACACACACCCAATTAGGCAATTAAGCTTTTTGAAGGAGAGGAACAATATATTATATGATTGTCTCACTGGAACTTTGTTTAGCTATAAGCACAGAGTAGGTGTCAACAATATTTGTTAAAGTACTAAATAATTGGATAAGGACAGGAGGCCTTGAAACAAGTCAGGTGAAAACTATCACAATAACGCAGGAGAGACCTAGTAAAACCCGGAAATAGGGTAGAGAGAGATTTTAAATGAACATCCTTCCTGAGTTAGCAACTAAGTATACATCAGAAGAAAGGACCAGTGCCTGTGGCTCAGAATTCTCTAACTTTGGATGTTTATAGCATGATGAGAAATGACAAAGTCAGAAGGAACGTTCTATTTGGATTGGAAGGGGTATAAGTTTCAGGACTGTTTACACATCCATGATATTAGTTTCTGGGATTAGTTTGAGATCATGCTAGTAAAAATGTGGTTTTGGCAGACTCAGACGGCAGACAGGTAAGATGGGATGATGAGGAAAAAGAAGACTGTGTTCAAAGAGCCTTGTTTCTCCCGAGGAGCTGTGGTTTGGGTCAGGGTGAAAAGGGTCTCAAAGAAAAGCCTTCTTTACACGGTTCATTGTCTTTGCCAGGATCAGCGCTAAGAATAGCAATGAAAGGTGAGGCTAGATGTACTACCAGCTCTTGTTAGGAAAAATCAATCATTTTTCTGAATTGAGAAGGAACCAAGCATCGGCATTTAAAATCGTTTTTAAGCAAGAGTGAGCTGTGATAGATGGAAGGAGACTTGACTAGCAGAAAAATAAAGTGAATGGAACTAATACTAGGTAGCAGGCATAAATCTGAAATGATTAATTCTGAATACATTGTAGATGCACAGGCATCATTATCTCCCACGTTCTGATCATGATGAAGGATGGGAAGAGGGCAGTCAAGGCTGAAAGTGTTATAGTCCTGAAAGGGAGGCAGATGACCCTATTCTTAGTGAATAAGAAGGGATGCCTTTTATAAATGGAGTAAAATTAAGGGAAATTTTAAAATTCGCTGTGCCGCGTGCGGGATCTTTCTTCCCTGACCAGGGATCCAACACTCACCTCCTGCAGTGGAAGGGTGGAGTCTTAACCACTGGACCACCAGGGAAGTCCCTTAAAATTCTTAAAACGTGGAGAGTACTTTACTTTTATTTTAGATCATTCCAATGTGGTAGACAATGTTGTAGACCAGAAACTGAAGGAAAATCCTACCTTATTTTAGGACCACAAGTAGTCATGGGCACAAGTTCTAAAGGCAGACTGCCTGGACTTTATTCTAACTCACTATACTAACCAGGGTCAATCACCCAAACTCTCTGCTCCTTACATTTTTAATCTGCAAAATGGGGTTATAATAGTACCTACCTTAACCATGTGCTAACCAAGTTTTCTCTTATATGTAAAGCCCTTAGAACAGCACCTGTGTAGTTTTTGTTAATTAAACAAAAATAAAATGCATCCTAAGAAAAAGTGTAATTCCAAGTTCAAAGGATACATTTCAGGGTAAAGAGGAAAAAACAAGGACTCTATTTCTCACCTAGAAATAAATTCCATCCCGAAAGCACCCCAAATATATTAACTTTTCTTAGACTCTCAATCTTCTTGAGAGTTACTGAAGCCCAGAGAAATCAGGATTGAAACTCAGGGTCAGGATGGATCCCCTAGTTTCATTCTGGTTTCCCCAAGATCCTTAAAATGGAACCTGAAGCCCCACTCCTACCCAAAATATAAGAAAGGATAGATAAGAGAAATTACAAAAGAAATGACAAACAGAAAATGAAATAATATTTGGGTATATATTACCATGATTCCTCTACTCCAAAATTCTGTGTCTCAATTATAAGCAAAGAAGGTTTTATTTTAAATTGGATCCTGAGGGTTAAGTAAAATCAATAAGGAACTTCAGAGCACAGAGAGCTTAAATTACCAATATTCTCTGGGACAATGAAATTTATCACTATATCTACCCTGGAGCAGAATTTGTGTGCTTAGGAATTATCAAACAACCTCCATAAATTATGACGATCCCTTTCACAGAGACTTATATTGATCTCATTTTCAAAAAGGCAAAGATTCTTGGAGGCAAAATATGAGGTAAAACGTTTTCAAAATACAGACATGAGCTATGGTGATTTTGGAAGGTCTATAATTTACAAGTGCTAAGGGCATATACGTCTATAAAGAAAGCCTTAAGATAACATTATCATTAAAAAGTATAACACACTTAGTCATTTGGGTTTTCCCTTAGAGTTTGATGTTCAGCACAGTTATATGTCAAGTGTCCTTGATGTAACCTCGATACCCACCGCTCAGCGCTTATGCATACATACACTTTGATCTTCTTATTTGTGAGTGTGACCCAGAGCAAATTTTATGATTCCAGGCTTATTACAGGGCAAAATGATTTACAGTTTTTCAGAGTCTTTTATTTCCTAAGTGTAATTCCTCCACCAGTCACATCTCCAAAGTCACATTTACAGGGGAAAAAATTAAAGACAGGGAAAACAATGAAGGATTGAGCCAGGCAAATTGGATGGTACTAAAGAAATGATCATGACACAAGAACACTATTTTTATTTTAAGAGCTCCCATGGAAGGCCAGTGAAGACTCCTGGCTAATTGCAGATTGATTGTCTGTCTTGGCTGTGATTTGGCTGATTTTCTCTGGCTTTCAGTAGATTATGTCCGATTTTAGAACTTGTTAATATTGATAAGGTAATAATTGTAATATACTTTACAGTTCTCACTTTTGAAAATGCCTTTTATTTTCTCTACACAAACCTTATATATGCCGATGCATTCAGCAGACTAAACGCTTTGTCTTGATCATAAGAATATGAAGCAGGTGGTCAGAAAACTTGGGTTGAAATGTTGGCTGGGCCACTTCCCAACTTGGGGACCTTAGACTGGTAAACGTATCAAATGTGTATCAAATGGTAGCAAAAGTATCTCCTCTTAGATTTTCTTAGGAATTAAATGAAACCAAAAACAGTACATGAAACATGTAGGCAGTGCAGAGAGGCAGTTGGTGTCAGCTGAGGAAATTGACCTTGCTAAGACTAAGTGACTTTTGCAAAGTTGCACCATGTATGAAGCAGAGTAGATAACCAGGTTCATTGCACCCATGGCCACACTTTTCTAAATTCATTAAGCCTTTACAAAACTTGACTTTTTTTTTTTTTTTGCGTTACGCAGGCCTCTCACTGTTGTGGCCTCTCCCATTGCGGAGCACAGGCTCCGGACGCGCAGGCCCAGCGGCCATGGCTCATGGGCCCAGCTGCTCCGCGGCACGTGGGATCCTCCCGGACCGGGGCACAAACCCGCGCCCCCTGCATCGGCAGGCGGACTCTCAACCACTGCGCCACCAGGGAAACCCCAAAACTTGACTTTTTATTCTGACTTTAGGAAAGTCACAACTTCTTGCCTTTGATTTTCTAAACTGTGTTATAATGTTACATTGCAGATTTGGAAAGCAGATTTGACTAAAGCTGAGATAACTACCATTGATGGTTACCTTTGCAGAGCTGGTGGAAGTGAATAGAAACAAGTGAGGCTACGGTAACAATTAATCCTTATTAGTGCATAGCTTCTGAATGCTTAGTGGGAAATATAAGCCTTCATGGCATTGCATACACCGGTGCTACAGTATGTCTATTTCTTGAAACAGTATATATTTCATTTATGAAAACACCACTGTTCAAAATGATTTGATATAGCGAAGGATGGCAATAGTTATGATCTAATAAAAATAGTTTTCACTAATGTTTAGTGAATACTTTTATTAACTATTGATCTTATTTATTGTTAAAGTAAAAAAGATTCAGAAAAGTATAATGAAAGAAATAAAATTCACTGATATTTTCACAATCCAGAAATTATTATTTTGAATTCTTTGGTATGTTTTGCACTGCATATATAAAATTCCCTTTGCCTTTCTTCCCTAGTGGTAATTACTACCATAAAATGTTGCTAATTGTTCTTAGGTATCATTTTGTAATTTGTATGTCTATTAACACTTTATAGTATTGTTTCTTGTTTTGAAAACTTACATATGCAGGAAGCGAAGGTACCTACCCTTTTGCAGCTTTTAAACATAACGTCACATTTTAGTTATTTATCCATGCTAGTACATATAGGTCAAATTTATTTCTCTTTGCTACTATACAATAGTCCATTGTTTCAAAAAATTATAGTTACTGTAATTCCTGAGAAGGAATTATGCTGCATATTCCCTGCTTTGCTATAACAGGCTGCAGTGAAGATGCTTGGATGTGTCTTCTCAGGCAAATGTCTGTTTTTCTAGGACACACCTTGGATTGCTTAGTCTTGAGGTACGTTTTCATTTGCATCTTCAACTTTACTAAGGGTTGTCAGATTGCTCCTCCAGGAGGTTTATCAATTAATATTTTCACTCTCTGTATATTAGTGTTTCATTTTCCTCACCCTCACCTAGTGATTAGGTGTTGGATGTTGGTAGTGATGGGATAACTCATTTTCCTGTTAATTTGAATATCTCTTATTATAAGTGAAGGTCAAGAACTGTTCATGTTGGTGACTCAAGTTTTCAGTGCTTTTCATTTCCAGTAATGGCATCACTGTCCATCTGCTTGCACTAGCTAGAAGTCTAGAAGTCTTTCTTGGCTCTTCTATCTCCCTCATTGATCATAAATCTCTTTGGATTCATCCTCCCAGTGTGTTTCACTTCTTTTCACTTATTGCCACCTCCACCAGCATCCTGGTCCAACCCATCACCCTTGGTTTACATACAATTATAGCAGACTCTTAATTGTTCTCTTAGCACCCAGTTTTGCCTTCTTAGATTGCATTATTCATCCACACATCATCTAGGGTAATCACTTTTAGAGGGAATTATAAACCTACATTCATTTTTTAGTTGAGTAGTTAAAATGAGCAGGTAATGTAATTCTGTCTCTCACACAGGCACACACAGATATTTGCCAGCAGACTTAAAGAAATAGTTTAGTTTTCTAAGCCTCTTGTTCAAAATCTAGGCATATTTCTACACATCAGTAACTTATTAACATAAGGCTTGGTTCTTTTGATATAATATTTATTTATCTAAAATGAGATTCTTTTCTATAAAATTAAACACAATCACTTAAACTCTGAAGATCTTAACTCTAGTCCTTACTTATTATCTACCAGGCATTTAATTTCCAATAAATTAAAGCCTAAGATTATCTAACTACAAATCTAAACATCAAATACGTCCTTACAATTGAAGGTTATAAAATGATATTTTAATAATCCATTAAAAAATTCTATTGGTCTTAGTATTTTTTCTCAGATCACCATTATCTAAAATGACGTTTTCACATGATAGTAATAAATAAAATCTTTGGTCATATGGTATTTTCCTACTTATGAATCTCTAATCATAAGTTCATCAAGTGCATTCTCATAGAAATACAAGGCTAGGTGGTACATTTCAATTAATTTTGGTCAGAGTTATTTGGACAGTTGCTTTTTACAAGTGTTTTATGTTAGACAATTTAATTCTTTTTGTGTATATTTAGAGAGTTTTTTAAGCCTTTTCTGAAAGATAATCTTTTGTGCAGACAGTAACACAACACTATATAACTTTAGTATATATCATGTACAACAAGTTATTGTTGAGCTATTTAAGGATATTTCCTCAGCTGTTGAAAAGTTTTATCTATACCAGTGCATTATTTAAGAGATGCTGTGAATTGGGAATGTCAAAGCCACTAGTTTGAAATCTAAGTGAAATATTTTGGTTTAGGCTTAGGAATGATCTATATAAAGGGCCTTTGAATTCTTCATGTGGATACGGTCCTTAGAAAAAACTTAAGTTACTGGATTTCATACCTCTACTATATATTTTCAAGTGAGAAGATGTTATAGTCTCTGATATTTTCAAGTGCATTAACTGGACAAAGAGAATAATTTTTTATCATACTTATCACCATGGTAACAGCCCAAATATACACCAAGTTACGTTGAATAGTACTTTAAAGTACACAGAATAACTCTATTAGTCCCAGCACTATGGACTGGTGATAAGCCATCCGTTTTCTGCTATCCCTTGCTAAGTGTTGTATTTTTAAAGGTTTCCAAGGTCCAAGAAAACTACCTTAAACCTTGGAGGAACTAATTGGACTACTACATGGTCAGCCATTTACTATTCCTGATGTGGGAAGAATACACTGCATATCATGTTTGACCATTTAGTACAAAGTCTTTATGAGCTTGCTCGCAAGTGGTTCATGCATTACACTATAAATTGCCTGATATAATTTATCTACAACTAAGAGCCAAGGATCGTGATGTATGTGTTGATTCCATCATACAAAGAAAATTTCTTTAACAAGTAACAATCTGTTGATTCAGCCAAGAAATTACATTTTCCAATATGATTCTGCAAAACGGACTTTTAAAGAAGGAATATTCTAAATATGAGGTCAGTGATGAATGGTATATTACTTTCCTAGGGCTGTCAAAAAGTGCCATCAACTGGAGGGCTTAAAACAACAAAAATGTACTCTTTCACAGTTCTGGAGCCTGCAAGTTCAACTCAAGTTGCCGGCTGGGTCATGCTCCCACAGTAGCTTCTAGGGGAGGACATTTCTTTGCATCTTCCAGCTTCTGGTAGTATCAGGCATTCCTTGGTTGTGATGGCATGACTCAAATCATTGCCTCCATCTTCACAGGGTCTTCTTGTGTGTGTGTGTGTGTGTCCAAATTTCCCTCTTATAAGGACACCAATCATATTGGATTCAAGGCCCACCCTACTCCAGTATGAATTCAACTTCATTTAGCTGCTTATGTCTGCAAGGACCCTTTTCTTAAAGGTCACATTCTGAGGTACTGGGGGTTAGGATTTTAACATATATTTTGGGGGGACCACAAAAATCAACAGTAACAGATGACTATCTAAAAATATGAAATATTAATTGTTAACTGCTTTGTATACACATATGGAAGATCTATTATGATACAAGTTTCATAAGAGTGGAAATAAATTGTCTAGTTTTGCAAACTAGAAATTCATAGTGTGTGAAAACGTTTGCTCAGTTAAACTTAATAATTGTATGTTACACACAGTTTCCAAGTAAAATTACTCCATCATATTCATCAACTCAGGAAAATGCGCCTATAAAATTACTCTCACTCAAGGTCAGCTAATTATTATTCTTTAATAATTTGTTGCTTTTTTGTCGTTTAATTTGTTAAAATGAAACAAACGTGATGGGGATCTGTATCCCACTGTTATTTTAATGTACCATATAGAATACTCTAGAGGCAAAGAGCAGAATTCTGGAGATGGAATGCATAATTTGGAATCCAGGCTCTGTCACTTACTGGGAGTATGACCTTGAGCAATTTGTTTATCATCTCTCTCTTCCTTTTCTTTAACTGTACAATAAGCATAATCAGAGTAGCTACTTGATAAGGTTATTTTGAAATAAGGCACATCTAAACTATGTAGAAAAGAGTCTGACAAATAAAAATTTCTTAATAAAGATTTTCTATTGTGGTTATTATTAAAATATCCAAGCCTTATTTGATATATGAAATAATTATTACCTTTTAGACAGATAAAATATAACTAATTATACATAAAAAGTAAGCTAGAACAATTTAGCTCCAGCTTACATACCACTTAACCAATGCCATTCATGCCTGCTTCAGTTGGGACTGATGTTAGCTTGGGGATCTTCCATGTGTTTCTCTTCTATCTATTCCAGATCTTCTGGAAATATATAGCATAGTTTAATGAATGTGGTAATTCCTTTATTCACTTGTTATTGAAATAGGACCACACTCTTCGTAGTTTGTTTGCACCCACTCAACCCCACCATCACCACACTGAGTCTTGGAAAAATTTCCATGACTGTATCTTCCTTTAAAATCCTGGAAATAATAGCCCACAATATGGAATTAGCATTGTATTTAGAATTCTCTTACTTATGGATATGTGGGTGGCTTCCATTGTTACATGTGAATCTGCTGAAAGAATCTCTGTATGTGCCTCTTCATGTACATGTACACAATTTTACTAGGGTAAATATCTGGAAGCAAAATTTTCAGGGTTACAAATTATGTGATTTTTAATTTTGCAGCCTCTGTTAAATTGACCTCTAAAATAGTTATCTTTATGGTCTGATGTTTTTGCAGTGCCTGCTAATATTCATTTCCAAATAGTCTCATAGATGCTTCATGCTCTCAAAACTTTAATATTTGACAATTTTATATTAGGACATGCTACTACATTATTTTTATTTTAACTTACTCTAATAATGTTAGGAATCACTTTCTAGTTTAACTAGTCATTGCATTGTTTCCTTTCTGAATTTTCTGATCAAAATCTTTGCTAATTTTTCTGTTGAACTAATTCTCTCTCTCTCTTTCTCTCTCTCTCGATTTGTGGTCTACATTCCCTATCAGAATGGTACATTTTTTGCAACTGATGAATGTAAAATGACACATCATAATCACTTTCATAGTTTACATTAAAATTCACTCTTGGTGTTGTACGTCCCATGGGTTTAGACAAATGTGTAGTGACATGTATCCACCACTATAGTATCATACAGAGTGTTTTCACTGCCCTAAAAATCTTCTGTGCTCTGTCTATTCATTCCTCCTTTCCCAGACATAGATTTTAAACAGTATAATTAGTATGTTCAATAAATTTTTAAAAAAATCAGCAGAGAACTGGAAATTATACAAAATATCAAATTTAAAATTTGTAATTAAAACTTATAATTTCTGAAATTTAGAATTTACTGGGTGAGTTTCACAGCAGGTCAGACCTATTAAGAGAGAATTAGTATCCTGAAAGTTAGTTCCAAAAAAATAATTTGAGATTGAAGAAAAATAATTGCGAAACTTAGAAAAGAGCATAAGCCATACATGGAATACAGGGAAAATTCAATCATACATGTAGTTGAAGTGGAGAGAGGGAATCTGGCAGAAGATATATTTGATGACATAATTACTGAAATTTTTTTGAAAACAGGAGACAAAAGTCACAAAATCAAGCCATTTAAAACCCAAATATAAATGATGCTATAAAACCTCTCTGGGCCACACTAAAATGTAACTGCCAAATACTAACATAAGGAATGTAAACTTAAAGCAGCCAGAAGATAAAGAGGAAAAAAAAAGCACATTACCCACAAAGTAGCAATAATAAGATTGATTGCTGACATCTTAACTAAAACAAAGAAATCCAAAAACAATGAAATAATATCTTAAAAACACTAATTCAAAAAGGTACATGCACCCTAATGTTCATAACAGCATTGTTTACAATAGCTAAGATATGGAAGCAACCTAATTGTCCATCAACAGATGAATGACCAAAGAAGATGTGAGATATATACACATACAGTAGGATATTAATCAGCCATTAAAAAGGAGTGAAATTTTGCCTTTTGTGACAACATGGATGGACCTGGAGGGTATAATGTTTAGTGAAATAAGTCAGACAGAGAAAGACAAACACTGCTGTTATCACTTATATATGAAATCTAAAAAATAAAACTAATGAATATAACAAAACAGAAACAGACTCACAGATATAGAGAACATAATAGTAGTTACCAGTAAGGCGAGGGATTGGGGGAGGGGAAAGATAGGGGTAGGGGATTAAGAGGTACAAAGTACTATGTGTAAATACACATAAATATATATATACAAGGATATGTTGTACAACATAGGAAACATAGACAATATTTTATAATAACTTTAAATTGAGTACAATCTATAGATATTGAATCACTCTGCTGAACACCTGAAACTAGTATAATATTGTAAATCAACTATACTTCAATAAAAAATCATGTTCTACACCTGAAAAAAATAAATGACTGATGAAATACAAGTGCCAACCTTTTACACCCAACAAAAAATATATTTTAAATATGAAGATGTGATAAATATTCTTCCAAAAACAAACTCTGATATCATTGATCACTACAAAAGCAAAACACAAAAGGATAGTCTTGATACAAAAGAGAAATATTCACAGCGTAGAAAAAAGAATGAAGAACAACAACAGGTAAATATGTGAGACTCTAACTGAATATAACTGCATAAAGCAATAACCAGAATATTGAGTTTGGTTAAAATACATATGGAATTAAAATATACCTCAATGTTATGATGTAAGATATCAATGAATGAGTTAAATTCTCTAATTGTTCAGGAAGTGGTAAAGAACAGTAATATAAATATTAGACATTGATATGTCAGAGTTCAATTTATAATCTCTAGAGCTGCACTATCCAACATAGTAGCCATTAGCCATATTGTCTATTTCATTTCAACTTAAACTCTATAAGAAATTCTGTTCCTCACTCATTCTAGACACATTTTAAGTGCTCAGGAGCCACATGCGGCTAGTGACTGTTGTTTGGGACAGAAGAGACGCAGGATATTTTTATCAATGCAGAAAGTTTTACTGGACAGCACTGCTCTTCAGTAACTACTAGAAGAATAACAAAATAGTCTTTCCTAAAGAGGAGAAGAAATGAAACAAGGATGTAGAAATGATGTGAATCAAGTAGAATGTAAGTAGTAAATTGGTAGATTTAAAATATTATAATTATAATAAATATAAGTAACTAGGTAATCTAAATGAAAGGAAACACAATTATCAGACTGGATTAAACTATGGCTGTTTAAATAATATATACTTTTAAAATAAGTACACAAAAAGATTAAAATTTAAAGGATGGAAAAAGATAACCCTTGCAAAAGAAAGAAAATATATCCATAGTAAAATAAAACAAAGTAGACATTAAACAGAAGCTGTAAGAGGAATATTTCAGTGTTAAATTGTCATACCCCAAGGAAGATAATGCAATTCCAAATTTGTATGAACCTAATAAATATGGCTTCAAATATATAAATAAAAATTGACAGAAATAAAAGAGAAAGAGACAAATCTAAAAATAATATTACCTTGCCTGTCTCAATAACTTATGGGACCAACAGTCAAAAAAACAGTAAGAATATTGAAGATTTGCAACAGTACTCTTTTTTTTTTTTTTTTTTTTTTTGTGGAGCACAGGCTCCGGACGCGCAGGCTCAGCGGCCGTGGCTCACGGGCCCAGCCGCTCCACGGCACGTGGGATCTTCCCGGACCGGGGCACGAACCCGCGTCCCCTGCATCGGCAGGCGGACTCTCAACCACTGCGCCACCAGGGAAGCCCCCAACAGTACTCTTATATGTGATAAAATTGTCATATAGAGAGCCTTTCCATCAAAAACTGCAGAATTTTCAATTTCAATTGTGCATGGAACATTTATCAATATTGACCCTATACCGGGAAATAAAATACTGCTCAAAATTTTTAAAGTCTCAAAACCATACAGAATATGTTCTCTGGTTACAGTGGAAGTGAGCTAAAAATCAATAATAAACAGGTAATTTGAAAAATGCCTCATGTAAAGAAATTATGCAAAGACATTTCTAAAGTCTCTAGGGCCAATTAAGGAAAATGTTAATTCAAGATATTTTGAACTGAACTATAATGGCAGTACCATCTATCAAAAGATTTGAAATGAACTCTTGCTTACAGTAGGACACAGTAGGCATAGTTGGCCATTATTCCTGCTGTAACAATTAGAGACAAAAAAAGGATAAACTGTAAACATCACATTTTTAAAGACATGAAGAACTGTGGAAATAATGAACAGTAGATGCATTAATAAAATTCCCCAGAGAGAAAGCTTTTTTTAGATGAACTGATAGATGCTGAACATTTTCGTTCTTGACAGCATTTGGCAATTTTGAATGCAGATTGAGGATCAGACTTGGCTCAGTTTCCACTGGGGAAAGAGGAACCAGAGGATTTTTGGCATTTATATGGAGCTGGACTGAAATCAGAATGAGCTGCAAAGGCAAGATTGGTTTTTAGCATGGAAACTTCTGAAGGTCTGGAATGCGGGATGAGGCTAGGCTTGGGTCAAAGCAGAGGGAAATCTTTCACAGTCTTTCACTGCTTACGAATCAAAGATGTGCTCTAGGAAGGGCTTGCCATGAACCTGCAGCCCATCCCTTCTTAAGACACCTACCAGAGTTTGAACCTTCATCGGGCAGGAGGCTAAAGACTGAAGACTGAAGTTTGAAATGTCAGAACTTAAGGAACAGATTATTGTGAAATCAATCAGAAGCCTAATAGGGCTATGCCTGAAGAATCAGGGTGATACAGATGTGGACTGAATCCTAAGGAAAGTTTAGTTCTTGTTGGACCCAGCTTAAAACTTCATTGGATTGAGGTAATCATCTCTTTACCTTATCTACCTAAGGGAAGAAAGGGGGACCCTCTGGAGAAAAATATCTCGAGTTTCATTTTATTTTACAACAATGTTTAACATAAAATAAAAATTTACTATACATGTGAAGAGACAGAAAGAAAAATGTGACCAATAATCAAGAGAACACGGCAGAGCTTAAGAGACATGGGAGGGGAAAATATTCAAAGATCTAATGTTTATATACCTGGAATCTGAGAAGAGCAGAGAGAGAATGAAGAAGCAGAATTATTTGATGAGATCAAGGTTGAGAATTTTTCTAAACTGATAAAAGACTTCAAATCAATATAATAGATACATTGTTTTTCATTTGTGCAATCAGACACTGTATAGCAATTGTCAACTACAATTGGCACTCACCATTGGCAGTTGCCATCTACCTCTACAAGGATTAAATCATGTGTTGCTGCAGCTGCTGATTTTCAACACACCCCTGAAAGGAGTTCAGGGTGGAGAGCTGAAATGAGGCACTCTGTGCTCTGGGGAAAACTGGCAGAACAGGTCTACAGATAGTTAGATATTTTCAGGAGCCGATTTTATGAGCCCAATTCTTGTATCTCCTCATATCTAGAAAAGCACTAAAATCCTTCATGGTGATGTCTACTCCTCGTGACTAGCAGAAACCTTCTGCAAAAAATATGTGCTTGATTGCATGTACCCCCCCTTCACCAAAATCACATCTATACTGACCTTCCCCCCTACCTCTTGGGAGCAGTTTCTCAGAGCTCTCTGAAATGCTGTCTCTCAGGCTGCAGTACTCATTTTGCCCCCAAAAAACTTAACTCGCAACTCTCACGTTGTGCATTTATTTTTAAGTCGACACAATAATGTTATAATGTGAATGAATATCACAAATATAATGTTGAATAAAGGAAGTTGGACACAAAAGAATAAATAGTGTGATTCCATTACATAAATTTCAAAATGATAGAATAATAATTTATATTATCTGACGTCAGAATAATTGTCCCCTTTGGGAGCAGGGAGTGGATATTGATTGGGAAGGTACATTTTAGGATTTTCTGGAGTATGGTTTTAGTAGGACAATTTGCTGTCCTCTAAAATATGAGGATGATGTTAGTAGTAAAAAAAAAGGGAAGAATGGATTTCAAATAGATAATACTGTAGTCTCTGCCATAAGCCCCAAAATGCTGACTTTGGTTGGCTGTTTCACTGTACTGAGTGAAAAGCCTGGTGCTATAGACTGAGGTATGGAAGAGGTACAGGTAAGAATTATGTTTGTTCCAGGAAATCATTGCCCAGGAAGACATTAAAATAATTCAAGTAGGAAAAAAAATTCAATTTTTGATTCAGGAAATTCTTGCCATTCAACTTAACTGGGCAATGACCATTAGCTCCTCTGGGACAGCTCTCATATGAAATTAATAGAACGTTCTAATAGATTTTTCACCTGGGCAAACAGCTCAGTTATCAGACAATAATCAGAGCTTGCTGCAAGAACCTAACCTCACTGTGTTTACCAACTCTACATTATTAGGTCACAAATATTGCCCAATCACCATCTGTCCCTCACCTTGAAAATGCTGCCTCACACCACTTGAATACAAACCCCTCAAATGTACAAATAACTCTCCATCCACACACCCGTTCTTAGACAATATTGATATCTGTCAATATGGTGCTCTCCCTACTGCAGTAAGTCTAATAAACTTGACTTTAAGACACACACACATACACAGATTATATATCAAGGTATACATTTATATGTGTGTCTATATGTATATTATTCTGGTGGTCTTTTTTGGTGATTGGCTCAACAAAAATCCTGTTTTCTGGGCCAGAGGCTCATATTAGCAGCTTATTAGTATGCTTCTGTTTGCAAAGTATACATGCATTTTAGACAGTCCCTTTCTTTAACATATCCAAGAAATCTAAGAACCTATGCTGTATGCCCCTTCAATTTACCCCGACAAATCAAAAACATTGATGAAGTTCATGGACAAAATAAACTTCTTAAAGAATCTTAAGGGATTGTCTAGAGGGTAGACCTTTTCTTGAGAGAGGTGTAGGGTTTATATAAATGCAAATGGAGAAAGGCGTTGATGTCCTCTGGTGAGTCTTTTTACTTTTGTGCTGTCACCTTTGCCAGTATGGAGGGCAGGACCTGGTTGGGGATTCCTATTCTTAGGAAGGCCTGACCACATAAAGGCATAGAGTCAGGGGAGTTGTTCCCCTCATGAAAGGATGCACAGATAGCCTGCTTAGCTCTTCAATTAAAAAAATGAGAAGACATTTGATGTTCACACACGATCCAGGCTAGTTGATTAAAGGAGGTGACTAGGCTGCCTGCTAATAAATCTCTCCCTTCCCAGAGGTGTTCTGTTTACCAATATCCTTAGGACCCTAGCATGACTAAGAATTCCTGGTCGTAGCCACCAACTTGGAGGAGTGGCATTGAAGCTTTGACTCACTTCATGTGAAATGCCAGTCATTTGACAAGTCTTGGTAATTAGAAGTGAATTTTCAAGTCATTAAATTATTCAAATGTAGGCAGTTAGAAGTTCTTAAGTTACCAACCGATCCAAATACTTTTTTCTGCTAAGAGCAAAACTTCTGGATTAAAGTGCCATTACTCCCTGCCATTGCACAGTGTTAGCTTTAGCAGATACTTGTCCAGACTTGGACATGTTCACAAGAGTCATTGGAAATTTCCAGATTTCAGCAGCTATTGCACAGGTGAGCAAATATAAACCTACACTTAAAGAGACTATGTAGTCACAAAGGGCCTCCCTTTGGAGCATTGCTTTCCACAACTGAAATAGTGATTATTGCCAGAGCTGGCAATTCCAATTATCTAACAAACTATGTCACGACAGGAACGCCTGTAAGACTGTTACGTGTTGAGTATCATAAAATTCAGCAATAGTCCACTCAATTACTAAAACTAGAAAGTGATGTCATATTTATTCAAAATTTCTGTCATTTTGATTTTAAAATCTGTTTTAAAACCCAGATTTTAAGTCTTGGTGGATATTATACATTATGCATTTTGTTCTTTCTACTCTCATAGAATTTCTGGAAGATTATGACATCTTTTGACTTATCCCAAAACAAATAAGGCAAAAGTAAAAAATGAGTTTTAATACTATTTTGAATTTACTTGCAGATCAGATCTTGAGCTCACATGAATCTATAACCTAAATATAAAGCATGTTTTGATAGACTATTGCATAGACTTCTGAGAGTAATGAAAAAATTTAATAAACAATGCACAATTAAAATTTCTTTTGAGTCATTATGGCTATGTAATGCCTATAACTGGGACTTTACCTCACTAAAGTGGGATATTTAGAAGAACATAAATGGTGTATGGCCACATTCAAATAGCACAGTTTCCACAGAGATGATGATGAAGATAATGATGACAAGACATGATTCTCCTTGGCTACTATATAGGGTGTAGAAGGTCTCAGACTATCGGTTGTTTGATTTCTACTCTTCCCAAAGGCACCTGGAGAACCCATGTGGTCAGTGGGAGCTGAAAGCCATGGCACAATCTGCAGACCAAGCCAGAGAACCAAGTTCAAGTTTGCCTCAGCCTGGAAATTGCAGGAGTAGCTTTAAGGGTGAGCATTAGCCCTCCCATCAATGGATTACTGACAATGAATTAGAGCAGGAGGTGAGTTTATTACTCTAATTTATGGAGTAATGGGAAGGCACAAAGTCATCAAAGGGTTTTATTACACTCTCTGAAGTGCTTCTCTTTAATTTGTTTATTAAAGAAACAATGTCCTAATATTTGTGATATGCATTGACAGATGTATTATTGAATACTGAATGGTCTCTGGCCTCAGATAAATTATTGTCCAGCTAAGATAACAACAACATGTTTCTTCAGTTTCAGGGATTGTTGCCTGACTGTTATAAACTCAGGGCTCGGGGAGTACATGGCAGGGAGAAAACGCTCTGAATGTTGCAGAAACACCTGGAAGACAGCACACGGAATAGGAGGGTTCATGTTATGATATTAAGGGACAGGTGTTTTGAAATGTGCAGAATAAGTAAAATCTGGGTATGGTGTAAGCAGAGGGCTGATGTCCACTGGAGAAAGACTGATTGGTGCTCCTGGTAGGTGATAATTGTTGGAGCAGGAACTGGTCCAGGTGGGAAGGATTGGATAAATTTTACAGTTAGACATTAACTGTAGTAGATAAATTCGCTTTTTAAAAATGCAAATATAGGCACTGGTTAAATATACACTATGTCAAATATCATAATAAGGTAAATGAAACTCAAGCACATGGTAGGAAGTTAGGAAACTTTTCTTGACTTTTATCTAAAAGCAATGCTTCTCAACCTTGAGAGATATTGCCCTCAGGAGACATTTGCAAATGACTGGGGATATTTTGTTTGTCACAATTGGAGAAGGAACATTATTGGCATCTAGTGGGTAGAGGCTGATGCTGTTTCCTTAATTTAACAAAATCCAAGGTAGATAAATCCATGAATTCTGTGAAGCCTTTATTCCTCTTAATGGCACCATTCTTTAGACCCTAGAGATCACTAGTAACCTTTCTGAATCTGTAATCACTATATAAAAAAACCCTCAACATTTAGATAAGATATTCAGTAACTTCTTAATGGTGACTGTACACATACTTACGGTTTTGACTCTGATTCATCATCTCCTGATGAATGGTTTTTTACATAACTGAGGTACCAACATTCCTCTGAGTTTGATGTTAACTAGTAATACATCTCTGGTCTTTGAAAAATGTTCAGACCTATGATCCCCTTTGCTTCTCTGTAATATTGCTGGCAATTCCTAGTGACTGAACTTAATAATACCAGGTAGTTCATGCTTCTAAACTGATGCTCAAACTCAAAAAAGTTATTGAGATTAATATAATTTAATTTTTTAATTGAAGCAGGTACACAAGATCTAAAAACCGAGCATAGATAGAAAAACAAACTGGCTATTTAAAAATAATGAATAAATTGTACTTTAAAAGTTTACATTTACTATTTTGGATTAAGAATATTTCTTTTCAGGGACACAATTTTGGAAATAAAGGTTAAATTTTTATGCTCACCTTAAAGGAATATTTATGGCATAAGGTACACTGTTTCTAGATCTCTAAAGAGTCCTTCCATTCCTGGGGCCTGAATCCTTACTCTGCCAAGCCCTGGACCACTAAATTTTGGCAAAACTTTGCTTTAACCCAAATGATGAGTTGATTATCTAGGAAAAAGTTACAGTTTATATGGTAAACTAGAAGACTAGATAAGAAAAACCATTTAAGTTTTAGCAATTTAGTATATGACCATGACATGACAGAAATAGTAAGAGATATTAAGTCATTTAAAAAAGGAAAAGTATAAGAAAATCAGTGTGGACCACTCTTAGCTGGAGACTGATATGCTAAATTTGCTAATTCTAGTTACTGTAATGAAATCAATTGTTAGAAAATAATCACTCTTGGGAAAATTCTGGAAGCTGTCATAAAGCTGATAATGGTAGACCTCAAGAGCCAGAGACTACCAGACATTAGTTGCTAAGAATTTAGAAGAAAAATGTTTAGATGTAGGTATTAAGTATATGATAATATTTCTATTACACATTAGTTCAATATTTACTTATTGAACCTATAATATTGTTAATTACACAGGAAATTCTAACATGAAATATAGGTGGAGTAAATGGTGATTCTTTAAAATTTACATCTGAGTCAAGTCTGTAGTCCTGTGCTCTGTACATCTAATCATTTTCTTTATATTTTAACAACATATATAAATTATATAAATGTCAATACATTAAATTTAATAAATGTCTTCCCTCTACATTTAAGTCAAAAACATGTTGAAATGACTCTACTGTACATTGATAGTTTAACTTGGTTCTTACATCTCCTTTATACCAGAGAAGCTAAAGCTTATGGTGGAATTCTCAGAAAAAATCTTTAAAATGTTTAGATGAAACTAACATACAACCACACGTATGTGCCCGCTCACCTACACAACACAGGCATACTGATGACCTAGAGGAAAGCCAGATCACCAAGGTACTCAAAATCCCATTCCTTCCTTGTCAAACACCCTTCAACAACTTGGATATTTCATGCGTTAATTGTTTTGTAATCAGGAACATCTGTTAAAATTACCCTAGAAGGCATACATAGATGGCTCAAATTTAATTAAAATAATTTCATTATCAAAAATGACTAGAGGGGCTTCCCTGGTGGCGCAGTGGCTGAGAGTATGCCTGCCGATGCAGGGGACACGGGTTCGTGCCCCGGTCCAGGAAGATCCCACATACCGCAGAGCGGCTGGGCCCGTGAGCCATGGGCGCTGAGCCTGCGCGTCCGGAGCCTGTGCTCTGCAAGGGGAGAGGCCACAACAGTGAGAGGCCCATGTACAGCACAAAAAAAAAAAAAAAAAAAGACTAGAATTTGTAATAAACAAGCTTTAAAAAGCATGTATTTTAATTTATTTGATTTTATTTGAGGAAATGTTGAATACATTTTACTTGAGAGAAGGCTTGAATAGGGATAATTGTTGACATAAATAATACAAGGTTCTGCTTGAATTCCTTTGACAAGTAAGATAAAGAAAAGAAGAAAGTGTATGTGGTCTGGTGGCCAGGGAAGAGCAGTGAACTAAAGTGCTGTTAGAAATCAGCCTAGCAGGTCAAGTGTGTCTTTTAAATTTGTGAGTGTTCGGGCTGATCTCTCTAATTTATTGAAAACAGGATAAAGCTTTGTTACGAATTAACTAAAAAGCTTTGTTTTACTCTACGCCAAAGTAACTACTAACCAGAAAGCCTATACACAAGATTTGTCAACATGTTTGCTTTAAGAAATCTTAGAAGAATCCAGACAAAAAGATGAGGTATCTTTAAATGAACAACAGGAAGACAGCTGACTTCCCTACAGAAGCCTGGGAAGCTGAAGACAGCAGAAGGGCATAAAAAAGCTAATTTGGAATAAACAAGCTTTAAAAAGCATTTATTTTAATTTATTTGATTTTATTTGAGGAAATGTTGAATACATTTTACTTGAGAGAAGGCTTGAATAGGGATAATTGTTGACATAAATAATACAAGGTTCTGCTTGAATTCCTTTGACAAGTAAGATAAAGAAAAGAAGAAAGTGTATGTGGTCTGGTGGCCAGGGAAGAGCAGTGAACTAAAGTGCTGTTAGAAATCAGCCTAGCAGGTCAAGTGTGTCTTTTAAATTTGTGAGTGTTCGGGCTGATCTCTCTAATTTATTGAAAACAGGATAAAGCTTTGTTACGAATTAACTAAAAAGCTTTGTTTTACTCTACGCCAAAGTAACTACTAACCAGAAAGCCTATACACAAGATTTGTCAACATGTTTGCTTTAAGAAATCTTAGAAGAATCCAGACAAAAAGATGAGGTATCTTTAAATGAACAACAGGAAGACAGCTGACTTCCCTACAGAAGCCTGGGAAGCTGAAGACAGCAGAAGGGCATCTTCAAAGGGAGGAAAGCTGACTTGTCAACTTCGAATTTCAAAGCCGTCAAAATATCATTCAAAAAGTGAGGATTATTTTCAGGAAAATAAAAGTGAAGAGGATATATTGTTACTAGCAGAGGTTTATTAAATAAATAGATTTTTTTGCAGTGGGGAAAGCACAATAATACCGGATGAAAGGTTGAAGATGCAAATTTAAAGGAAGAGCATTGGAAATGGCAAATGTATCAGTAAATGTGAATGAATGTTTTCTATTAAAAATGGTTTTGACAATGACTTGTGGGATTAAAAGAAAGAGAGCTGGGCTTCCCTGGTGGTGCAGTTGTTGAGAATCCGCCAGATAATGCATGAGGACACGGGTTCAAACCCTGGTCTGGGAAGATTCCCACATGCTGCAGAGCAACTAAGCCCGTGGGCCACAACTACTGAGCCCACGTGCCACAACTGTTGAAGCCCGCATGCCTAGAGCCCATGCTTCACAACAAGAGAAGCCACCACAATGAGTAGCCCCCGCTCACCGCAAATAGAGAGAGCCCACGTGCAGCAACGAAGACTCAACGCAGCCAAAAATAAATAAGTAAATAAATAAATAAAATTGTAAAATAAAGATAATTAAATCACTTGACAAAGATAAGTTGTAAAGTCAAAAGGACAAATGAAATTAAAGTGGTTGAGGATCATTACCTGCCATTGGAAGTAGTAAAAGTTCTAAATATTGGTAAGTCAAGGATGTATGTTTAATTTCTGGGTAGCCACTGAAAAGCATAGTAAACGAACCTTGTAGTCTTATAAATTTTGTAAATCCACCAAGCTAATAGGAGAGTAAAATAGAATAATGAAAAATAATCAAACCAAGAGAAGTCAAAGAAAACAGATAAAAGAAGGATAGAAAGGCAAGGCTAAAGGAAAGGGAGGTGAATTCATATCTAAATAGGAAGTTAGTTAAATACAAATGGACCAGATGCTCTAATTAAAGGACAATCTTATCAGATTGGAGGCACACATCTGGAATATAAAGAATGACATTTGAAAATTCTAGACAGTACTGATCTAGACTTTAAGACAGAATTGCATTGACAAAAATCTATTCATGCCTCTATAACTAAAGGATATGTACACACATATTTCTAAAATTTGTTCATGGGCTTCCCTGGTGGCACAGTGGTTGAGAGTCTGCCTGCCGATGCAGGGGACATGGGTTCCAGAGAGAAATAGGAGGAAAAAAGTCTTCTGAGAACAGAACAAGAAGTAGTTTAGAAATGCAATTTCAAACGACTATCAAAAATTTAAAAGTAACACCGAAATGAATTTTCAATTCTGTTTGGAAATTAGCCAGGTATCCACTTTTACATGAGGTTATATTTTTCGGAGACTAAGAAGGTCCTCAATGCTGTTTAAAAAAAAAAAAAAAAAAAAAAAAAAAATTGTTCAGACAGCATTGGTGAACTTTAGCTGTGTACTTTCTCCAGAAGTATAAAGCATGAACAATTATGTTACATTTTAGATCTAAATCTATAGCAGATTATTAGAAATAGCAACTTTTGTCTTCCATTTGGATTCAAAATTTTCAGGTTGAATTGCATTCCCCTCACAATTTCTCATCTGGCTCCTCTCACATTCCCTGTATCATTTAATAGCATCATTCACCCAGTTACCAAAACTAGAAACTTGAGTGCAACAGAAAAATATTTCCTTTTCCCTCCAGCCTCCTCACTCCCTCAAAACTACTTATAATGAATCTTCAGTCTATTTGTCTTGCTTGGAACTATTTCAATTAGGGAGGTGTCACAATAGCTTTGAGTGAGTCGCTAAAGAGGAAGGATATGGGCCTCAATCTTTTCACTTCTTAGGCAACATTTCTACCCTTTTCTTGAAATATTTGAATCTTACATGCCATAAAATAAAGACAGTGGGATGGCCTTTATCAAGTTAAAAACTTATCCCCAAATGTTTGGGGAGCTAGTTTTCTTCTAATGAAAATTTAAAGTTATATCAACTTGAAATAGAAAATACATAACTATAATTCTTTGATTTTATAGTGACATGGAAAATAAGATATACTGCTTGTTTATACATATAAATACATGTAGGTGTATGTGTACAAATCTTATAATTTTGAAGATGTCAAAATAAGAAAAAGATTAGTCTTAGAAACAAAGAAATGTGTTGGTATACTAAAATGAATTATTCACCTCATCATTAGATCCATGGGAAAGAATTTCCATGGAAAGCAATACCACTATGAGCTCATCTACTTTTATTACTTCTAAGACTGTGAGTTGGAGGATTCCCGGTGGAGGCTTTCATCTGATTCCCATTCACATGCATATACTTGTCTGTCTGATATTCCTACTTGGTCGTTTAGCAAAATGCAAATAAACTGAACAAGCCCACCATCAAATTAATATTCTCCTCAATTCACCAACCCAATTCCATGCCAAGGAGACTTTTAGGCAAATCAGTATTGCTACATTCCCCTCATTCATATTTCAGGAATTATGTTATCTTCCATTCTCATGGCCAAAGTCAAGCTGTTCTTGCAAACACATTTATTCTGTGCATGTGCCGCCCTCATCAAATTATATACTTTTGAGAATCTGATAGGACTGATGTCAATGCATATGATGTCCATTTTAGGTTACTGAAGTAGATTGAATAAAGTTAAAGCATATAATATGGAATTATCAGACAATAAATAAAAATGGTGTTTATGTACCATGAAACTTCCTTGCACTCCTGTCACTTTCAAATCTGCTCCCAGATCATGAGACAGGAGAGAATTCCTTCATTGTACTGGCCTCATTATTTTAGAATGAGCATCCAATATCTAGGTCAAATCTCTCTCTCTCTCTCTCTCTCTCTCTCTCTGTCTCTCTACCTCTCTCTGTCTTTCTCTTCCTACACCCTCTGGCACAAGAATACAGAGACACACACACGCACACAGAGAGAGGGAGGGAGAGAGAAAGAGAGAGAGAGAGAGAGAGAATCGCAAGGAACTTTAATGAAGCAAATCTAGCATTATAGTGAACACTATAAAAAAGGAAATAATACAAAACAATAAAATAATCTAGGGTAAGGAAAGAAAGGTAGACGTGGAAGAAAGTAAAATACCATCATTGCTTTCTTTCTTTCTTTCTTTCACCCTCCCTCCTTCCCTCCCTCTCTCTCTCTATCTCTTTCTTTCAACCAAAGACTGCTAATACAGTTCACAGATTGAAATATAGACACTACTAGAGTAGAATTGAGACAGGGTTTGATGCTAGTATATCAAATAAGCCTTGAAAGGTGAAGGGTAAATTTCTTTAGCTTTGGAAATTACTGTAACAGTTTAATTTCTATAAAGTTACTACTGCTGTGAGTACTGGGGCAACTGATGGTACTTCCATGTGCATCCTTCATTTTAGGAAAAAAGTAAAATGATTTATTGCTTTAAAATTGGCTCACTTAAAGTTTCCAGTCAGTTTCTCTCATAAAATTTGAATGCAGCAATACACTAAGGAATGCTTTGTAAATGTCAAGGTATAACACTAACATTTGATTGCAGTTATTATAATTATTTCTCAAACTCTGGAATATGAGAGATTTTTATTGTCAGTAAAAATTGTCACAGTATGCAAATGTAACAGAATATGAAATAATTACACCGTTATTTATGACCTTGATACAATTTATTCTTTTTGGTGGCAAGAAAAATTACTCCGCTTTTCCAGGTTAAGTATGCATATATACTTTTTAGAATATATGCATATGTATTAGAAGGATTATGTGGAAAATTGCACACATATAAAAAGTATACTTTAAACAATATACTGTGTACACTGAAATTTTGGCTAAGATTCATTCACAAGGGAAACAGTTCATCTGAGATTGGTTGGGTCTTTTTTATTTTAAGAAAATCAGAGTAGTGCTTAGGTTACATATTTTTCCATAATTATTATGACTATTTCAGCCTATGTCCTTGAAACATTAATCAAGGGTCCTCCTTCAATATTATCTTATATCCCAGACCCTTTACCTCATTCAGGCAGTTGAGTTTTCTACCTTCATCACCTCGGGGAAGGGATGACAGAACAGAATATAGAGCCAATTCTTATTGGTCTTTGCTTCAAAAATCCTGATATCGAAGGAGGAGGGAGCTAGGGACAAGTTTCTGGGCTTGTATGTCACATTTTAGGGAATAGTTAATGGAGGCTTCCTGTTCCTGAGTCAGGATAGTGATCCCCTGGGTTGGCAGGACTGAGATTAGGTGAACAGTTCTGGATATTGAACAGGCCCTGTATTATTTGGGAAAGAGACACTAAGCTCAGCACTCCCCACCCACCTCCACCCCCGATTCTCCAGGGAGGGATCAATCCCAGGTTTGGGGATGGGGGTGGCTGCGATCAAATGCTTTTATGTGTTTGGAGAATCCAAGAGCAGAAGGGAAAGGTACCACCTCTCCAAGGCAGAGGCTCAACAATGTATCAGTAGAAAGACTCTAATGAAAAATGGGGACTTAGAAGTAGTTGAGACAGGAAGAGATCTTGTGATTCAAGACGATATCAGTTTGTGGATCCAGGATCCAAGGTTCTCTATATACATGTGTACACACACGCGTGCATGTGTGTATATGTACGAGTGTATGTGTGTATACATACACCACATGCACACATACATATATATCAGCAGGAGCCAGTGAAGATAGACTCCCACTTACCCTTTCACAGTTATCACTCATGCAGTTGCCTGCAGCGCTGCCAAGATCTTTGTTTTTCCTAAGTCCCTTGGAATTTAATACAACTGCAGAGAAAGAGTAGGGGTGGGGATTAGAAATTGACCTAATTTAAAGTTCCAGATTCAACTAAATGGGAACTTGAAATAAAAATAAACATCAGTTATTGTAAACAATAATTAAGAATGCTACATGAGTTTTGTGTTTTAAGCTTCATGATTGTCGGTAAGGATAAAAATAATAGAGACAGGAATCCATCTCGGCAGCCTCACAGAGAGTCTCAGGGAGCACGGCCCTATCATCCAGGATACATCAGGTGACAATAGTCACATAGAGACTCTGGCAAGGTGGTGATGGCTCTAGAAGCTCCTCCTCCAGGGGCAAGTCTCTCCTACTCCATGCTCTAGCGTTTCCAATCCATGGTGACTCAACTGTCCAATTCTGCTTTTTTTTTTTTTTTTTTTTTTTTTTTTTGCGGTACACAGCCCTCTCACTGTTATGGCCTCTCCCGTTGCGGAGCACAGGCTCCAGACGCGCAGGCTCAGCGGCCATGGCTCACGGGCCCAGCCGCTCCGCGGCATGTGGGATCTTCCTGGACCAGGGCACGAACCCGCGTCCCCTGCATCGGCAGGTGGACTCTCAACCACTGCGCCACCTGGGAAGCCCCAATTTCTGCTTTGATAGCTTTTGCCAATCATTGTGACTCTTCTCTCCGCCTCAAGATCCTACTTACTACTTTGCCGATGGACAGCCTTTTGCTGCTTTTCTACCTTATAGTTGGCGTCTTTTTTTCTCCGTTTGTTTGATATTTATCTTTTCTTAGAAATTGATTTGGCCAGGAAGCATTCAGGATCTATTTCCTCTTTAGAGAGCATTCCTCTCAGGTCATACCTGAGCTAACTTCCCTTCTTTGACTAATCATGCAGTGGCCTAGGCCTTTGGCTCCTGTGCTACCAAGGCAGGTACATTTTGCATAGGAAAACTTCTGGCTGGGTTGTGAGGGGGTCAGAGGCTTTGCACATAGGGAGGATTTAACTCTCCAACAGCTGTCATTGTCTACATACACATTCTAGCTCGTCTGCCAAGCAGCAAGATTAAACAGCTTCAGAGAAGGCTCCCTAAAATAATCTGGTAACAAGGGGTACATTCTCACCCTTACCTTCACCTCAAAGGGTTAACAATCCTGAGTTAACTTCAGGTATTATATCCAGAAGTGAAGAAAAGTCACTATAGGGGCTGAGCCAGACTCCACAATTTCTACATAAATTGACCCATTCATCCATGTTTTCAAGTCTCATATGTTTTGGGATATGTCAATGACTTGAGATAAACATCCTGACCCAGTGCTTTACATTCTAGCATAGGAAGACGGACATACTCAATAAGCACAATAAATAAGCAACTATACAGAGTCAGAAGGCAATATGTACTAAGGAAAATAGAAAAAGTACAATGAGGCAAGAGACACCAGAGTTGCAATTTATGAATATGATCATCAGTGTAAGCTTTGTTGAGGAGATGGCATTTGAGTTCTCCTCTAGTTCTGTTCTGACCCTGTCTAGTGACCTCTGCAATGATCTCCTTATTTAGGACAGGAGGAGGTGATGATAAATAAGAACCTCTATCCCTGATTCTTAAGCAAATTGGCTTCTGTTTCCAAGCATAGTTTACAAACTGGAAAAAAAAAAAGCAGGATATTCTGGCAGGATGTGAAACTACTCTGCAACTTTCCAACCCTGGTAGGTCAAGGGTCAGATCAACCTGCATTCGCTTAGTTTCTTGCGGCATAAAACATTACTAGGGCTCTAAAATATCACAGGGCATGGTGAGAGAAACAGAAAATGTATTTGATATTGCTTCTTTCATGGGAACTCTGTAGATTTTAGTTTGGTCTATTTTGATAACCTGGAGAAGTTAGTAGTTTCTCCAGATCTCACCCAGTGAGGTCTGAGTTCTCAGGTGATGACAAAGAATGCTGTATTTCCTTTTAAAATGGTAGATTCTGGAAACTACAGGTATCTAGTTTTGCTGAGTGAGGTTTTCAAATTTGTGGCCAGTCTGTATACCTGGGGGAACGTATTAGTTTGCTGTTGCTGCTGCTACTGTAACAAATAGCCATAAACGTGGTGACTTAAAACAGCACAGATTTTATATCTTATTGTTCTGGAGGTCGGAAGTCCTATGTTGGTTAGTAAGGCTGTGTTCTTTCTGGAGATTCTGAATATTGCCTGGAGGACCATCTGTTTCTTTTCCAGCTTCTAGAGGAGAGTGTTGCATCATTCCAAACTCTACTCTGTCATCATATTTTCTTTCCCTCTGCTTCCAGCATTATATCCTGTTTTCTGACCTTGACACTCTTGCTTCCCGCCTATAAAGAAAAACTCTGCGATTGCACAGAACCCACCTGGATAATACAGGAAAATCTTAAGATCTTTAACTTTGATCTGCAAAGTCCCTTTTGCCTTGTAAAATATACGTATTCATATTCACAGGTTGCAGGCTTTAGGACGTGGACCCTTTTGGGGAGCTGTTATTCAGTCTACCACAGGAGACTGGCAGAAACCAAGAGGTTCCTTTATATTTGTCCTTTTCCAGTTCATCACTCAATTTCCATTCTAAACAATTGTTGAACAACCTAAAGTAGTCAAACTCATACAAACAAAAAGTAGAATTGCTGGTTGCTAGGGGCTGTGGGGAGGGGGAAGTGGGGAGTTGCTATTCAATGGGTATAGAATTTCAGCCCTGTAAGACGAGAAAGTTCAAGATTTTATATATATATATATATATATATATATATATATATTATTGTACTTATGGTTAACAATACTGTACTGTACAGTTAAAATTTTAAGAGAGTAGATCTCATGTTTTGTGCTGTTCTGGAAACCCACATGCATTATCCTGGAGCAGCAGTGATGAGCTCCTTGACCATCAGCTCAGTGCCCTACTTATTTGGCCTTGAATGACAAGTTCCTTGGCTTCTCAACTCCTTTGTCTAAGGTTCTGCTGACCACAAGTCAGGAGGCACCATGCTGTAATTATCCAGTTCTCAATTCCTCAATTCCTTGACTCCTTGGCTCTTAGGTCCTAGCTTTGTCTGAGTACCTGCCACTTAGGCTATTTTGGCTGGACTTGGACAAAGTTTCCAGTGAGGCAGGCTTGGAGTTTCTTTGGGGCTCTTGAGGACCTAGTGAATATTCAGTTTTACCCAGAAAGACAGTGTTCATTTTGTTTCTGTTTTTTAATATCTGCTACCAGTACCTGTCATCTAACAGCTAACTCAACAGCTTCTAGTTTCAACCATCAATACCACGGTCAGTAATCGAGGTTGTTGTGCTTATTCCTTCCCCTTTGGCTTAGAAAAGACCAACAAGAGAGCTGCCTTCAGAATTCTCCTGGAGCCTCTCTAAGCAGGACAATTACACTTTTAGTTTTCCCCAAATAATCCTGGTTTAGAGTTGTTTACCTGGAATAACTATTAATAGTTCCCTTTCCAGGATCCCTCTAAAGGATCCTGATTGATGATAAGTTATATGGTCAACTTACTTATCAATTTACTTATACTATTTGGATATAAGGAAGAACTTGTGATCAGATCATTGAAAATACTACAGGGAGACTCCAATCTGATAGTATTTTCCCTCTTCAGTCTTTGAAATTCTTTATATTATGTTTAAGAATAGTCTGATTCTTTACCTGCCTTCAAAGGCTAGAATTGACTAAATTTAATTTTCTTTCGACCAATATATCAAGTAAAACCTGCAATCAGTTGCCTCTATTTTGACCTTTGCACAAACAACCACCCCCCACCCTGACCAAAGTAATTAATTCAGCACCATTTTAACTTATACTGTGTGGTACTTGTCTAGGAAGCCTTGAAATTCATGACCAATCAATCTGCTGATAATTTAAAATTTGATTTTATTGGTTTGATAATTGTATATTTTGGATCTCATAATAATTGCTTGTTAGGTAAAAATATAAAGCCAAATCATTTAAACGGCTCAGTGACTGGACTCTAAGAGTTTGGTTTGACTTCAATGAAGATTTGAAAATGAAATCTATTATCTTCTTCATCTTAAAACAAATCCACTGGTCCTTCCAAAAAGCATTTTACAAACTACAACATTAAAAAAAGAAAAACTAGATCTTCGTGCCTATTTATTTCTAATTGTTTCATTTTTGTTTCCAGAAAGAAGAAACTATAGTAAAGTCAACTTGAACAATTTCTTAAGGAAAAGAGTTTAAAGAATTTATGAGAGACTTCTGGAATGATTTTATCCAAGTAATAGAAGTTTAATTAGGCACTTCATCTAAGAGAATTTTGCTTATAATTAAGCAGTGGTTCTCTTGTCTCATCTATGAAACTCAGGCTACCAGACACTTCCTGTGTGCCACCTCACTTCTAATCAGTCTGCCATGTGTTCACTCTTAACTGTATCAACTAACTTCATAAAGATAACCCAACAGTGTCTTATCTCAGCTGCACCGCATATCAAAAGCTCCCTGTCCTTGACTTTCTTTGATTCAGAGGCCTGGGCTCCCTAGGATCCAGCTGGCCAGTGACCCAGGCAGGTATCTGGAGTTGTTAGTGAGCCCATGGGCCAGCCCTTGACCAATGGGAAGCAGTAGTGTGTATCGGAGGATAAATACTCACCTTTCTGTCTCATTGCTTGTGAATATTCTGATACATTTTAATGGCTCCTCCTAGCATCCGTCCCAGTAGGATCAAGACCCAGGTGCCCTCAGTGGTGATCAGCTTAAAAGACAAACTGTTAAATTGTTTTTTCCACTTTCCATGTCTTAGTCTTCCCAGTTTCCTATGGTGTCAATTTCCAAAATAAATTTACTCATATACATGTCCAAGCTCCTTCTGGGGGAAAAAACAGGCTAAGGACCTCATTATCTGTGTCTCTTTCCTGTTGTTTTCTTTTGTGTCTTACTAATTCTTCATACTTTCTTACCTTTTTCAATTTTCTTAAAATATTTTTCTTTCGTTTTCCTTTGACATCCTATCTTTTGGGAGATAAAAAATGATTTGCAGTTATAAAGGGGCAACATGAGAGATCCTTATGACAGTGGGAATGTTCTGTATCTTTGTTGTTGTTGTTGTTGTTTTTGCAGTACGCAGGCCTCTCACTGTTGTGGCCTCTCCCGTCGCGAAGCACAGGCTCTGGACGCGCAGGCTCAGCGGCCATGGCTCACGGGCCCAGCCGCTCCGCGGCATGTGGGATCTTCCTGGACCAGGGCACGAACCCGTGTCCCCTGCATCGGCAGGTGGACTCTCAACCACTGCGCCACCAGGGAAGCCCTGTTCTGTATCTTGATTGTGGTGGTGGATGTGCAAACCTACAGATTATAAAATTGAATAGAACTAAATATACACACATACACATAAATATAAGTAAAATCTAAGATCTGTGGATTTTATCAATGACAACATAATAGTTATGATTTTATATTGTAGTTTTACAAGATGTTTCCATTGGAGGGAACCGGTAAAAGACACATTAGATCACCCTGTATTGTTACAACTGCATGGGAATCTACAATTATCTCAATAAACATTTAATTAAAGAAAAAAACAATTGTGCTCTTCTTCAACTGGAGTCCCTCAGTTTACACACACATAGGAATTGCATTCTTTTAACAGGTTAATAACCAGGTTAAATACTGATATATACGTTTGTAAGAGCATCTCATTTAAATTATGAACTTGGGCTTCTCTGGTGACACAGTGGTTGAGAGTCCGCCTGCCGATGCAGGGCACGCGGGTTCGTGCCCCGGTCCGGGAAGATCCCACATGCCTCGAAGCGGCTGTGCCCGTGAGCCATGGCCGCTGAGCCTGCGTGTCCGGAGCCTGTGCTCCGCAACGGGAGGCCACAGCAGTGAGAGGCTCCCTTTCGGCAAAAAAAAAAAAAAAAAAATTATGAACTCATATTCAAAAGCTTATTTGGCTTTCAATTAAAAGCCATTCTGTTAACTTCTGTGCTTCGAACATCCTGGAATCTACTAGACATAGTTAAATATCATATGTCAAATTAAATTATTTGAAAGAGCCTTCTTACTTAGTGCTTTTAATATCTATTAAGAAGGAAAGCACTGCTAAGCTATTTGATCTGTGCTAATTGAATATACCTTCTCTAAAAGAAGCTGTATAACATCTGTTTAGTCTATAGATTTTAATTTTCTTTTATTTGTTTAGTTTTCATAAGGATATCTGTGCTCAGTTAAACCCACTGGAATGGTTTTTGAATGGAAAATATCATTGACCATTTACATTTGGAAAAAAAAATGATGTCATCTGGCTGGATCAGCTATCTACCTGTCTCCCAAGAGTCCAGTTCAGAGACTGAATTTGTATTATGTAAAAATGATGTCCCCTCCACCCCTAAAACAAATTAAGCATAGGACTATAACAATAATTCTACATGCAATGCATTATAATTTTGAGGACCTCCTTTCCACAGAATTATTTGTATCAACTCAGGACAACTTTAGGAACAGAGGAAATTAAAAAAAAATAAACTGGCCAGTGCTTTCCCTTGTCTTATCTGTATAAAAACAAGCCTGCTACATTTTTCTGTAAGTGCTTATGACAACTTCCCACCCCAATGCATGTCTAATCCAAAAAGTTTGCCTTGGTCATCTTTCTCAAATGCTCTCTTTCCGTTTTAGCTACCCTTGGTCTATACCTTGACCATCTGCTGCCTGTCAATAAATTCAGAGCACAAGCATTTACCTGCAGCAAATGTGAATGGTTTCCCTGGAAACATAGCATCCAATAAAAACCAAAGCCAAAGAGAAAGGTGAGGTCGGGTATAATTTTCTCATCACAGCCTCCTTCGCATTTTCCTTTTGGCCTTAGATGCTCTGTTGACCTCTGTCTATATTTTATGGCTAGATTAATTCTTCTATTTTAATGAGTCTGAATTTTCAGAATCATGAGGTGGGGATGACCTTAAAAAGTGCTAACCTCCAAAAAGATGATGTGAAAAAATGATAGAAAAATGAAAAAGGAAATTGAGACTTGCAGACCAAGAAGATACCTTAGAGGTGATTTTCCTCAACTTTCTAACTTTGTAAAGAGGAAGGTGGGGAAAGGACAGTTGAATGACCTTATGTTAGGCTTGTATCCCTCCAATGCTGGCTGCCAAATCCTCTAAGCCTTGCTTCAGCAGAACTGCAGACCCAAGGCCAACAGTATCCCAAGTCAGTGGAAGTATAAGAGATCCTAGACTAAGTGCTGAATAATTCAGATTAAAATTAGAATTTCTAATGCTGAAACTTTGAATATCCATCCACCAGCAGCTGAGTGTTGAGATTTTACTCTGTTACCAAGTCCCTGATTTGTGTATTTCCATAGTCAGTGATCCAGTGACTTTCTTCCCTGTTACCTAAATCATTCCCTTGTTTCCCTGTATAAGGTCCTGTGGACTTTGGTCCTGTCTTTCTCACTTTTGGTCCCTCTCTTCTCACAGATTTCCTATGGCCTGTGCAAGGACCTATAATTCTCACCCCCCATGGATGAAATATACCACTTGTTCCTGGGGTCCTAGATGTTCACAACCTAACTGCTTTGAGAGCTTCTTCTAAGAAGGTCTTCTCACCTCTGTGAACCTATATGAGGCCAGCACTACCTTCTTGGATGCGGATGTGGTTCTCCATCACCAGCCAAAGGGATTCCACCAATATCTTACAGTCTAGGACACTTATCTTATCTTTTGGTTTAAATATCTGTCTGAAAGATGCTTTTCTATGTCGTCTAATTTAATAGGTCCCCTTCTGCCCATATCATGGTAAAATTCAATCTCAAAGTCCAATTTTGGGCATTATGAGGGAAGGGGCAGGCATGAGAAAAGCCAGGATGTGAAAATAACACATTCAAAATGGAGAAAGAGAATTAAAGCTATTATTAAAAAAGGAGTATTGTATTCTCCTGATTTGATTAACTGCTTTCTTTTATTCCTTTACTTCCATGGATGCCTTAGTCATATTCAGCTCTCAAAACTATTTTCTTTAAGCACAATAACTGTGATAGTAAGTATTATCTTGTGGTTGCTGATGTTTGCTTTTTTAAAAATATCACACCATAGTTAGTATTGTACAAGACACATAAGAGATACTTAAAAGTAACTGCCTTTTCTAGCTGAGTTCTATGAAATATAAATGAAAAAATATTAAAAATGTTTTATTATCTCTCAAGCATCAGGCAAATGTAAATATTAAAACCTTCTTATACTGAAGCACACAGATGTAAGGCAAACCAAAGAATGTTACAAATTTGAAATGTAATTATTTCAGGTATAGCAATTTTAATATTTACTGTGGAGGATGGTTAACCAATATTTTCTGTTTTTTCCTTCATGCTTCATTTTTCCATATAGTTCTCACTAGCTAATCAAAATGCAAAAGGAAAACATTGTAGGAAAACAGTGGTACATAGTGGAAAATACAATAAACTTTTATTTGTCATTTGGCATATACATTTACATTGGTACAGAACATATTCTTATAGAAAAAAATGTTTATTTTATATATATATATATATATATATATATATATATAAACCAATTTTCAACTCTTATAAAGCCTGAATAATTAAAAGTACTAATCAGCAATGAGCATGTAGTACAACTACACACACCAAATAGATAAATATTGTCAACTTAAAGTTGAGCAAAAGAAGTTAAACACAAAAATGAATATACCATACTAGCCCATTAATGAGAAGGTCAACCACACACAAAAGTTACCCAGGGTGTTAGAGATTAGGAGAGTGGTTGCTCTGTGGGTGGAAGTAATGCCTGGAAGGGGAGGTATGTATCTGTAATTACAATAATGTTGCTTCTTGACCTAGGTGCTGGCTTCCTTAGTGTGTTTATTTTGTGAAAATTTATTAAGCTACGCTCATATAACATATACACAGATGTCCTATGAGACGTCTGGCTAGTTTTGCTTATGGTTTTCAGGTTGAATCCTGATTAATGGGAAGTGTGTATTTGGTAAGGATACACCAAATATTTTGGCTATATGTGAGTTATTGTTTTAAGGTCTATTAAAACTAAAACAGACAAGTTTTAATACTTTACTTATTGGAAGCAAGCAGCTGATGTGAATTCATGAACCATTGTCTAAGCTGAGTGAATCTTAAGTGAATATAAACAACCTTGTGATAGTCATAAATGCCTTCATGTTGTGAGTGGGATGCTATGAGTTGAATGGTGTTGCAAGTGATCATTTCTAGTGGTTAACAGAAACCACATTTTGTGCTTCTCAAATACTGCTAAACTTGCTGTGTCATGTTTTTTTCCCATAACTTAATTGAAAGATGATAGCCAGAATGTTATAATTAAAGGCCACAAATACAGTAGCTGATTTGTGTAAAAAACAACTATGACACTTTACCTACCTAGAGCTATAATTTCATTAGAATCATGGCATAAATACAGTTTAAAGAATGCCTCATGAATCTCTTTGGATTACTGGGGAAAAAAATCATTTTTTCTTTATATCTTTTCTCACTACCTGTCAAAAGTGATAACAGCAACAACAGAAAAAAGAAAAGGAAAAGAAAAGGAAAAACACAAAAGGAAAATGACTTTTTAAAACCCTTTATGATTTTATAAATAAACAAAATCAGTGTAGCACCCAATAAAATTTTTGTTCCTTGAAATGCCTTTCAGTCTTAGAAAATGTGGCTTAGTTCTCATGAAAATGAAAGATTCAAAGCAATGACTAATATAAAAGTTTTTTCCATGGAGTTGTTACCTTAGAAGAATATTTCCTTGCAATTGAAAGCATATACATTGCAACTTTATATTGAACCATTGTAAACTTTTTATCTTTAAATGGACCATAATCTCAACCCCCAGGCCTAAAATAAGTAGTTGGCTATAAATAAATTTTCAGAGTGTTGACAGAAATTATAATACTGAGGTTATCCTCAGTGACTGCTTTTCTCTAAAAGTTAAAATAAAAATAGATTTCTCAGAAAGACTTTTCCTAATCCAAAATTTCATTATTTAGATTTATATTGGCCAATTGTCTACCATATGAATGTAATGATTTAGGCATTTAAAGAAGAATGAAAGTTCAGCA
>NW_006783957.1:2170942-2205996 GCF_000442215.2 Lipotes vexillifer
AGAGGGTAACAGAGAAACTATTGATATAAGGCAGTGGTAAAAATGGATGTATGTAGCAAGTAGTATTCTTAATTTTTACCTAAGTGGATAGAATAAATTCCTCATGCAATATCATTTATATTCTTTACTGGGGGAAGATGACTGATATAGAATTTGATTAAGTAATAAATTATACCCAAAATGCTACTCAAAAAAATAATTCAGGCAGTGTGTTCCCCTGAATTTTGAAATGGGTGATATGAATGCCAATGCCACTGCCTGCTGTGTGGCACTTTAAAGCTCAGGCCATTTTCTGGATCTCAGATTGCTCATCTGGGAAATTAGCAGTGTGGACCAAATTGTAAAGTTCTCTCCACATCAAAAGTCTAAAATGCAATTTCATTATTTTCTTATGCTCAATGAATTTTAACAGAACACATAATTGAGCACATGGAGTGGTTACAATATAATCTTTGGGAGCAGAGAAAATACTAAGTGCTTTGTTTCTACTTTCATGTGTTTTTTAAAAGAGAGACTGGATAGAAGAGTATATGGTAGAAAGCAGCATAGCACATAACCAATCCAGGTGAGTGGTGTTTTGTAATAATTTTACTCTCCTGCTATGCTTCTGCCATCTGATTATCTCTCCTTTGTCTAACAGCAAAAGCTGCCATCTATGAATGAATGCATATATTACATATTAATATTTTATGTTTAAAATGATAATTTTTCAATATTTTCCCTTGACCAATTTACCCCTATTTTTTTAAACAGCTTTATTGAAATATAAATTACATATGATGAACTATATATTGAATACTATTTTGAATGTACAACTTGAAAAGTTTGGGGTAGTTTCACTATCTTGATTGTGGTGATGATTTTACAGGTGTAAATGTAGTTCAAAACTGGATTTCTTCTCTTCTGATTTGATTCAAATATTCTTTCTACTCTAATAGTCTGCCTCCTTGCATCACTCAGTGTACTTAATCTTGTAAAGTTCAATAAGAAAAATACTCAGTTTAACAAATCCACATTGGAAATGTACATAATCAATAGACAAGTTAGGGTTAACCATTTAAAGTTATCATACAATTATTTATTCTTTATTCGATTTATTCAACAAATATTTCTTTCATTATGAACCAGGAACTCTGCTAGGCATCAGAATATTACTAAATGATTACTAAACTGGATGAGAAGAGGCTGTATTCTCTGTGACCTTATAGTTTAATTGGAGATACAGGAGGTATACTTTAGTTGGAGACTGAAGCAATAGAGTGGGGGATGGGATATAAGGTAAACACATGGTGCTATGGGAATAACATGAGAGTCCTTACCCAACATTGTGGAAGACTTCCTGGAGGAAATGATGTCTGAAAACAAGTAGGATTTATCCACTTACGGGAGAAGTATGTGAGAGTGTTCTGAGAAGAGGGGACTGAATTTGCAAGATCTCCAAGGGGAGATAGACAATGAAACCTGGAAGTAGCTCAGCCTATCTGGACCAGGAAGTTAAGAGTTTATCAGGTTTTGGAACATGGGGCCTGGTGGATCATATTAAAATGCCTAATCCCCTGGTCTAGAAATGACGAAATTAAGATTTGATCATAATAAAGTCCCAGTGACCATTTTGAGAGTTGTGATGTGTTAGCTTATATTAGATGAATGAAATTGTGATGCAGACAAGTTCAAGAAGTATTTATGAGATGGAAAGGGTAGGTCTTAAAACAGAGAAGATTTAAGAGGAGGGAGAGCTCTGATGAAAAACAAAAATCAAAGCTACTGCCCAGGTTTCTGGTTTGACCAAAGGGATGGATCATGATGTTACTTATAGAATTGTTTGCAGGGGAAGGTGAGGGTTTAGTTTGTTTGATCCATTGTATATTCATATTGACATGCCTGGTTAATAATTAGATACTTAGGTTTAAACCCTAGTAAAGAGATCAGAGCTGAACTGATTATTTCAGTCTTTCTTTTTATTGAGATATAATTGACATACATTGTGTGAGTTTAAGGTATACAACATGTTGATACATTTATATACTGCAATATGATTACCACCATTGTGTTAGCTAACACCTCTATCACATCACATAGTTATCATTTTCTTCTTTTTTTTTTTGTTTTTGGAAATGAGAACAATTGAGATCCAGTCTCTTAACAACTTTGAAGGTGACACAACAGAATTGTTGACTATAGTCACCATGCTGTGCGTTAGATCTCCAGAACTTATTTAACTACTAGTTGAAAATTTGTACATTAAACGACCTCTCCCCAATTCCCTCACCTCCCAGGCCCTAGTAACCAGCATTCTACTCTCAGTTTCCACAAGTTTGGCTTTTTGATATTCCACCTGTAATTGATATCATTCCAATCTTTAGCTATATGCTCTGTGATCCTGTACTTGAAGCCTTGAGAATACCTTAATTGCAGAGTAAAATTTTCTACAATTATACATTTTTTTCTTTCATATATGGTTCTGAATTTTCCAAATTCCACTTACTACACATGTATTACTAAACAGAAATATCAAGCTTGAAATCCTTATACTTTAAAACTTTCAATCTTAAACCTTTGCTAAAGGTCCTTGAATATCTGTCCTGTCTAGGAAAATGAAGAAAAGACACATGATGATTCTTTTTAAAAACAAAAAGAATCATGCAGAGAATTAATCAAATTAATATTAAAGTCCCCACACAGTACCAGGTACATGTGATTTTCTTTTTAGTCTGTGAGATAAAAAGCATGATCCAAAATAGAACTATGTTTTTAGTTACATGTATGGTGACCTTTAGGTATAAGATAGATTTTTCCACTTTATTTATAGACAGTAGTATTTTAATAGAAGGATTATTAATCTTCAAATAGTTTAATACTACAGGTAATGAAATAGCTTTATAAATCATGGATATTGATCTGAAAAAGTCACTCATTCAAGAGATTAAAAAGAAAAAATTGAATGAAGTCGTAGAACAAAACTAATGTTTCAGTTTTTCACTTTTAGTGATGGAAAAGCCAGGCAATCAAATGAGGAGATACATTTTCAATCACATTTGTGAGTCTAAATATAACGTTACAAGAAAATTGGATGCCAGATAGCAATATAAAAAATAGATATTGATATGAGTGTTTATGTTCCTATGAATAAAATTCTTTTATTATGACACAATTATTTTTATGTGACTATAAGACCCTGAGATAGTGAAAACTGTTTTTCACAAAATAATCTGACAAAAATATCCCTATGAAAAAGAATAATTATATGATTTTTAATCTAGTTTAGATCCTGGTTTTGACTGATTCTTTTATCTGTTATTCTATGTAAAGTATTTAAATATTTATAATTTTGATCTTAGCTCTTTTGTCTGGTCCTTATTCTAAGGTAAGGGGATATTTTTCTTCTCCTTTCAAAATTCTGTATTGTTTTGTGTCAGTTACTGCTGTTGATAATAAATCACCCCCAAATTTAGTAGCTTCAAACCATAGAAAGTTATTATTTGACATGTGTCTACATTGATTTGATGGTTTCACTGAGTGGCCTGGGCTTGTCATGCATTTGTGGTCAGATTTCTGGGAACTGGCTGGTCTGGGAAGATCTGGGCTAGACCTACTTGACTCTGCTCAGATTTACATGGTCCCTCGTGGTTCGTGTTTGTCCAGTCTGGTTTCTCATTGTGGGCAGGGCTCCAAGAGAGACAGTAGAAGTGAGTGTCTAACCCTAAGGCAAGTCACAAGATCAAACCAGATTCAAAGGTAAATATTGCAAAGTCATGTTGCAAAGGATGAGGGGGCACAGGAAGGCTTGGAGAATAGGGACAATTTTTGGACCTCTATATAACACATATTGTATGCTTTATTTACTTAGTTGATTACAAACCGCTCAAGAATTGAGAAGGGATTTTTTTAAAAGATCATTGTCATTGGTATTAAAGATGACAATAAACTATTATATTAATATTTTCTTTATTATTGATTCTTGTTGCTAGTTGCAAACTACATGATATCTTTAAGTACTTTAGATTACTTTTAATTTTTGTATGTTATTTATTTTTGAACACCTGTTAAGCAAGATGTTTCACAGCGCAAAGATGAAGCACCGTCTGCCTTACATTCAGTCAGTTCAGTTTATCAGGAAGACAGTAAAGCTGCAAGAAAAAAAATCATGGTTTTCTAAAGGCTGTGTAAATTCTCTATGGAAATCATGGCAAAGGAAGAACTAGGCCTTTCTATGGGAGTTAGGGGATGTTTTCATTAGATGGAATGGCTTGATCTCCAGCTAGAGATGAACAGGAGTTCATTATGTAGAGGGGGAGGGCAGGATGTGCATGTTACATACAGGGACCAGGAAATAAATCAGTGTATCCAGCAGTCAGGAGGAGAAGGCTGAGGCTGAAATCAGAAAGTGGATGGGGACTAGATGGTGAAGGGCCTTGTAGACCCTAGTCAGGAATACGGACTTATTTTATGAGAATTTGTAAAATCTGTGAATCCACAAGACATTCAAACTCTGATTTTTTATGTTTTGTGGATTCACAGATTCCTATTTACATCCAGAAAGCATATCTTTTCCTATCCCACCATGCCTCCACCATGTTTTTTTTCTCTTTCAACTATTTGCTAATCTGACTTTGAACTCTAAGTGATTGAGCCATGTTTTCTTTTTCTTTCTTTTCCTTTTTCCCCTTTCCTTTTCTTTCCTTTCCTTCCTCCCTCACTGCATTTTTTTTTTTTTTTGAGAAACAATATCTTTCCTATCTGCCACAATGACCAGTCTAGCAGCCAGTGGGTCAATAAACTCACTTATGACCCCTGACCTTCACTGCTTCAGTCTTTCATATCATGCTGCTGACCAGAAGGCAGTAAGACCCAATTTTGGATTTGGGTTTCAGAAATTAAGCAAATACCATTTTAGGTCTATAAATGTATTCCACATTCCATAATTCTGCATTTGCCTAAGCCTAACACGGGAGTTTTAGCATTCATTCCATTAATAAAATGTGTTAATTTGTTTCCAATTTGAAATTTCTTTAGTGTAGGTAGCTTTAGGAGTCTTATAGTGGAAGAAAGCTTGCACTAGGGCAGATCTGTACATCCCTGGTTCTGGGATATTATATATAATATTATCTGGCCCGAACACATGAGTTAGCAGAATTTTAGGGCTAGAAGAGATAAAATTTCTGGATTGTGAGCTCCCTGATACCATGGGTGGGGTTTTGTTTATTACTGCTGTTAGTGTTGCTGTTGTCCAGCCCACTGTTAGTGCTCAAAAAAATGACTATCACATGAGTCTAGTTCAACTTTCCTATGTTATCAAAAGGGAAAATTTCCTTAGTGTCAAGGTCACATTTTAACCATAATGTCGCTTGTTGAGGTTTAATTGCTGTTTCTCCAAACATTTTTTCTCAAGTTTATTTGTAACTTTATACCTCTTTCTTCTACTATCATAAACAGTCTGATGTTCTAATCCTGGTCAGTGATATCTTTTATGTCTTACTATTTTTCAATGCTTTTTGGTAATCCTTAAGAAAATAAGGCAAGAAAATATAGTTCATCCATAGGTATTTTCAGAATTAGGCTGTTTACTTTGGAGATCACAAAACAGTCCCTCATTAAGTAAAATAAATTAACTCAATTGGTTTAAATTGATGGATCAATAGTCTCCTTTCTACCCTGAATTGACTTTACCAATTTTAGTAGAGAAGCTGATAATTGCTTCCCTATCTGTACCCTCTTTGAAAATAGTCTGCAGCCAACTGAAGTTCCAACCATCCCTTTCTGCCTTTATTTACTTATTTTCTTGGTAGCATGTAATTCCTTTACTGCCATTAACAGGAAGGAAGTTTTGACTTAAGGAACCTAATCTATAAACAATGCTGAGTCTGATTTTACAAGAATTTGAACTAGAAACCTTAGAGTTGAGGCTAATTAAAATATGCCAAGTGTTGAACTTGAGTTCAACCCTATAGATGTAAAACCAGAGTGGATGATAGAGCATACTAACGCCATTGAGGAAAAGGCATAACTCATTAGGAAGTTTGTTTTTGTAGAGAAGTAGGTGAGTGCATTAGATAATACAGTGAGAGGCAGAGATGAAAAGAAGGGATGGTTTCGGTCTCTAACTTTCAAATTCTGGATCCATGCACCCTTGGGTGTGCATTTTTTCCTAGTTCCACAAATATATAGAAGATCTTCTATGTGATTTAACAAAAGAAACTCCTATACCTATATCAGCACGAATGTCTTTCTGTTACTGCAATTAGGAAGCAACCTAAATGTCCATCGACAGATGAATGGATAAAGATGTGGTATATATATATATATATATATATATATATATATATATATAATGGAATATTACTCAGCCACAAAAAGGAATGAAATTGGGCCATTTGTAGAGATGTGGATGGACCTGGAGACTGTCACACAGAGTGAAGTAAGTCAGCAAGAGAAAAACAGATATAGTATATTAACACATATATGTGGAATCTAAAAGAAATGGCATAGATGATCTTATTTGCAGAGCAGAAATAGAGACACAGGTGTAGAGAACAAACATATGGATACCAAGGGGGAAGGAGGGGTGGGATGAATTGGGAGATGGAGATTGACATATACACACTATTGATACTATGTATAAAATAGATAACTAATGAGAAACTACTGTAAAGCACAGGGTACTCTACTCAATGCTCTGTAGTGACCTAAATGGGAAGGAAATCCAAAAAAGAGGGGATATATGTATACATATAGCTAATACACTGCCTACAGTAGAAACTAACACAACATTGTAAAGCAACTAAACTCCAATAAAAATTAACAATAAATAACTAACAAAATATAACTTTTGAAGCTTCTAAGTCCACTATTAGAAATACCTTTTCTGAAATGTATTCCAAAAATATTTCTTTATAAATGTTTTCAATACTGTTTTGTAGCTGAGATTAGTACTGCTAGAGATGACTTTCTGCAAGCCATTCTATTTTCCAGTTCTGAATATGACCTTTGGTTTCAAAGGGCAGCTGTTCCATCAGACTCTGAAATATTGATAAGGAGTACTGTCTAGCTGGTAAACCACCAAACATCACTAAGCAAGGGTTTGAAAGCAGGTTTCCTGCTCAATTTTCCATTCTGCAAATGCGTGTTGGCTTTAAAGGTCAAGAATGGTACCACAGGGATTTTTGATTGCATTAACCAGATTTCTCAGCTCTGAATTACTTTCTTTCCAAAGCTGTAGAAGCAGATGCTCTAAAATAAATTTAGTCATTACTCTTTATGATATTACCTCCACTTTGCCTGTCTGGCAAAATGACTAATATTGGATGACAGTGGAAAAGAGCTTTTCAATTCTGCCTTGGTAGAGAGGGGAAGAGAAAATCAAACAAAGAAAAACAAAATACAATGGGCTTCAGAATATTCCTTTCTATTTTCTATTGTTTGCCAGTGACTGATTTTCTATAACTCTGATCAAAGCTGCTTAAGAAGACCAAATCAGAGCTCCTACACAATTTAGTCTGTTAATTAATCAATCAATTTATTGATTTTTGAAGAGACATATGTAGCATTGAAATATTTCTTTATTTCCTCAAGACAAACTATTTCTTTGCTTTTAAGAAACTTATAGTTTATTCTAGGAAATATACACAAATAACCTGAAAATACCAAACACATACCTGTATACAGGCCTGTGTATAATATAAAATAGTTATTTCATAGAATAATTATTTAAACCATCAGTATTGTTTAGTAGACTTTAAGGAAAAAACACACAACCATGTGAAAATATAATGAATTTTCACATTAATACAAAAATGTGTTGGTTTCTTTGGCTTAAGGCACTCATCAAGAGTTTTTAACATCTCATGTAAAATCTGAAACTTTGATTGATTTTTTTCTTTTTAAACTAGACAATTTGCAGTTTTGTCCAAGCTTCTTTCATGTTAAATACTAATCCTTAATATTCTGGGCTCCCTTCTTGTGTACAAGAATATTATTCCCCTATGATATCTTTCTAGGCATATATATCTTACAAGCTTTGCTATCCTTTTCCCTGTTCCAATAACATCTTTATTTCAATATGAGCCATCCTGGTCACGTGATGCTCTTGTCCGCCCATTATGTCTTTCCCTTTGTATTTTACAGCTATCTGGTTATCCTCTTACAGAAATGCACCTTCCCCACTTCATGTACTCCTGGTGGGAGAATCACGAAAATGCTCACTGCCCCTTGACCAAGGGATTGGCACCTAACCCAAGCTGGACTAATGAATGTATTATTTAGAGGTGCCTATGGTTTCGAGGGAGCTGTGACTTCACTGGTTGGGTTGGGATTGCAGTAGAGATGGGGGTGTGAATGTCTATGTCACACATACTTTCCTCTTCCTGGATTTTCCCTAGGGTTGTCCTTTAAAAAAAGAAATAGAAAACAATGGTCTCTACTCAGGGGGTGAATTGAACAGTCCCTTCTGGTTGCTTTTGTTCTAAATCATTGTCATCCTACATAAGAAATCTCAAGTCAGGACTTTGAAAGACAACGTCTAACTTGACATCCTACCCTGTCCCCCACCCACCCATGGAGGGGAATAGGAGAAAAGGGGAAGGGAGGCCAAACACACTGCGATTCTACGCCTCAAATAAGAGAGTCCCTGTCTTCCTTCTGCCTTCACACCCCTCTTAATAAAGAAGTTGGACTCAACTTTCTGTGCATTGTTGTATGAGATATTTTGAGTGACCCTGCAAATTAAAGCAAGTAAAATGCTACATATAATACATTTAAAAAGAGGAATGTATTTATGAATGGACATGAAAATAAGAAATCCTCAGATCCCCCAAATATAGTGAAAGCTGAATCCCTGGGAGAAAAGACGGCCAGCACTAATCACTCAGAGGTTTTCTGAAAACCTTGAATTTTGACTTCAATAGTCAACTATACCATATATAACAGGTGATAACATTTAGGGTTGCCTTAATGTGGTGAAGCTAATAGGAAGAATAAGAGTTAGACCCTGCTACCCAGCAGGGTGATCTGGATCCTCCTAGATCCAGACGAGCTAGATAAACAAAAGAATGAAGAAACTGAGATTTCAGAACAATACAAATAAAAAACATAGCCCAGCCTAGACACATACCAGAGAAATTGTAGAACCTCAAAGCAAAAGAGATCTTAAAAAGTGGTGGGTAAGTTTAGAGTGGGGGTCATCTTCAGAGTAAGTCTAGACTGACTGCCTTTCCATTGCAACAATGAAGGTAGAGTTCCATCTGTATTGAATTACATCTGTATTGAATATCTGTTAACTAAGAATGGTATTCTCAACAAGTGATCTTTTAGGAAAGAAGGTGAATAAGGATATTTGTAGATAACAGAACAGAATTTACTACTAATCACCCTCCTGTGACAGGGGGAAATGGATAGTTTCTAACAAAAGAAGGAAGGTTGAATAAAGACATATGTAAAAATGAGAGTAAGATTTAGCAACTATTGATTGCATAAAAGCAAGAGTGAAAATGATGGAGAAAGCCATAATTTGTTGTAAGTTAAATTTAAAAATATGTGCATTAAATAGGTAAAGTAGGGCTTCCTTGGTGGCGCAGTGGTTGAGAGTCCACCTGCCGATGCAGGGGACATGGGTTCGTGCCCCGGTATGGGAAGATCCCACATGCTGAGAAGCGGCTGGGCCCGTGAGCCATGGTCGCTGAGCCTCCGCGTCCAGAGCCTGTGCTCCACAACGGGAGAGGCCACAACAGTGAGAGGCCTGTGTACCGCAAAAAAAAAAAAAAAAAAAAAAAAAAAAAAAAAAAAAGAAAAAAAATATAGGTGAAGTAAATATAAAGAAATAGATAGAGCATCTAAGGCCCCAGCAAGTAGAGGAGAAAAGAATAATGTTTGAATAACACTCAATTCATACAGAAGTTGGGAAAGGTGAGGAAGATGAGGTGGGGTTTTTAACACTGGTCCTGCTGGAACAGGTATCAGCAAGCTCTAAACAACTGTCAGGTACCATATCAACTGATTCTTTGAAGTTATCAATAGAATACAGACAAACTGACACCTTATAACTCAGCTCTTAACCTCTTGTTGTCAATTCCAGGAAAACAGAAACAACTTGCACTACCACCCGTCAAAATTAAATGATAAGGGCAGAGTTCACCTGGAATAATTTTGGGGGGAGAAAAGAGATAGTATTAATACAGGTAGATCTTATATGAAGTGGGGGGCTGTGAACCACTCTTTTATTAGCTGCAACTTTCATATTTTCTTTGGTACAAAGTGTAGAGAATGATTTTTTAAAATTGAAAATCATTTCCTATTGTAATGATGTATAACATCGGGTTATTTTATTCACTACAGGGCACATCTTATAAAATAAAAATTACTGGAGGGGGAAATAAATTAGGAGCTTGGGATTAACATATACACACTACTACATATAAAATAGATAAAGAACAAGGACCTACTGTAGAGTACAGGGAACTGTGTTCAATATCTTGTTTTAAAAATTCAATCATTTTTTTAACATCTTTACTGGAGTATAAATGCTTTACAAGGTTGTGTTAGTTTCTGCTGTAGAACAAAGTGAATCAGCAATACGTATACATATATCCACATATCCCCTCCCTCTTGCGTCTCCCTCCCACCCTTCCTACCCCACCCCTCTATGGGGTCACAAAGAACCGAGCTGATATCCTTGTGCAACGTGGCTGCTTTCCACTAGCTATCTATTTTACATTTGGTAGTGTATATATGTACATGCCACTCTCTCACTTCGTCCCAGCTTATCCTTTCCCCTCCCGTGTCCTCAAGTCCATTCTCTATATCTGCGTCTTTATTCCTGTCCTGTCCCTAGTATCTTCAGAACCATATATATATATATTTTTTTTAGATTCCATATATATGTGTTAGCATACGGTATTTGTTTTTCTCTTTCTGACTTACTTCACTCTGTATGACAGACCCATGGTCCATCCAACTCACTACAAATAACTCAATTTCGTTTCCTTTTATGGCTGAGTAATATTCCATTGGATATATGTGTCACATCTTCTTAATCCATTCATCTGTCAATGGACACTTAGGTTGCTTCCATGTCCTGGCCATTGTAAATAGTGCTTCAATGAACATTGTGGTACATGACTCTTTTTGAATTATGGTTTTCTCAGGGTATATTCAGAGTAGTGGGATTGCTGGGTCGGATGGTAGTTGTATTTCTAGTTTTTTGAGGAAACGCCATACTGTTTTCCATAGTGGCTGTATCAATTTACATTCCCAGCAACAGTGGAGGACGGTTCACTTTTCAAGACACCCCCTCCAGCATTTATTGTTTGTAGATTTTTTGTTGATGGCCATTCTGACCAGTGTGAGGTGATAACTCATTGTAGTTTTGATTTGCATTTCTCTAATTATTAGGGATGTTGAGAATCCTTTTATGTGCTTGTTGGCATTCTACATGTCTTCTTTGGGGAAATGTCTGTTTAGGTCTTCTGCCCATTTTTGGATTGGGTTGTTTTTGTTTTTGTTTTTGTTCTTTTTGATATTGAGCTACATGAGCTGCTTGTATATTTTGAAGATTAATCCTCTGTCACTTGTTCAGTTTGCAAATATTTTCTCCCATTCAGAGGGTTGTCTTTTCATTTTGTTTATGGTTTGTTTCCTTTGCTGTGCAAAGGCTTTGAAGTTTCATTAGGTCCCATTTGTTTATTTTTGTTTTTGTTTCCATTTCTCTAGGAGGTGGGTCAAAAAGGATCTTGCTGTGATTTATGTCATAGAGTGTTCTATGTTTTCCTCTAAGAATTTTATAATGTCTGGCCTTATATTTAGATCTTTAATCCATTTTGACTTTATTTTTGTTTAAGGTGTTAGGGAGCATTCTAATTTCATTCTTTTACATGTAGCTGTCCAATTTTCCCAGCACCACTTATTGAAGAGGCTGTCTTTTCTCTGTTGTATATTCTTGCCTCCTTTATCAAAGATAAGGTGACCATATGTGCATGGGGTCATCTCTGGGCTTTCTGTCTTGTTCCATTGATCTATATTTCTGTTTTGGTGCCAGTACTATACTGTCTTGATTACTGTAGCTTTGTAGTATAGTCTGAAGTCAGGGAGCCTGATTCCTCCAGCTCCATTTCTTGTTTTCAAGATTGCTTTGACTATTCCAGATCTTTTGTGTTTCCATACAAATTGTGAAAATTTTTGTTCTTGTCCTGTGAAAAATGCTAGTGGTAGTTTGATAGGTGTTGCACTGAATCTGTAGATTGCTTTGGGTAGTAGAGTCATTTTCACAATGTTGATTCTTCCAATCCAAGAACATGGTATATCTCTCCATCTATTTGTATCATCATTAATATCTTTCATCAGTGTCTTATAGTTTTCTGCATACATGTCTTTTGTCTCCTTAGGTAGATTTATTCCTAGATATTTTATTCTTTTTGTTGCAGTGGTAAATGGGAGTGTTTTCTTAATTTCACTTTCAGATTTTTCATCATTAGTGTATAGGAATGCCAGAGATTTCTGTGCATTAATTTTGTATCCTGCTACTTTACCAAATTCATTGATTAGCTCTAGTAGTTTTCTGGTAGCATCTTTAGGATTCTCTATGTATAGTATCATGTCATCTGCAAACAGTGACAGCTTTACTTCTTCTTTTCCGATTTGGATTCCTTTTATTTCCTTTTCTTCTCTGATTGCTGTGGCTAAAACTTCCAAAACTATGTTGAATAAGAGTGGTGAGAGTGGGCAACCTTGTCTTGTTCCTGACCTTAGTGGAAATGCTTTCAGTTTTTCGCCATTGAGGATGATGTTGGCTGTGGGCTTGTCATATACGGCCTTTATTATATTGAGGAAAGTTCCCTCTACACCTAATGATGTTGGCTGTGGGTTTGTCATATATGGCCTTTATTATGTTGAGGAAAGTTCCCTCTGTGCCTACTTTCTGAAGGATTTTTATCATAAATCGGTGTTGAATTTTGTCAAAAGCTTTCTCTGCATCTATTGAGATGATCATATGTTTTTCTCCTTCAGTTTGTTAATATGGTGCATCACATTGATTGATTTACGTATATTGAAGAATCCTTGCATTCCTGGAATAAACCCCACTTGATCATGGTGTATGATCCTTTTAATGTGCTGTTGGATTCTGTTTGCTAGTATTTTGTTGAGGAGTTTTGCATCTATGTTCATCAGTGACATTGGCCTGTAGTTTTTTTCTTTGTGACATCCTTGTCTGGTTTTGGTATCAGGGTGATGGTGGCCTTGTAGAATGAGTTTGGGAGTGTTCCTCCCTCTGCTGTATTTTGGAAGAGTTTGAGAAGGATAGGTGTTAGCTCTTCTCTAAATGTTTATAGAATTTGTCGGTGAAGCCATCTGGTCCTGGGCTTTTGTTTGTTGGAAGATTTTTAATCATAGTTTCAATTTCAGTGCTTGTGATTGGTCTGTTCATATTTTCTATTTCTTCCTGGTTCAGTCTCGGCTGGTTGTGTATTTCTAAGAATTTGTCCATTCTTTCCAGGTTGTCCATTTTATTGGCATAGAGTTGCTTGTAGTAATCTCTCATGATCTTTGGATTTCTGCAGTGTCAGTTTTTACTTCTCCTTTTCATTTCTAATTCTATTGATTTGATTCTTCTGCCTTTTTCTCTTGATGGCTCTGGCTAATCGTTTATCAATTTTATTTATCTTCTCAAAGAACCAGCTTTTAGTTTTATTGGTCTCTGCTATCATTTCCTTCATTTCTTTTTCATTTATTTCTGATCTGATTTTTATGATTTCTTTCCTTCTGCTAACTTTGGGGGCTTTTTTGTTCTTCTTTCTCTAATTGCTTTAGGTGCAAGGATAGGTTGTTTATTTGAGATGTTTCCTGTTTCTTAAGATAGGATTGTATTGCTATAAACTTCCCTCTTAGAACTGCTTTGTCTGCATCCCATAGGTTTTGGGTGGTCATGTTTTCATTGTCATTTGTTTCTAGGTATTTTTTGATTTCCTCTTTGATTTCTTCAGTGATCTCTTGGTTATTAAGTAGTGTCTTATTTAGCCTCCATGTGTTTGTATTTTTTACAGATCTTTTCCTGAAACTGATATCTAGTCTCATAACGTTGTGGTCAGAAAAGATACTTGATACAATTTCAATTTTCTTAAATTTACCAAGGCTTGATTTGTGAACAAAGATATTATCTAACCTGGAGAATGTTCCATGAGCACTTGAGAAATATGTGTATTCTGTTGTTTTTGGATGAAATGTCCTATAAATATCAATTAAGTCCATCTTGTTTAATGTGTCATTTAAAGCTTGTGTTTCCTTATTCATTTTCATTTTGGATGATCTGTCCATTGGTGAAAGTGGGTTGTTAAAGTCCCCTACTATGATTGTGTTACTGTCAATTTCCCCTTTTATGTCTGTTAGTATTTGCCTTATGTATTGAAGTGTTCCTATGTTGGGTGCCTAAATATTTACAATTGTTATGTCTTCTTCTTGGATCAATCCCTTGATCATTATGTAGTGTCCTTCTTTGTCTCTTGTAATCGTCTTTATTTTAAAGTCTATTTTGTCTGATATGAGAATTGCTACTCCAGCTTTCTTTTGATTTCCATTTGCAAGGAATATCTTTTTCCATCCCCTCACTTTCCGTCTGTATGTGTCCCTAGATCTGAAGTGGGTCTCTTGTAGACAGCATATATACAGGTCTTGTTTTTATATCCATTCAGCTAGTCTGTGTCTTTCGGTGAGAGCATTTAATCCATTTACATTTAAGGTAATTATCGATATGTATGTTCCTATTCCCATTTTCTTAATTGTTTTGGGTTTGTTATTGTAGGTCTTTTCCTTCTCTTGTGTTTCTTGCCTAGAGAAGTTCCTTTAGCATTTGTTGTAAAGCTGGTTTGGTGGTGCTGAACTCTCTCAGGTTTTGCTTGTCTGTAAAGGTTTTAATTTCTCCATCAAATCTGAATGAGATCCTTGATGGGTAGAATAATCTTGGTTGTAGGTTTTTCTCCTTCATTACTTCAAATATGTCCTGCCACTCCCTTCTGTCTTGCAGAGCTTTTGCTGAAAGATCAGCTGTTAACCTTATGGGGATTCCATTGTGTGTTATTTGTTGTTTTGCCCTTGTTGCTTTTAATATGTTTTCTTTGTATTTATTTTTTGATAGTTTGATTAATATGTGTGTTGGCGTGTTTCTCCTTGGATTTACCCTGTTTGGGACTCTCTGTGCTTCCTGGACTTCATTAACTATTTCCTTTCCCATATTAGGGAAATTTTCAACTATAATCTCTTCAAATATTTTCTCAGTCCCTTTCTTTTTCTCTTCTTCTTCTGGGACCCCTATAATTCGAATGTTGGTGCGTTTAATGTTGTCCCAGAGGTCTCTGAGACTGTCTTCAGTTCTTTTCATTCTTTATTCTGCTTTGTAGTAGTTATTTCCACTATTTTATCTTCCAGGTCACTTATCTGTTCCTCTGCCTCAGTTATTCTGCTATTGATCCCTTCTAGAGTATTTTTAATTTCATTTATTGTGTTGTTCATCGTTGCTTGTTTCCTCTTTAGTTCCTCTAGGCACTTGTTAAATGTTTCTTGCATTTTCTCTATTCTGTTTCCAAGATTTTGTATTATCTTTACTATCTCTGAATTATTTTTTCAGGTAGACTGCTTATTTCCTCTTCATCTGTTAGGTCTGGTGGGTTTTTATCTTGCTCCTTCATCTGCTGTGTGTTTTTCTGTCTTCTCATTTGCTTATCTTACTGTGTTTGGGGTCTCTTTTTTGCAGACTGCAGGTTCGTAATTCCCATTGTTTTTGCAGTCTGTCTCCAGTGGCTAAGGTTGGTTCAGTGGGTTGTGTAGGCTTCCTGGTGGAAGGGACTAGTGTCTGTGTTCTGGTGGATGAGGCTGGATCTTGTCTTTCTGGTGGGCAGGTCCACAACTGGTGGTGTGTTTTGGGGTGTCTGTGGCCTTATTATGATTTTAGGCAGCCTCTCTGCTAATGGATGGGGCTGTGTTCCTGTCTTGCTAGTTGTTTGGCATAGGGTGTCCAGCACTGTAGCTTGCTGGTTGTTGAGTGAAGCTGGGTGTTGAGATGGAGATCTCTGGGAGATTTTCGCTGTTTGATATCATGTGGAGCTGGGAGGTCTCTTGTGGACCAGTGTCCTGAAGTTGGCTCTCCCACCTCAGAGGCACAGCACTGACTCCTGGCTGGAGCACCAAGAGCCTTTCATCCACACTGCTCAGAATAAAAGGGAGAAAAAATAGAAAGAAAGAAAGAGGATAAAGTAAAATAAAATCAAATAAAGTAAGATACAATAAAATAGTTATTAAAATAAAAAATATTATAAAAAAATTTTAAAAAGAAAAAGAAAAAAACAACGGATGGATAGAACCCTAAGACAAATGGTGAAAGCAAAGCTATACAGACAAAATCTCACAAGAACCATACACATACACACTCACAAGAAGAGGAAAAGGGGAATTAATAATATATCTTGCTCTCAAAGTCCACCTCCTCAATTTGGAATGATTCATCATCTATTCAGGTATTCCACAGATGCAGGGTACATCAAGTTGATTGTGGAGAGTTACTCCGCTGCTCCTGAGGCTGCTGGGAGAGACTTCCCTTTCTCTTCTTTGTTCTCACAGCTCCCAGGGTTCAGCTTTGTATTTGGCCCCGCCTCTGCGTGTACGTCGATGGAGGGCGTCTGTTCTTCGCTCAGACAGGACGCGGTTAAAGGAGCCGCTGATTCTGGGGCTCTGGCTCACTCAGGCCAGGGGGAGGGAAGGGTACGGAGTGTGGGGCAAAGCTGCGGAGGCAGAGGCCGGCGTGACGTTGCACTAGCCTGAGGGGCGCCATGTGTTCTCCCGGGGAAGTTGTCCCTGGATCCCGGGACCCTGGCAGTGGCGGGCTGCACAGGCTCCTCAGAAGCGGGGTGTAGATAGTGACCTGTGCTCGCACACAGGCTTCTTGGTGGCGGCAGCAGCAGCCTTAGCGTCTCATGCCCGTCTCTGGTGTCCGCGCTGATAGCTGCGGCTCGCAGCCGTCTCTGGAGCTCCTTTAAGCAGCGCTCTTAATACCCTCTCCTTGCGCACCAGGAAACAAAGAGGGAAGAAAAAGTCTCTTGCCTGTTCTGCAGCTCCATGCCTTTTCCCGGACTCCCTTCCGGCTAGCCATGGTGCACTAGCCCCCTTCAGGCTGTGTTCACGCCGCCAACCCCTGTCCTCTCCCTGAGCTCCAACCGAAGCCCGAGCCTCAGCTCGCAGCCCCGCCCGCCCCGGCGGGTGAGCAGACGAGCCTCTCGGGCTGGTGAGTGCTGGTCGGCGCCGATCCTCTGTGCGGGAATCTCTCCGCTTTGCCCCCCGCTCCCCTGTGGCTGCGCTCTCCTCGCGGCTCCGAAGCTCCCCGCTCCGCCTCCCGCAGTCTCCGCCCGCGAAGGGGCTTCCTAGTGTGTGGAAACCTTTCCTCCTTCACGGTTCTCTCCCTCTGGTGCAGGTCCCATCCCTACCCTTTTGTCTCTGTTTTTTCTTTTTTCTTTTGCCCTACCCAGGTACGTGGGGAGTTTCTTGCCTTTTGGGAGGTCTGAGGTCTTCTGCCAGCGTTCAGTAGGTGTTCTGTAGGAGTTGTTCCACGTGTAGATGTATTTCTGGTGTATCTGTGATGGGGAAGGTGATCTCCGAGTCTTACTCTTCTGCCGTCTTCTCCTGGTCCTCTGATTGCTATTGTTTTAACATTCTGGTGGGTCTGTGACACAACAGTTTAAAAAATCTCACCATCAGTTTAAAAGGACTTGCTTGGGAAAATTAGAATGATACAACTTTTGAATGGTGGCTTCTTCTAACTGATCTCTCAGAATTAATAAAAACTACTTTATGGGAAATTGTATATGTATTACAAATGAGTAATTAAGAATATCTAAGAAGATGATTCTTTTGAAAATATGACATATATTGATAATTCTTGTCAGAAAAATGGTTAACCATTGATCTAAGTGATTTTTTGAGTTCTTTAATTTCATGCTAAATCATTATTTGGGTAGATAAAAAACAGAACAGAACAAAACCAGACTCCAACTTTTCAACCCTGGCCATGCCAGAGAGGTAATATTTAAAGGAAAGAGCACTTGATTAGATATGACATCACACAATTAAGAAAATAAAGGTTATGTTTCATACATGGATTTTATGAGTCCAAATTCCTCCTATTAAACAACTCTGTTGCTGCTCTGGAGCTTACAGAACCCATCATTACAGGTAGTATACAATGCTATTTCTTGGCAGGTGCCTTGGTGAGTTTGGAGATTCTTGTTTGCAGAATTTTCCAGGCTTGGAATGAATGACTAGAAAAGGACGATGAAGCTATGTTTTACATGAGAAGTACCATGAGTAAATAATTCTTGGTACTTTAAACCTCTGGGTTTAGTATTTAGAGTTTTAGATTTGTTAACCATACCAAAAGGGTATTGTTATATATTAATCAATATAATCGGTTGTCCTTGTATAAATAAAATAGTCAAAATAGAACAAATCAGTAGTTCTGAATAAGAAAAACCACTAACCAAATCCATGCCTTTGGACTTCCCTGGTGACGCAGTGGTTAAGAATCTGCCTGCCAATGCAGGGGACACGGGTTCGAGCCCTGCTCTGGGAAGATCCCACATGCCATGGAGCAACTAAGCCCATGCGCCACAACTACTGAGCCTGTGCTCTAGAGCCCGTGCCTTGCAACAAGAGAAGCCACCACAATAAGAAGCCCACGCACCGCAATGAAGAGTAGCCCCTGTTCGCCGTAATTAGAGAAAGCCCATGCTGAGCAATGAAGACCTAACGTAGCCAAAAATGAATGAATAAATAACTTTAAAAAATAATAATTAAAAAAAGAAAATCTATGCCTTTGTGGATGACCACTACATGTTCCTGGGAAAGCAATTCTGCTATTTTGCCCTTAGCATCACCACACATTTAGCTGTAGGAGAACAAAAATTAGGCCCCAAACAGCTTATAATTCTCAAACTCTGAGATAAACAATCAACTATAGGAAATTCTTGAAGGCCATGAAAATTAGGGCATTTCTAAAGCCCTGAATTTTGAGATTGGCCTTTTAAGACAAAAGCTTCTTATTGATTAAAATTGACTCAAATTTATCCAGATGGATATTGTTGACAATATAATAATTTGAACTATAACTACTGCTTTCACACTTTATTCTGGGAGCCAGTTGTTCTGAATGTTATACTCCCTTGCAAATAATTTCCTATTACTAGAAAATTTTCTCTCAGTGCTCAAAAGTTGTCTACAAATTTTTCTTTAAAAACATGTAAAGTACTATCACATTTCAGATAGTAGAAATTGACAAATGCCTGAGATAGACAATAGGATTTTCAAACTTAGGACAACTTCCAAACTTGCAAGTATCCTATGCTTATGGAAGTATTATCCATTATGACCTAAATTTATGCTTGTTAGAGGCTTGCTTTCAATTGATAGAGGCAAACTGGACACTGCTTATATTCCAGTAATCTGTTATTCAGTGAAGGGGGTGGAAGTAGAAACTCCTATTTTATCCAGTAGGAAATTCAAATGAAACACCACTTTTCCTCTTCATTCAATGAGGTCAATTAATATCATTATATTTGTATCTGACAGTGAATAACATTGACTTTCTTTTTAATGAATATTTGCTTCTTTTAAACAGTGTACTTTTATATAAAATGTATTGTATTTTGATTATGCAACAAATTTTTCCTAAGTGTCAAATATGTACCCAGCATTGTTCTGAGGGTCATGATATATGAACCAAATAGATGGAAATCCCAGCTCTTAAGGATCTTGAACTTTAGCAGCTTGGAGTGAACAAAAGCAACAAAAAACAATAATCACAATAAATATGCAAATAATCTGGTTAACCACCGTTACTTAACCATGTGGCTCTTTGGGTGCAGAATAATTTTGGCAAAATAAATAGCTAGTCCTAGGGTAGGAATATGATAGGAGTTTTTAATGAACGGCCAGGTCACCAGTGTCGATGGAATACCATGAGCAGAGGGAGGTTACTCAGAAAGGAAGCCAGAGACATCCCTAGAAGGAAAGGAAACCTAAGGTCACCTTTCACTCTATCTTAAAGGGATTATTCTAGCTGGTATATTAAGAAAATACCAAGGAAGAGTAAGGGCAGAGGAGGGAGGACTTTTAAGAGACAATTATAGTAATCCAGGTGGTGAGTCATGTGGTATGAATCATGTTGGTACCATTGGAACTAGAAAAGAAATATATATACTATACATATGTATAATATATAATATTATAGTAATATATAGTGTGTTTTTATGCATATATATATGCATATATATAATTTGTATCCCAAATATAGAATATACTTTTTAAAATTATACATGGAACATTTATAATAATTTACCATAGGACACAGGCACACATATGCATGCACTTAAAACACACACACAGACATACAAATTCTTTTAAGAAATAAAAGAATATACAAACAAGCTTGGGTTGAAGAGAAAACAAAATAAAAAAACAAAGATTTTTTTTTCAAAATAAATGGTAGAATGACACCCTGACACCTATGGACCACAGTTAAAAACTTTCCAGAGAAAAGTTATAGCAATAGATGCCTATATTAATAACAATTTTAAGGATGAAAATTACTAAATAACATGCTCAACTCAAAATGCTAGAATATGAATACTGAAGTAAACCAAAAGAAATCAGATAATGGAGGTATATCTCAGGGGCAGGGCATTTGACTGCAAAAGAAATCAGGTAAAAGAAATTAATAAAAACAAAATAAAATTTTTTTCTGGCTTTACTGAGGTATAATTGATATAAAATGTTACAATATTTAAAGTGTAAAAATGATGATTTAATATACCTATACATTGTGAAAGGGTTCCCCCATCAAGTTAATTAACATACCCTAACCTTGTATATTTACTTCTTTTGGGGTGAGGGGAGAACATTAAATTGTATTCTCAGCAAAATTCAATAATTAAAAAAATTAGAAAATAGAAAAAAAGGAACTAATAAACCAGTAAGCTAGTTGCTTGAAAAAATCAACAACTAGGCAAAACAATGGTTAACCTCAAAAAGAAACAGACTACTTTCATAGAATAAATAGAGAAATAAATTAATACATAAAGTGAGGAAGTAGTTACAGAGCTTGTCCATAAAAAATTCCAGGCCCAGACAAATTCATGAAGGAATGTAGCAAAGATCAAGTAATTGTAATGTGACATAAATTGTCTCAGAAGCTAAGAAAGAAAATATCTAAATTTGACTTATGAAAGTAGAATAACTTGGATCTTTAAGCCCCCCAAAGGTTGTATTAAACAGAAAAGCTAGAGGTTGATCTTATTATGAACATTAAGGTAGAAAACTTGTGTAAAAATACTAGCAAACAATTCAACAGTTCATTTAAAATAGAAGACATTATGACTAAGTGATTTATTCCAGGGATGCAAGGATAGTTTCAATATTAGGAAATTCAAAAGTATAATCCACTGTATTGATAGATCTAAGTAGAAAAAATACAGGATCCTCTCCATTGACACAGAAAATGTGTGAGACAAAATCCAACAGGCTTTCTGATTAAAAACAACAACAAACACAGCTTAATAATATAGAAAACCATAGAAACTACCTTAATACAAGGTATGTGTATAGAGACCAATGGGTGAGAATGATTAAGGAAATAATATGTAGCTAGTATAGCTGGAGTTTAGGGTGTGAATGTGAAGAAAGGAGATTAGATAAGTGAAAAAGGGTTTGCATGGTATATTGAGAGCATTTTATTTTACCTTGATGATATTAGGGAGCCATATGGTCAGCAGGGAATTTGATTAATTTTAGGTTTTGTAAAGATCACTGTTTTCCATATGTATAGTAGAAAGAACAAATGTGAGTCAAGGAGACAGATAGGGAAGTTGGTGCAATAAAGAACAATGGGGATCTGTGGACAATAAGTTGTTTATAGAACACTGAACCCAGACTTTGATAAATATAGTACTTAATCCACAGATAGAACAAAATAACCCAAATAATGTAATAGGGGAGAACAAATCTGACTCCACATTGGATCTGTTTCTTTAATCTTTATATTCTACTGCTTTTGCTACAAGTTAATCACTAAAGTAATGTTGCCTGTAGCTTAAAGTATACATAATGGGCCACCTCTGGGGACTCTGCCTCCCATGTCTGAAGGTTAAACTAAAATACTTTTGTTTAGCTCACAGGAAACATCCTGACCTGCTCACCTATGAATGGCTACAGGAAAGTAGAAATTAACATATCCTCTTCTGCGTCTGATGGAACCAGGAAACATTTGCAAAAACTTATCCCCTTTTTTACTTTACCTCTTCACCTCCCCCTCTTTGCTCTATAAAAGAAACTAGTATCCAAACCCAGGTAAAATGGGTCTTTGAGACACTAGTCCACCATCTTCTCGGTCTGCTGGCTTTCTGAATAAAGTCACTATTCCTTGCCCTAACAACATGTCTCTCAATTTAATGGCCTGCTGTGTGGTGAGCAGTACAAGCATGGACTCAGTAACAATGACATTTACTAGCCTTATTTTATTTAAAAGTCTTTGACGATCTTGCAATAACGGGATCAATGTCATCAGTTACAAATATTGTTTCACAATTTCAGAGATTGATAGAATATGAAGTAACAGGGAGTTTACTTCATGACTTCTATCTTTTCTGTTATTGGAGTCTAAGATGTTTGTTTCTTTTTTGTTAATATTTTCTTGTTTTTTAATATTCAAAATGTTTTGTTAGACTTTTTATATGTATAATTTGAATAGGTTCAGAAACAACATACAGAAGATCTTTTTTTTTTTTTTTTTTTTTTTTTTTTTTTTGTGGTACGCGGGCCTCTCACTGTTGTGGCCTCTCCCGTTATGCAGCACAGGCTCCGGATGCGCAGGCTCAGCGGCCATGGCTCATGGGCCCAGCCACTCTGCAGCATGTGGGATCTTCCTGGACCAGGGCATGAACCCGTGTCCCCAGAGAAGCCCCAGAAGAAGATCTTTTAACTAAAAAACAAACAAATAAAGCTTATTGCACTTAGATATGAAAAAAATAAAATTTATAATATGTGAGAAAAACTTCTCAGGGGTACAGACTGTGTGACATGATTTTTTTTCTAGCATCTGTACAGTGTTATTTTCTACCTCTTGTATTTAATGACAGGAAAGAAAGAAATCACATATATAATTTCATATATTTACATTTTAACACTTTCCTTACAAAAGTTAGCATGTTGCCATTCTCCACTAGACAAATTCTCTTATTTTCCTTTGATTGTGGACAAGGTACATAATTTAGATTTCAAGTTTCTCATCATCTCAGTGGTTTCTACTATCATCAAAATCTTTAAAGAATGCAATTAGAGACAAATACAAGAAAGTAGGCCATGAATTGTTAAATGATAAGAAGAACAGTAGAATTTTAAGTGGGATACCATTGGATTTACGAGAGTGATGCAGTTACACTGTGTCTTGAAAGATGTGAAAAATTTGGCTGGGCAGAGATTAAGTGTATTCCTATCTTTTAGTTCACAGCCTGCTTAAGGTATACCCCCAAGAGGAAGATTTATGCTGAATTAAAGTGCTAGTAGGGATTCCATTTTTAAGTGACTATTAATGATCCAGAATTTTTTATCATCTGTGTAATGTCAGGCAACAAAAAATTAACTGCTTATTTTTATATTAATTTATTTTGAATGCTTGAGACTTATTACTGGATTATATTTTATATATAAAGGCTAATCTCTTTGTTATCATTCCTTCTCCATAAATTAAAGAAATACATTTTCAAGGTCTGTCAATATATAGAGATCATCTAGTTCCTCCAGTTCATGTTTACAGAGTGAAGGAGCTTTCTAGAAGAGGGTGGTAGCACAGCCTGAAGTGTCCAGTTTGTTGAGTAAGAGCTGAGGACAGCAGACAACCAGAGGCTCTGGTTTCTGACTAACCAGAACTAACTTCTGACTAAGTTCCTCATCGAGCCATCCATTTAGGCAGATGCTTTGTAATTCCTCTGAGATGTAAAATAACTGAACATAACTGTGAAAGAAGTCTGAAAGAGTGAAAAAGCTATGAATTATATTTTAACTAATAGCTGTGAGTTAGCAGATGTTCCTATTTGGCAGAAGGCTGGCATTCAAAAATATACTTTGTTTTTGTGCCAATACCATACTGTCTTGATTACTGTAGCTTTGTAGTATAGTCTGAAGTCAGGCAGCCTGATTCCTCCAGCTCCACTTTTAGTTCTCAAGGTTGCTTTGGCTATTTGGGGTCTTTTGTGTTTCCATACAAATTGTGAAATTTTTTGTTCTAGTTCTGTCAAAAATGCCAGTGGTAGTTTGATAGGGATCAATGGAACAGGATAGAAAGCCCAGAGGTAAACCTACATACATATGGTCACCTTATCTTTGATAAAGGAGGCAGGATTGTACAGTGGAGAAAGGACAGCCTCTTCAATAAGTGGTGCTGGGAAAACTGGACAGGTACATGTAAAAGTATGAGATTAGAACACTCCCTAACTTATTGAGCTTATTAACCATCAAACTCTTAGAGGAAAACATAGGCAGAACACTCTATGACATAAATCACAGCAAGATCCTTTTTGACCCACCTCTTAGAGAAATGGAAATAAAAACAAAAATAAACAAATGAGACCTAATGAACCTTCAAAGCTTTTGCACAGCAAAGGAAACCATAAACAAGACCAAAAGACAACCCTCAGAATGGGAGAAAATATTTGCAAATGAAGCAACTGACAAAGGATTAATTTCCAAAATTTACAAGCAGCTCATGCAGCTCAATAACAAAAAAATAAACAACCCAATCCAAAAATGGGCAGAAGACCTAAATAGACATTTCTCCAAAGAAGATATACAGACTGCCAACAAACACATGAAAGAATGCTCAACATCATTAATCATTAGAGAAATGCAAATCAAAACTACAATGAGATATCATCTCACACCAGTCAGAATGGCCATCATCAAAAAATCTAGAAACAATAAATGCTGGAGAGGGTGTGGAGAAAAGGGAACACTCTTGCACTGCTGTTGGGAATGTGAATTGGTTCAGCCACTATGGAGAGCAGTATGGAGGTTCCTTAGAAAACTACAAATAGAACTACCATATGACCCAGCAATCCCACTACTGGGCATATACCCTGAGAAAACCATAATTCAAAAAGAGTCATACCAAAATGTTCATTGCAGCTCTATTTACAATAGCCAGGAGATGGAAACAACCTAAATGTCCATCATCGGATGAATGCATAAAGAAGATGTGGCACATATATACAATGGAATATTACTCAGCCATAAAAAGAAATGAAATTGAGCTAGTTGTAATGAGGTGGATAGACCTAGAGTCTGTCATACAGAGTGAAGTAAGTCAGAAAGAGCAAGACAAATGCCGTACGCTAACACATATATACGGAATTTAAGAAAAAAAATATGTCAAATAGAACCTAGGGGTAAGACAGGAATAAAGACACAGACCTACTACAGAATGGACTTGAGGATATGGGGAGTGGGAAGGGTAAGCTGTGACAAAGTGAGAGAGTGGCATGGACATATATACACTACCAAACGTAAAATAGATAGCTAGTGGGAAGCAGCCGCATAGCACAGGGAGATCAGCTCGGTGCTTTGTGACCACCTAGAGGGGTGGGATAGGGAGGGTGGGAGGGAGACGCAAGAGGGAGGGGCATAGCACAGGGAGATCAGCCCAGTGTTTTGTGACCACCTAGAGGGGTGAGATAGGGAGGGTGGGAGGGAGGGAGATGCAAGAGCGAAGAGATATGGGAACATATGTATATGTATAACTGATTCATTTGTTATAAAGCAGAAACTAACACACCATTGTAAAGCAATTATACTCCAATAAGATGTAAAAAAATTATATATACTTTCAAACCTAATTTTTTGCTTTTACAATAAATATGGTTTTGTGGTAGGTCTTATTTTGATGAAGAAATATTTTGTAATTGACAAATTCAAGTACAAGCTTAAGTAATTTTTCTTGGCCAATATTAATATAGATTGTATGTGAATGGAAAATTTTAAAAAGCTTAGAAGTATTGTGTCCCAAATATAAATAACACCTTTCAATAAACAATTAAAATACAAGTTTAAGTATAAAACCTCTTTGACCCTTGAAATTTTCCTACAAAAATGGCATTATTAGGCTTCATTTTCAAGATAAAGCAATTGAAGCTGGAATAATCATGTAAATTACCAAGATATACAGTCCAGTAGTCATAGTCCTAGATTCTAAATCCACCTGTGTGATCTCAGGTAAGCATGTCCACATTAATATTTCCTCACTCCACATTTTAAAATTAAATCTTACCTTTTGTTTCTGTAGATCAATATTGAAGTTCAGATTGTTTGTGTCTAAATAAAGTAAAAATGTCAAAAAATGGATAAGCTAGATTATTTTTCAAATGCACATATTCTATATTTTTCAACTAAAGGAGCTAAGCAATTGATACATTTTAAGGGAAATGACGGGAACAATGGGAAAAACTGTAATTCCATTTATTTGCAAGGTCATTGCCCTAAAATCAGAATTACGGTTTACTTTAACAGTATAAAAACTTGCATTCTCAAAATTTTCAATTTAGTTTTTCCTAAGATATGATTGTCATTCTAGCAAAGCTTTGCATCATTTTACCACAGCAAAAGTTGAGATATTATCAACACTAATAATGAAGATGTTAATATTTCCAATATAGTCAAGGAATTGTCTGGAGATGTCACTTGTATGGTTGACTGATTTTACACAGGAAACTAAGAGTTATTTAGTCTTCAGTGAAACATCTTAGTGATTTACCTAGAGAACGGAAAATCTTTTTCTAAGCCATATAACTCCAAGTTTTAATCAACTGTTCCTAATTGAGCTCCACTTATACTAAAAATAACCTCTATTTCTATAATATTTGGCAGTTAAGGTGATTTCCTATAGACACTCGCTTGTTAAGTCATCATACTAACTCTTAGAATTAGTGAGATGACTACATTCGTGAGATGAGCTGAGTATGTAAAAATACCCTGGGAATGAATAATGTTACCTATCTCTGATCTTTTCATTCCAAACCAATTGGGATTTTTTCCCCCTCTTTCTACCACATGGCATAACTCATCACAAGTTTTACCTCTGTGATAAAAGTCACTAACTTTAAGATTTTTTTTTAATCCAATAAGTGAGTTGAGTCTACCACACATGAAACAATAAAATAAAAAGTGGAGATTTCCCTAGCAATTGCACTGATTAGAGAAGGCTTAATATAAGATTCAAAACTCTGGGCTGTGTATGCCCTACACACTCTCAAAGAGAAATTTGGAGAGTCATCTAGCTCAGCTTAATCTCACTCTTCACCATAAGGCTGCACTTTATTATTATTATTATTATTAATTATTATTTTTTGCTGTATGCGGGCCTCTCACTGTTGTGGTCTTTCCTGTTGCAGAGCACAGGCTCCGGACGTGCAGGCTCAGCAGCCATGGCTCACGGGCCCAGCCACTCTGCGGCATGTGGGATCTTCCCGGACCGGGGCACAAACCCATGACCCTTCCATCGGCAGGCGGACTCTCAACCACTGTGCCACCAGGGAAGCCCCTGCACTGTATTATTTGAACTTTAATATTGCTCTCATCAAGGCTCACCTTCTCTCTAAGTTACATATGTTGTGATGGTTCTGAACTCAAATCGTTAAGGTTCCAGAAGGGCAGAGCCATTATCTGTTTCCTCCCTGTATGTCTTATCATATCTATCAGAGTGGTCCTCAAGTTTGTGTGTTGAATTAAAAATGTATAGAAGGTGGATAGTCAGGATCGGTTCTGATTTTCAATGGGGGAAGGGAAATAATGCATTTAAACACCTATTGTGTGTCAGGCACTTGGCAAAGTGCCTTTCAATCTATTAAAATAGAAATCACTTAAAATAGATGTTATAATCATTAGTATATTTAAAAATGAGTCAACTGAAGCTCTGCAACATTAAGAAGATTTTCTATAGATTATAAGTGACTGAGTCAGTGAGCAGTCCAGTCTTATCTTTCTCCAAATACCTGCTGCTTTCCACTCCCTCCTAGTGCCTTCCATCAGAGATACTCTTCAGTAACAAATGGTAAGCCATACTCCACATAGGAGCACCATGTTTGTAATTCGTTAGAAGTGTAGGGATCTCACATAAACTGTGTTCAGGCAATTCTGTGCTTGACTCAGGTTTCCACTTAGAATTTTGAGAATTGAGAATTTCACACTTAGTTCAGCAACAAATCATCCTGTCTTTAAGAAACGAATTTGTCTTCACGCATTCACCATGGCTCAGTTCTGGCTCTCAATTTTGCTAGGCTAAGGAATGAGATGTAGTGAGTGCCTCAAGCACAATGTTACATAATGACTCCAATTAGTCAATTAACTAAATAATATTGGAAAGCCAAATTCTTTCTTTTTCCATCCCTTGCTCCCTCCTCCTCTTCTTTCCTTCCTTCCTTTCTTTTCTCCCTTCCTTCCTCTTTCTTTCTTTCTTTCTTTCTTTCTTTCTTTCTTTCTTTCTTTCTTTCTTTCTTTCTTTCTTTTTCTTTCTTTCTCCTTTCTTTCTCTCTCTCTCTTTCTTTCTTTCTGTCTCCTTTCTCCTTTCTCTCTCTCTCTCTCTTTCTTTCTTTCTTTCTTTCTTCTTTCTCTCTCCTTTCTCTCTCTTTCTTTCTCTCTTTTTTTCTTTCTTTTATTCTTTCTTTCTTTCTTTCTCTCTCTTTTCTCTCTCTCTCTCTCCCTTTCTTTCTTTCTTTTTCTTTCTCTCTTTCTTCTCTTTGTCTCTTTCTGTGAAAGATTCAATTGCCAGGCAAAGTCACTTGCCTAATGTTCCAATTGGAATATGAAATCTTGAGAAGCCAGTGAATTCAAAGGAAATTTGATTAAAACAATAATTTATTTAGAATTGTGTTCCATATGTTTATTTATAAACATTTATTTATTAAGTACCTACTTTCTGGCAGGTAAGTTGCTCAGACATGGCGATATAAGCTAGGAGGTACAGACTGATCTGGCGTGGTTCACAATCTACTAAAGTTATGACTGTGTGCATAAACAAGTCTTTGCAATATAACTGTAACACAGAAGAACAGAAGAATTACAAAATTTAATGATATCAAGCTTTCCTTGCATAAAATATTCTCTCCATCCCTTCACCACATTAAAAATACCCCTCATCTGTGCTTTTGTGACTATAATTTCACTATGTTTCTATTGTTGACTAACAGCTCTTACAATTCAGAGGTGTTTTCTGGAATGTGGCAGCTTTTCAAAAAACATATGTTCACCAAGCCTGCTACTGATGACAATGGACCTGGAGGGGGTTGATAGATTTGAAGAAAGTAGCTTAATTTGAATAAGAAAGGAGAGCCAACTGAGGCTAAGGGAAATGCAGACAATTCTTGTTTTACTCAGCTTTATCAATGCGTTCCCACAATACAACTTGCCAAAGACCTGCAAGATACTTCTCACAACTTTTGCACACTCATCTAGGCTTCCAACCAGAGTGAACCAAAAATGTATATGTGTTAATTTCTACAGGTATATGTGTTTAGTACTTTCTTAAATGGGCTTGTGCTACTGTAGCAATAAAATGGTTAATTATCTATGTAAATAACAAGTGAAAGCCATTTCGGGGAAAACTTTGATTTACTTTCAGTAGGGATTCCAAAAATAAATGGTAGTGAAAAGTGAAGAAAATTTCATGCTTCTCTCTAGTGATGACATAAGAGAGCAAGAGAGGTGATATACAGGATTTCATTCTTTTAGACCTGGCACCCAAATTAGTGAGAAATAAAGTATACATTCTGGGTATAAGATTCTTGAGACTACATATGTTTCCTTTCTTAATTCTTTAAAAAAAATGTATTCCAGGCTACTCAATACACCTTCTTGAGTATTGTAAATGCTCGAGAACAAAGATAAAATTTGTGAAGACAATTGAAAAAACTCAAGTTGACAGCTCCGATTTGAAATAACAGATTATTAACTTTAGGCAATGAGAGCACCCCTCTCAGAATATTTTAGAAATGGTTAAAGCAAAATTTCCTTTGGTGTTTGAATGGCACGAATCTTCATGTATAGAACTGTGCCTCACATTGCAGGAAGACTGGTCTTTCATGGGACTTCTGAAACTTTGAATATCAATGGCACTTGACAACCAAAATACTTCTCCCTTATTCAAACATCCCTAGAAGCCCAGTCTCTCTCCTGGTTGGAGGCCATTCAAGTAGAGAAAGGAGTTGGATGGAAAGAAAAGACTGATTTCCATCTTAAATAAGGTTTTCATGTTGGCAAATTGTGTTTTGTATTGTTTTCCCATGTAACAAATCTCAACTCTAGCTCTCTGAGGGGAAAAAATAATGAAAGAGTATTTATCAGAAGAACGATTAAAGTCACTTAAAACGTGAAGGAGGGTTAGAAATCAATGCTCTCCTAGAGTTTTTGGACCTTCTTACTATTTTGGGTTGCTACCTTATAAGATTTGTCTTGGGTTTGGGGTTGCTACCTTATAAGATGATTTGTCCCCAACAAACTGAGTACCTGAATATATCTTATCATATTTCAAATTCCTAACAGAGTGTGGTTGGTTCAGTTCTGGTCATAAATCTCTCAGTTAGGATTCTCTCAGCTAAGGAACAAAGGGGTTATCTCAGAGGGGCCACTGGAGAAGCACTGCAATGTATAGTGCCTTATAACTAATTTAGGTCATCTATAACTAGACATATTTTACTAAACCTTCCCAATATTTTAAATTGACTTAAGTGTCAATATATAAAAATCAGAAAGTTTCAAATAAACAGTTGGATACTGTTGACCTACTGCACCCACACCAGGTTCTTTGCTGGGGCCAAGACCCCTTGTCCTGGCAGGGAGGGTTTCGGATGGGATTTGCACAGCCAATAATGAAACCAATGCAGAGACTGGGACAGCACAAGCTTTATTCAATGGCCAAAGAATGGAGAAGGGTGAACCTCGTTTGAAAATCAACGTCTCAGTCCAATTCAGGTGGAGATACCAAATATATAGGAGGGTGGAAATAAACGGGAGGGATTTAGAAAGAGTGGGAGGAATATTCATGACTTATCCAAGAACACATATGTGGTTTGAAACTGAAAGTGATACAACACTCCTTTTCAGTCGTTGTATGGGCTCTTCTGGTTGTTATGGCAATTGTCAACTGTCATGGTGCTGGTGGTTATGCCATTTTGCATATGCTAATGTATTACAGTGAGCATATAATGAGGCTGAGGGTCCACTGAAAGTCAAATCTTCCACCATTTTGGGCCCAGTTGGTTCTAACCAGTTCTTTTTTTTTTTCTGTGCAGCTTCCTCCTGAAACTTAGATAAGAATAATTGGTTTCCATTTGAGGGAGGGGCAGGGGTATGAATCTGGGGCAACAGCCTAGGTAACAATACCACTTTGAAAACTCAATAATCAAGCAACATTGAGTCTATTTCCACATATTCTCAAAAGACTAAAGCTCAAGAGGATTTGCCCTTTAGATGGAGTACCCACTCCTTGTGTAGGAGTGTGTTTCTTATCTAATGAATTCCAGTCTCTTAAGTTACCTACCTGGTCCTGCCAACATCTGAGTGTGTGACTCTCATATGTGTGAGTGAAATGACTCTTAGAAGTGCCACTCTTCTGGGAAGGACACAGGAGCTCTCTAAGAGAAACTAGCTGTAAATTTCATATTAAGAGTAATGCAAATTAGGAAGAGAAAAAAAAGTGCAAATATGATGTATAAAACAGGTAGCTTTAAGCTTTTCTGTGTTACCATTATTTCTCAAGATAGAAAAGACTAACAATTTCTTCTAAATGTAGAGGGGAAGGAAAATATGTTGATTTTGAATAAACATAGCCATCTTCTATTTATAAAGCCCTTTAAAAGGCAAATGAGTTCCTGGAATTTGCTGACTACCCTTTTTCCCAACTTCTCTGCTGCCCATTAGCAATTTCACATAAAGTAACATGAGAGTCCTTGCTGTACCTATTAATTCATTAGAGGACTGATTGCATTTTCATTTTCACCTTTTTGAACTATCAGATGCATACTTATTCCTCATAAAAATGTCTTCACTTGCCTACTTCTCTTTTGGCTTTTATTTTAAACAAAATATTGACTTTTTTCCCCTTTAGATGCATTTTAACATGCTACCTGCTCAAATCAGCCAAGTAGAATAGTTTTTTTGCTTTTTTTTTTCTATTTTTTATCAAGTTAAAACAGTGGATAAAGATATTTCTTTTAAGAAAGGGAACAACTTGGATATTTATCTTTGGATATTTCCATTTCCAAATGAAATAGAAATTCTTGAAAATTTATACTTCAGTTCAGAAGAATCAGTGTAGTAATATTTATATCAAATCTATAACAATTAGATTTAATCTTTTCTTAATGATAGAAAGAACAGTTGCATTGATTTTCAATATGAAGACATATTATAACGAGGGATAGGAAAAAGGGAAGTAAAATTGAATTTAAACTGGATGCACCTTCTGAAAATCTGGCTAGGCCTCACCGTATAAAAGTTTTCACAGAGTGAGCACATAGTCAGAGTACTCCTTTAAATACTTCAACAAAGTTTTCAAATTGCGGTGCTATGCTGAATCCATGAAGTATTCTGTTGTTTAAGCCGGTTAACAGAAATATTGATGAAATAACAGCACGATCATAGTCACATAGTTAACTTTTGGAAATGAAATAATGGGCATTGTGATTAGAACTTTTGTTTTCTTTTATATCATTTATCTATACAGAATTGATTATAGCCATAACATTTTTGGCTACTGCTATTCCTAATCAATATTAAGAATTTACTTCACATTAAACAGTGAGTCCTTAAGATAATCTTAGCCTGGTGAGCATGAATATACACTAAACATGCTGGGACCTTGAACCAGTGCTGACTTTGATTTCTGTTTGGTAAGAGTTCCTTTTCTATGAAATCTTGCAATGAGTCTCTGTTAATTCTTTAACCGTTGGGGTGATATAAATACTGTTTAGGGATTAGCATAAAATGAACCTTCTGTTTGTCTTAGTTATGTGTGGTTACATAACAAATCACTACAAGCATAGCAACTTAAAACTACATACTGTTATGGGTCAAAGCCCAGGCATACATTCACATCATGGGTCTCTCAGGGAGTTGCAGTCAAGGTGTCAACCAGGGTTGGGAGCATCAGCTGAAGACCTGGTTGTGGCAGAACCCATTTCCAAGTTCGCATGGTGTTGGCAGATTTCATTTCTTTTGAGTTGTTGGAATGAGGACCAGAGTTCCTAGCTGGTGGTTAGCATGAGGCTACTCTCAGTTCATTGCCAAATGAGCCTTCCCTTTGTGATGTGAAAACTTGCTACATCTAACACAGCTAAGGGAGAGAATAGGCCAGCGCTATACAAATTCCAATCTCATGCATCCTAATCATGGGAGTTACATTCCATAACTTTGTTATGTTCTATTGGTTAGGAGTCAGTCACAGGTCCTGCCTATAGCCAAGGGGAAGGGTGTATACAAGTGTGAATACCAAGGAATGGGGACCACTGGGGCTATCTTAGAATCTACCTGCCACACTGGACACTGTATATACTATGGTTCAGTCCTTTGTTGATCATCAATCTATTTGCACCATTCCAGATAAAAGTTCAAAGCATACAAATTGCAAAAATAATGCAGGTTTTTCATAATATTAAAATTTACACTAAATAAATATAATGTTCACACTTCTATATACAATACAGAATGAGAAATTTCTAAAGGATGAGATAATCATAAACAGATGTTCTAGTATTTTCTTTCCTCACCCTACTGCAGTGTTTTTCGTATTCAGTTTTAGGAATCTAAAACTACCTAATTTTAAAGTTCCAACTGAAGTTTCATGTTTTCCTTTAGGGTTTATCCATGTTGCTTAAAACCCTTGCTCTACTTGAAGTTGTCATCAGTGGTTTTGGCATTGAAATATATGCTGTCTTGCTCTGAAATATGTTTTCATAGGTATATGCAGTAAACTACTAGAATATAATGTGATCCTTGTTTGATTTGATTCAGATCCTTTAAGATTTTATAATACAAAACATCATTATATACAACAATTATTATTACACTACTGCTACGTAATATGCTAATTCTGGTACATGCTTTACCTGAGGCAGAGTGTTATTCAAAGTTGTAAAATATTGTAAATATTATCTGATGAATACTTTGGTAGTGTCATGCTTGAGGTGACTTTATGTGGTAGGAATAGACTCCCTGTTTCTCCAGCATACAATAATTCAGGGTCATGACCTGTATTTAATAATCAAGATACTATTGAAATAAAAAGTTTTCCTTTATAATTCAGTTTATGTGTTGAATACTTGAGTCCTATAATCCAGATCTCATGTATACAAAATGTACAAAATGAATGTGTTATTTCAAGGCTGATTTATGTATTTTAAAAATGTCAGATACACCTTGTTTACTGTGATTCAGTAAAATATTCATATAGGCTGAACAATATGGTTATAGAAAAATGCAGGTAAAGCACTGCCACTTAACACATCACTACACTGGTTAAACTTTGAAACATTAATCAAAGCACATCAAGAGCTGAATTTGGTGTGTGTGTAAGAACAAAAGCGATCTCCACAAATTGATTGAAAGAAGAGTCTGGCACTAGAGACCTGTAATCACAGTGGCGCATGCTGCAAGATGCTGATCATTGCCATAGCAACAGATGGTGTTTTGTTACATCATGGAAATAAGGAGTGTGAGACTTATGAGTGCAACATCCTACCCAGGGGACAGATACAAAGCCATTTTAAGAAAGGGTAATATAAGATGTAGTCACAGGTAAAGCTGAGCATTTTGAAAAGGGTAATGACGAAAGTACATGAAGATAGATGTGCAGCTCATGAAAATTCTATTCTATTTTTATATTGCAGCTTTCATTTGTAACCATCCTTAATCTCTCTTGTCACTGGCTTATTTTCTTTCCTCCTTCCCTCCCTCTTTTCCTCCCTCTCTCCCTCTCTTTCCCGCACTCTCCTTCCTTC